>NC_142151.1:40668684-40974868 GCF_024610735.1 Ursus americanus | reverse complement strand
AATATATTAACTGATCAATCAATAAGTATTTAATATGAATTACTATGTGCCCATACTTGAAATTAAAAAAAATATATGAAAGATGGACTATTATTCAGCCTTAAAAAGGAAGGAAATTTGACACATGCTGCAACATGAATGAACCTTGATGGCATTACTGTAAGTGAAATAAGTCAATCACAAAAAGACAAATACTGTGTGATTCTACATATATAAAATACTTAGACTAGTCAAATTCATAGAGAGAAAGTAGAATGATAGTCGCCAGGGCTGTGGGGTGAGTGGAATGGTTTTAGTGTTTAATAGGTACAAAGTTTCAGTTTGGGAAGATGAAAAAGTTCTGGAGATGGACAGTGGTGATGGTTGTACAACAGTGTGAATGTACTTAACACCACTAAACTGTACATTTTTAAGTGGTTAAAATGGCCACTTTTATGTTATGTGTATGTTACCGTATTTTTCAAAATTTTAGTGCAATAAGAAAAAAAATCATGGGAGAAAAATCATTTAATGACCCAGCAAAAAACCTCCAGAAATACTTGTCCAGGAAAAAACTAAAGCACAAATACCAATATTGGGAATTTTTAAAAAGAATCAGTATAGATCTCACAGACATTAAAAATGTAAGACAAAAATACACAAAACCTCATGTCAATACATTTGAAAATTCAGGTAACAACAATTTTTTAAAGATTTTATTTTTAAGAGGCTAAATCCAACAGGAGAAGAGAAATAGTAAAGATTAGAGCAGAAATCAATTATACAGAAATCAAAAAAAATGTTAGAACAGACCAATGAAACTAAGAGATGGTTCTTTGAAAGAATTAATAAGATTGATAAACCCCTAGCCAGACTTATCAAAAGGAAAAGAGAAAGAACGCAAATAAAATCATGAATGAAAGAGGAGAAATCACAACCAACACCAAATACAAACAATTATACGAGATTATGAGCAATTATATGCCAACAAATTAGGCAATCTGGAAGAAATGAATGCATTCCTAGAAACATATGAACTACCAAAACTGAAACCGGAAGAAATAGGAAACCTGAACAGATCCATAACCAGAAAAGAAACTGAAGCAGTAATCAAAACTCTCAACAAACAAGAGTCCAGAACCAGATGGCCTACCAGTGGAATTCTACCAAACATTTAAAGAAGAATGAATACCTATTCTTCTGAAACTGTTTTAAAAAATAGAAATGGAAGGAAAACTTCAAAACTCATTCTATGAGGCCAGCATTACCTTGATCCCAAAACCAAAGACCCCACCAAAAAGGAGAATTACAGACCAATACCTCTGATGAACATGGATGCAAAAATTCTTACCAAGATACTAACTAAAAGGATCCAACAGTATATTAAAAGGATTATTCACCACGACCAAGTGGGATTTATTCCTGGGCTGCAGGAATGGTTCAACATCTGCAAATCAGTGTGATACACCACATTAGTAAAAGAAAGGACAAGAGGACAAGAACCACATGGTCCTCTCAACAGATTCAGAAAAAGCATTTGACAAAATACAGCATCCTTTTTTTTTTTTTTTAAGATTTTACTTATTTATCTGACAGAGAGAGAGCACAAGCAGGTGGAGAGGCAGGCAGAGGGAGAGGGAGAAGCAGACTCCCTGCTGAGCAGAGAGCCTGACCCGGGGCTTGATCGCAGGACCCTGGGATCATGACCCGAGCTGAAGGCAAATGCTTAACTGACTGAGCCACCCAGGTGCCTCTACAGCATCCTTTCTTGATAAAAACTCTCTGCATATAGGGATAGTAGGAACATACCTCAATATCATAAAAGTCATATATGAAAAACCCACAGCAAGTATCATCCTCAATGGGGAAAAACGGAGAGCTTTTCCCCTAAGGTCAGGAACACCACAGGGATGTCCACTCTCATCACTGGTATTCAACATCGTACACTTAAGCCCCAAGCCTCAGCAACCAGACAACAAAAAGAAACAAAAGTCATCCAAATCAGCAAAGAAGTCAAACTTTCACTCCTCACAGACAACATGGTACTCTAGGCAGAAAACCCAAAAGACTCCACCCCAAAATTGCTAGAACCGATACAGGAGTTCAGCAAAGTTGCAGGATAAAAAATCAATGCATAGAAGTCAGTTGCATTTCTATACACTAACAAGGCAGAAGAAAGAGAAATCAAGGAATTGATTCCATTTATAATTGCACCAAAAACCGTAAGATACCTAGGAATGAACCTAACCAAAGAGGTGAAGGACCTGTACTCTGAAAACTATAGAACACTGATGAAAGAAATGGAGGAAGATACCAAGAGTTAGAAAAACATTCCATGTTCATGGATTGGAAGAACAAATATTGTTAAAATGGCTATGCTACTCAAAGCAATCTACATATTCAAGGCAATCCCTATCAAAATGCCATCAGCATTTTTCATAGAGCTGGAACAAACAATTCTAAAATTCGTATGGAACCAGAAAAGACCCCGAATAGCCAAAGGAACACTGAAAAAGAAAACCAAAGCTGGAGGCTTTGGTTTCCACTCTGGAAAACAGTATGGAGGTTCCTCAAAAAGTTAAACAGATCTACCCTATGACTCAGCAATTGCACTAGTAGGTATTTATCCAAAAAATGCAAACACAGTGATTCAAAGGGGCACATGCACCCCAAAGTTTATAGTAGCAATGTCCACAATAGTCAAAAAATATGGAAAGAGCTCAGATGTCTAACGACAGATGAAGAGATAAAGATGATGTGGGGTGTGTGTGTGTGTGTGTGTCTGTACACACACACACACATATATATATGATGGAATATTACTCAGCCATCAAAAAGAATGAAATCTTGCCATTGGCAACCACGTGGATGGAACTAGAGGGTATTATGTTAAGCGAAATAGGTCAGTCAGAGAAAGAAATACCATATGATTTCATTCATATGTGGAATTTAAGAAACAAAACAGATGAACATAGAGGAAGGGAAGGAAAAATAAAATAAGATGAAAATTGAGAGAGGGCAAACCATAAGAGACCCTGACTCTAGAAAATAAACTGAGGGTTGCTGGAGGGGAGGTTGGTAGGGGGAAGGGATAATTGGGTGATGGGCATTAAGGAAGGGACTTTATGTAATGAATACTGGGTGTTATATGCAACCAAACAAAATGAATCACTAAACTCTACCTCTGAAACTAATACTACACTATATTGATTGATTTTAAATAAATTAAAATTAAAAATAAAAATAAACAATAATCCTATGGGGGGAAAAAGAGTATGCCCCTGGTGCCATATTAGCTACTATCATTAACCAAAAGGGCAGCACAGTTACCCTATCCCAGCATAGTCTGGTTAATGTAATAGAGGTCTTAGAAGAAGATGGCTGCTGAAGGGACCACCTGGGGCTCAGGAACCAACTGGAAAAACAATGGTCTGTGTTCTCTCAGTAGGAGAAATAGAAGATACTTTTGCTAAAATTTGACTTGAGAGTTGTTAAAACACAAACGAAGATCAGACTTAAAAATTCCCTCAGCAGACAAAACTAGTCAGTCATATAAGCAGACTTTAATTTTTTTTTTTTTTTTGTAACTTAACCTAGATCACTTCTTGGTTATACCTCTGAAAATCATAAGCAAAACTTAGACTGTTACCCAAAATTGATATAAGGTAGCCACTAACCAAATCCCTTTAAGAAAATTCAGTATCATAACCAATCACTGTAAAGAACAAACATTCACTGTGTTCATACTATATAAGCTGCTTTATAACAATATGCCTCTGATGGGGCACCTGGGTGGCTCAGTCAGTTAAGCGTCTGCCTTTGGCTCAGGTCATGATCCCAGGGTCCTGGGATCGAGTCCCTGCATCAGGCTCCCTTCTCAGTGGGGGGTCTTCTCCCTCTCCCTCTCCCTTTGTGCGCACTCTCACTCTCTCTCCCTCTGTCAAATAAATAAATAAAATCTTAAGAAAAACAAAACAAAACAAAAAACCAATATGCCTCTGAGCCTCATTCCATGTTCGGATCTGAGTGCTCCCAGTCTGCAAACTGTCTTTTTTAGTATGTGCACAATAAACTTTTACTAAGTACTACTTCAGTGATTTGTTCCTTTTATTGGTTTTTTTAATGAACTTTTGATGGTTAATGGTGTCAGAAGTGGGATCTTTAGCCAAAGACCGCCCCCCCTGCCCTGAGGCTGGTGAGCAAACCACATGCTGGTACCCACAGAGCACGGTGCATTGTCTGATTTCCCGCAGACTACAGAGTTCTTAGTTAAGTCTCTCTAGGATCTGAACTCCACTCTCTGAGTTCTGAGCTCTCCAACTTTATTGTGCACATTTGCTTTCTGTCTCTCTTGAAGCTTTTTGGTAAGCTACCCTCCTATCTATAAAAAGCATGATTCCTTGGGCTTTAGGCAATGATAAAATTACCAGGCTCCTATAGATTATTTGCTTCAGATACTCTAAAGGCAGAGATGGGTTCCAACTAGTCTAAATTCTCTTTTTCTCCTCCCTTAAAAAACTCCTCCCTCTTATACATATTCCCACTAGATAACAGAGTCTTGAGACTTTCTGAAAAAATGGGACTTCACAAAGGATCATTTCTAATTGTAAAGGCTATTTTGGGGAGACTACCATTTAAAAAAAAAGATCCATTTTAGGGGTACCCATTAAAAAAGAGGGGATCCCAAATCCCCCAAAAGCAATGAAATGCATTCTTTGATTGGTTTACAAAGAACTTGAGAAGGCAGAATGACTCAAAACAGCCTAAGATTCATTACAATAAGACATGAAAAACTTATGACTAAAGCCCTGAGTCTAAAGAAGGGAATAACCCTCCAAATAACCCCTCTGTGCCAATCCTGATTCTAACAATCTATTTGATCTTTTACCCTTTTCCTCAAACTTCCTAGGCTCCCAATGCCCTTCTGAGTAATATCTTACCATGAACCAGGGGTCCCATACACAGAAGAATTTAAACTCTGGTTTGAAGCTGAGCTCTGAACCATTATAAACAATTTCCCAGACCCAGAGAAGAATCAAACTAAATTTACAGAAAAATTTAAGATACTTCTTGGGCTCATGACCTGGGCTCTTGGATTTGTATCAATTCGTTCACACAATGCTAAGTCCAGGAGACACTCAAAGGTGGCTCCATGCAGCAGACTGGAAAGGCCCTTCTGAAGACCTTGAGGACCACAAAAAAAAAAAAAAAAAAAAAAAAAAAAAAAAAAAAAAAAAGATGACTTTGAAGACCCTACCAAGTAAACCTGAAAAGATGGAATAAAAAGAGAGAAAAGTAGGTCAATTGCTCCTTGAAGCTATACCAGGGTTTTTCCTGTGAGAACAGACTGAGCCTTAATACACTCCTGTAAATAGAAAAGAAATAAATCAATTGCAGACTTTCAAATTCGCTTAGAAGAAATATTTAGATAGCATTCTTGTCTTAAGAACTCTGAAGCTAACATTACCTTGTCTGTTCATTTTGTTAATGCACTTTTCCCTGAGCTTAATGATTTATTAAAGAAACAAATTAGAATGGAAGATTTCTCTCCTTTCTGAGCTCCAACATTTTGCTGAGCATTTTGAAAGAATTTTGGAACAGAAAAAGGGTTATCAAGCAAATAAACTCATGACCCTACAATTACAACTACAGAACTAACTTTAGAATAATTTTTGCCCCTGTTGACAAGCATACTTGTCATAACTGTAAACAGAAAGGACACTGATAAAGGGACTGTCCCCTCAAACAACCTAATTATCCAAGAAAAGAGAACACTCAACCTTCAAATCCTCAAGTTAATAATCAACATTGATGGGGCTCTAAGGCACTGCCCAGTAAGCTACTCCCAGTAATTCCCATGAATCATCAGGGTGAAATGAAATCTGAAATAAATGGAGAAAACTGTATTGTGTCAGTAGACACCTTCCACTTTAAACTCCACCATGATACATCAAGAACTTCCTCAAAGTAATGAGAATGTTTTGGTGGTGGCAGTATCCAATCAAGTTCAAAAGGTTCTTTTATCAGAGCCCACAGCTTTACCCTTGGCCCCTTCTCTGAACATCATGCCTTTTTCTTATGTGACAGTGCTCTTCTAAATCTCCTGGGAAGAGATCTACTTTCTAAATTAGAAGACCAAATATATTTTGTCTCAGGAGAAATAACCTTAGAATTTCCAGACTCAACAGACCCCAAAATGTTATATGTTCTATAAGCCCAAATTAATTGTCCTGAAGAAGCTAACAAACTCCATTATGAAGCAAGTACTGCAGACCTTTCTGAAGCCCTTAACATCCTATGGGCCTCTTCTTCCACAGATCCAGGAAAAACTAAGAGTGCTTCCCTATTAAAATTCACGTTGATTCTTCAAAAATTCTTCCAAAATTGCCCCCACTATCCCTTAAAACCCTAAGCCATACAAGGACTCATCCCCCAAACAGATGATTTAATAAATCAAGGACTAATAAAAAATAAAAATAAAAATAAATAAATAAAAGACTAATTATTCCCTGCACCGGTTCTTTCCAATACTACCCATAAAAAAGCCCCAGGGCCAAGGACAGAGATCTGTACAAGATCTTAGAGCTATAAATAAAACTGTTATTCCAAGGCTTCCTGTAGTACCCAACCACTCTACTGTCAACGTTTCAACCAATTCTGAATGGTTTATGGTTGCAGATCTACATCCCGCCTTCTTTAGTATCCTGGTAGGTAAGGAACGTCAATATTTGTTTGGAAAAATCAACAATATACTTAGATAGTTATGCCTCAAGGAATCACTGAGGCCCCCTCACATTTCTCACAAGTTCTACACCAGGATTTATATACACTACAATTTCCAAGAAATTCTACCCTGATTCAGTATGTAGAGGATTTACTACTTCTTTGCTCTTCATCCAGAGAGAACTGAAATTGACTCAAAATATCTACTGCAACAGCTAGCTTATAAGGGCCATATGGCCTCTTGAGATAAACTTCAGTTTTCACAAGAAAAGGTACATTACCTTGGTCATGATTTAACAGGAAAAGGAATCTTTCTGTTTCCAGAAAGAATAAGTAGCATCCAAAATCACTCCAGACCTATGATTAAGAGACTACTCTCAGAGGCCTCCTTGGACTTGCAGGATATTACCAATCCCTCACTCTTCCTTATTGGCCTCTCCACTCTATGAACTAAAAGTAATACTCAGGAACAACTTCCTTAGGAAACAAAATATGAGGAAGCCTTTACTGTAATCAAACTACCCTTACAAGCCTGCACTGGGTTCCCTAACTATACCAAACCTTTCACATTGTTTATGAATGTTGACACTGGGAGTCCTTACTCAAGAACATGGAAGAAAAACTAGACCTGTAGCTTATAGTTTACAACTGGACCCGGTAACCAGGGCATATCCAAATCGTTCACAGGCAGTTGCTGCAGCTGTTAAAATTGTAGAATCCTCTTCAGAACGTGTTCAAAGAAATATTTTAAATCTGCAAGTTCCTCATGATATACAAATTTTAACTGAGCGAACTCAGCATTTCTTAGCTAGTAGACTAACATGTTATAGGATTCTATTCCTGTGTCCTTCACATCTGTGCCTCCTTCACTGCAACTCCTTAAATCCTCCTATCCTTCTACCCTTACCTAATAAAGAAAAAACTAATAATTGCATTGAATTGGTCTCTCAAAATCTGATTCCTAGATCAAATTTATAAGAAACTCCTTTAGCCAATCCAGATTTAGTACTCTATGTTGATGGCTCTTATGCCAAAAAATTCTGAAGGGAAATATCAAGCTGGATATAATGCAACTACTCGATATGAATTATCAGAGAGTCCTTCCTCAGTTTAACTCAGACGAACCTGCAGAATTATTTGTCCTCACTTGAGCATGTGAATTAGCAAAAAGAAAAACTGCAAATATTTACAATGACAGTAGGTATATTTTTGGACCAGTCCATGACTTTAGCATGCTCTGAAAACAAAGGATTTTTTTTAAGATTTTTTATTTATTTATTTGACAGAGACAGCCAGTGAGAGAGAGAACACAAGCAGGGGGAGTGGGAGAGGAAGAAGCAGGCTCATAGAGGAGGAGCCTGATGTGGGGCTCGATCCCAGAACGCTGGGATCACGCCCTGAGCCGAAGGCAGACGCTTAACGACTTCGCCACCCAGGCGCCCCTGAAAACAAAGGATTTTTAACATCAAATGATACACCTATAAAAAATGGACCTCGGGTTGCTGATTTCTTCTCTGCACTGTTATTACCTTCACAAATTGCTATTATCACAACTGAGGCTCAGACCCACCAATCACACACCGAATATCAGGGAAATGTTGTGATTAACTTTCATGCTAAGGCTGTTAATTCAAGAAATTCCTAATGTACCAAAACTCTGTAATTTAAATAAACTTTCTAAGATAGATCCAAATCACATTACTTGTGACAAGTTGTATAACAGACAGAAACTTGTGTCAGATAATAGAAAATAAAAATGGCACCAATAAAGGATGCGAGTTTCATGAAAAAAGAGAATCCTGGAAAGGCCCAGATGGCTGCCTGGTGCTTCCTGAATTTCTCAAACTGCCACTCTTACGAGCACCTAACTATCCACAATGGAATTGACAAAATGACCCAAATTATGAAAAAATATTGGTGGTGTGATTGTTCTAAATTGGCATAACAGGTTTATAATCAGTGCTTAACCTGTTAACTATATAATCCAAGTAAAACTACTAAAGTAGCTTTGGGGTTTGCTCCCCCACCATCCAGACAATTAGACCATTTATAATTGGACTTCACTGAATTGTCTTCTTCTATGGATTATCAATATGTACCTGTTACGATATATCTATTTTCTAGATGGACTGAAGTTATCCTGTCAGAAAGCTGATGCTGCTACTGGAGTAAAGAAATCATTAAAAAATGTTTCCCAGGAGCGCCTGGGTGGCTCAGTTGGTTAAGTTTCCAACTCTTGATTTCAGCTCAGGTCATGATCTCAGGGTAGTGAGATGGAGCCCTGTGTTGGGCTTTGCACTCAACAAGGAGTCTGCCTGAGATTCTCTCCCTTTCCCTCTGCCCCTCCCCCCGCTCATGCGCAGGCATGCTCTCTTTCTTAAATAAATTAATATATAAATCTTTTTTAAAAAGAAGAAGAAAAGAAAAAGAGGGGCACCTGGTGGCTCAGTTGGCTAAGCCTCTGCCTTCAGCTCAGGTTATGATCCCAGGGTCCTGGGATGGAGTCCCACATCAGGCTCTCTGCTTGGCAGGGAGCCTGCTTCTCCCTCTCCCTCTGCCTGCTGCTCCCCCCTTCTTGTGCTCTCTCTCAAATAAATACATACATAAAATCTTTAAAAAATAAATAAAATATTAAGAATAAGAAAAAGAAAATGTTTTCCCACTATGGGGAATTCTAAGCAAACTTTCAAGCAATCAAGGCACTCACTTCACTGGACAAATTGTAAAACAGTTAAGGTTATTCAGACATTGTGGCACTATCATTGTCCATATCATCCTCAGTCTTCAGGGAAAGCTGAACGTACCAATGGTATTCTGAAATGCAAACTGGCAAAACTGACTGAAACCACAGCATTATCATGGCCTAAAGTGTTACTCTTAGACATTATGACTTCAAGGTCAACATCTTTTCGGGAAACCAAATGGATACCTTATAAAATCATCACTGGATGACCCATGCTCTTGATGATATAGGACCCCATGCACATCCTGCCCATGTAAATTCTAATATGACCCAAAACTGTGAAGCACTAATACAATATTCAAAAACTTATTTTCATTAGGTCAAGGAAGTTTTTAGAGACCCTCCACCCAATTATGACTTTGTTCCCCCATACTCTGGAACCCGTAGATGGGTGTTTTGGAAGAGACATCAGTGAAAAACAGCAACTGAATCTCAATGGAAAGGGCCCAACCAAGGCCCTTAACTTCCCAAATAGCAGTTAAATTACAGGATATTGAACATGCGTCCATGACACTCAATTAAATAGAGTTCCCCCAACTCTTGAACTTGTCAACCTACAGCTGACTAAAAACGAAGGATTTCCAGGAGAAAGTCTTTCCCTGAAGCAAATAACAGCATGGCATAGATGCCTCTGCCCAAGATCACAGAACAAGATTTGGCAGAATTCTTATTCATTTCTAGGACTTAATACATAACAATCGTTGTGTATTAGTACCTTGCAAATTAATTCAAAACGTTTAAATTTAAGTTTCTCTTTACGTTGGAAATTTTCCCCACCCACACTAAACACCCACTAAAGTCCACCATCCATCCAACAAATACTTTCTTTTATGAATCAAAATGATTGTTGGTTATGCAGCCATTTATGCTCAGGAAGGGGGCGCCTGGGTGGCTCAGTCAGTTAAGCATCTGCCTTTGGCTCAGGTCATGATCTCAGGGTCCTGGAATCAAGCCCCACATTGGGCTCCCTGCTCAGTGAGAAGTCTGCTTCTTTCTCTGCCCCTTTCCCCACTCTCGTGCTCTCTCTCACTTTCTCTCTCTCAAATAAATAAAAATCTTTAAATAAACAAATAAATGCTCAGGAAGACTCCCAATTAATATTAGAATCAGCTTCTATATACGCCTGAAAGACTAATTCAGGAAATGGCTTTAGGAAAAGGCTTGATTGGGGCGCCTGGGTGGCTCAGTCATTAAGTGTCTGCCTTCAGCTCAGGTCATGATCTCAGGGTCCTGGGATCGAGCCCTGCATCAGGCTCCCTGTTCAGCGGGAAGCCTGCTTCTCCCTCTCCCACCCCCCCTGCTGGTGTTCCCTCTCTCGCTGTGTCTCTCTCCGTCCAATAAGTAAAATCTTAAAAAAAAAAAAAAAAAAAGGAAAAGGTCTGATAGCCTTCCCTTGGCCATTTAACTAATACTTATGGCTGTTTAATTAACTAATACTTATGGCCATTAATCTGACCCTGGGAAGAAGCCTTAGAAGTCAAAGCCTGGCCCATAACCACTGTAAACTTCATTGTTGGTAACCTCTTCCTATGCATAGAGAACCTTAATGGTACTGGACCTGATTTGGGGCATGTTCCAGACTCACTCTGTAATCAGACCCTTTGGTTTGACTCAGATGAAGGAGACTAGACTCCTAAATATAATGACCCAGATTTAAAATTAGAGAATGACGATACCTTAAATATTTCTTCTTTTTTGATACCTTTAATTATTTCATCAAAGAAATTACTGAAGCTGTACACGAGTTCAATGAAAAAAATCTATAGGCAAATGGAATGCCTCCATAACCCCATTATATAAAGTAAGAGTTTCACTTACTGGATAAACCAATATTTAAGACACCACTGGATAGGAAATTGATCATTTTTTTTTAAGATTTTATTTATTTATTTGACAGAGAGAGAGAGCACAAGCAGGGGGAGTGGCAGGCAGAGGGAGAGGGAGAAGCAGGCTTCCTGCTGAGCAAGGAGACTGATGCAGGACTCGATCCCAGGACCCTTAACCGACTGAGCCACCCAGGCGCCCCAAGGAAATCAATCCTTTATCAACAAAAACATGATGGACTGTTAAGCCAAATCCATAGGAATGTTTTATGTTCCTATCTAAATTTAAGCCACAGCCATTCAAGATGGGAGTGCACTGATGCCTACATGACAAAGAATAACCATGACATCCATGTTGCCCCTGATTGGTGGGTCATGGGATCCACCCTAACTCTCTTAACAATACTGAGTAATTCACCCTCTGTGTTAATAACACAATATACAAAGGTTTCCCACCCAAATGGTCTGGATGGTGTGGTATAGCATATTTTAGACCCCAAATGATTAAATATGACTCCTTGAATGCTAGCCAGATTACAAACTTAGGATCGTTTATACATGAAGTAACTCCTCATAAGTGAGCTTCCCATGTTCTTTTGAATTGAAAAAAGCTCTGGTTTTCGTGTTTGTCAGAATATTTTTTCCTCAATTGAGACTTACTGAATTAGAAAAATCGCTTTTTAGTATTTCTGCAACTATTAAAAAAAAAAAAAAGCTTTAACAATACCCTAACTGCTCTTAAAGCAGTACAATCTGAAATATATGGTTTATCTCCAGTGGTACTCCAAAACAGGATAGTCCTTGATGCCCTCACTGCTCAACAAGGAGGTGCACGTGCTAGAATTGGTAAGAAATGTTGTTTCTATGTTGATAAATCAGGAACTGTTATCCAAAATGTAAAGGATCTTAAATACCTGATAAAATTTTTTCATCAAATAAGTGACACCTCTTCCACAGACCTGTTAAAGCCTGGCTCCCAGGAATTTTTCAAGCCTTGGCTGTTTTTCTCCTTCTAGTCATTACATTAAGCCTCCCTCGTATGTTGTATGCTCTCCAGTTCAAATGCCTGTCAGCAGCCATTTGTACACCAAATGGTATCCATAAAGATCAAGCAACTGGATGAAATCAGCAGTAGCATAAATGACGAAGATGGTGACTACGTGGTCATCCAGCCTGGTGACTCATTTAATGGAAACAGTGAATATGTGACTCTTTGGCCTGACTACATCAACACCGGTAACTGAGACTAACACTACTTTTTTTTTTTTTTTAAGATTTTATTTATTTATTTGACAGAGAGAGACACAGCCAACGAGAGGGTACTCAAGCAGGGGGAGTGGGAGAGGAAGAAGCAGGATCCCAACAGAGCAGGGAGCCTGATGCGGGGCTCGATCCCAGGGGCGCCCTGGGCCGAAGGCAGATGCTTAACAACAGAGCCACCCAGGCGCCCCTAGAGACTAACACTACTGGTTGGTCATGTTCTTAGCCTGCTGAGAGAATAACCAAAAAGGGAGGGAATTATTAAAATCAAACACACATGGAGACCAGACTTGAAAACTCCCTGAGCAGACAAAACCAGTTAGTCACACAAGCAAAGTTTAATTTAGCTTATTTTGCAAAACAAGCAAGGTTAACTTGACCTGGGTCATTTCTTGGTTATGCCTCCATAAATCAAAAGCAAAACTTAAATAGTTCCCCAAAATTGATATGAGGTAACCGCTAACCAATTCCCTTTCATTTGAAAAAATTCTAATATTATAACCAATCACTATAAAGAATATTCATTGCCTTCATACTATATAAGCTGCTTTATAACAATATATCTCTGAGCCTCAATTCCATGCTTTGGTTTGAGTGCTCCCAGTTTGCAAACTGTCTTTTTGGTGTGTGCACAGTAAATTTTTACTAATTACTACTTCAGTGAATTGCTGATTTTACTGTTGTTTTACTTTTGACAGAGTTAAACTTCCTCTAAAACACAATATTTAAAATTTCTTTCCGAATCTGATACAAACCATGGGGTCTCGGAAAAACAATAAAATGCACATTATACACGGGCATCCAGTTAAATTGAATTCATGTATAATAGTTTCTTACCAGATTTCCTTAAAACCCATGATTGAAAGTATTAGAGAGCTCTCAGTATTAATACTCAAAGGCTTTTCATTTCATTCATTCTTCAACTAATATTCATTGAATGCCTACTACGTTTAAGCCTTGTGGGAGCTTGCATGGGAGGGTGCTGCTTTAGACGCAGGAGAAAATTATGGTATATCAGAATGCAGGGGTTTAAGGTAAGAGCAGGTGGTGGGAAAGCGGAGGCCAACCCCTTATCTATTCAGCTGAGAAGTGTGATAATAAAGGAATGAAAGAAATAGGGTACTAGCCAGAGTTCTGGCAAGGCCAAGCAAAAGAGGTTTTTCCCAAAAAACAGGGAATACTTATTGAAAGAAGAGACAATCACACATACTGAGGAGAAGGGTAGTACTTGTAGAAGTAAAAAATATCAGAAGTAAAATTAACCTTACATTCAGATTCAATTAATCTATTTAATGCCTAATATGTTCTAGGATATGCACTAAACAATTTCATGCACATTATCTTCTTTAATCCTCACAACATCCTTGTGAGATAAAACAAACACATTTCTGAAACAAAAGACAAAAAGAAATACAGAGATAGAAGGAAGATGAGGAAGGTCACACCAAATGACTAATTATTTTAGTAATGGAAACAGAAGAGAGAGCAGGAGGGTTTGACAGGAAGAGATAAGAAAACTAACATTTATCGCCTACCAGTGCCAGGCGCTGTTAGAGCCTTTATATATGAATTCCATATAATCCTGTTTAGTATTTATTATTCATTTAATTGAAGAATTTGAGATTGTGAGAGTTTCCCAAATCTAACAGCTGGTAAGTGGTGCGGTAGTGATTCAAACCCAGGCTTATGAGACTACAAGTGCTATTTCTTTCCATTATACCACACTGCTGCTTCAAAATCAGGAATGTGCAAGGGAATAAAAAGTCACGAGGCTGAAAAAAATTCATTAGCATGAATTTGGAGTAGATAATGCCAATTCCACGCCCTCCCCTCTGTGGGGTCAACTACCCAAGTAAAAAGTATTTAGAATGAGAAGTTGCTAGAGTTGTAATAAATTAATATGTACCTTTAAGAACCATAATAAAAGGATGCCCGGGTGGCTCAGTCAGTTAAGTGTCTGCCTTTGGCTCAAGTCATGATCTCAGGGTTCTGGGATCAAGCCCTGTCCTGCTTCAAACCCCCCACCCCCTCACCCCCCACTCAGGAGCATGTGCACTCTATCAAATAAATAAATACATACATACATATCTTTCTAAAAAAACTAAAAACTAGGGGTGCCTGGGTAGCTCAGTCATTTAAGTGTCTACCTTCAGCTCACGTCATGATCCCAGGGTCCTGGGACCGGGTCCCACAATGAGCTCCCAGCTCAGGGGGGAGCCTGCTTCTCCCTCTACTCTTCCTCCCTGCTCATGATCTCACTCTTTCTCTCTCACTCAAATAAATAAAATCTTATTAAAATAAATAAATAAATAAACAAACAAACAAACAAACAAATAAATAAATAAAAACTATATAGGGCAGGTGAGTTCTACCTCCCTTCAAATTATTACTACTGTTCTATATTTATTGAAATTCTACAAAATATTAGGCACTCGGTAGTCATAGGACTTACTACCTAACCACTTGGAGCTAAAATTTAAGTATCTGTAAAAAGTTCAAAATTCATTATAGTCAAAATACTGTAGCACATATTTGAAACTTGCTAAGAGAACAAATCTTTAAAGTTCTCATCGCAGGGAAAAAAATATTTTTTAATTTGTATGGTGATACTGGGTAACTACACTTATTGTGGTGATCATTTTGCAGACTATATAAATATATCAAATCATGTTGTACACTTGGAACTCATATAAGGTTACATGTCATTACGCCTCAATTTTTAAAAGTCCAAAATTCAACACTAACCTAAGGAAGTACTCTAATGTTGATCAAAATATCAGAAAAGGACAACCTAAGAATAACTTAATTTTCTTTCATTTTGAAAACTGACTTTATTTACAAGGAATAACAGTGAAGCCCTAATACTAACAGACATAGAATTGTTGTCAAAAACTAGAATACAGACCCATTTATTTTTGTTCTTTGATGACAAACTGCAAAAGACCGAAATGGATCAAAAAGATCACCAGGCATCTTCAATGGCAAGCCAGGCATTGTGTAATGTGCAGCCTTCCTAGATAACTGATTCTGTATTATCTGCGTCCTCCAGGATCTTGGAGCTACTACTCTAAGTTGCAGATAACGGATAGCAATGCCAAGGATTCTTGTCCATGCATATGCAAATAAATTCTGTCTAGTGGAGGGAGGGAAGAATGATTTCCCTCATGTCCCTGTAAAATGAAGCCAGTTTTGCCTCAATCTGTAAATTCATTTCAGCGTTCTTGATCCTATGTATGTATGTGTGGTACTTGAATTCTTCTTTGAACCACTTTGAGCATCTTACAGGTTCTCCAATTAATTAACAAGTTAAATAACATCTTTTACATGTGCGCATTTTATATTTGTGTGAAAAATCATGATTTGCCTAATTTTTAATCCTTTAATAATGAATTTCATACAATATGTAGTAGATACCGTGGAAAATGAACATTCTAACGCAAAAGCTCAAGGAAGGGAAGTAGCCTTTTTACTCACATTTATATATTTAAGGAAGGCCAGACAAAACATGCCTTGTTGCTTCTCTGTCCTGAAATTTTAAGACTGTAAGAACCAGTCATTGTTAAAGTTGGTCATTCTTGAAAGACCCTATAACTGACAAAAAAATTATTTGAATGATATTGACTTTTTCCCCTGATGCATAGTGTAAATACAGCACTGTCTAAAAAACAGAAGCTTCATCACTTCAGAAATACTTAGAATCTTTTGTCTGAACTATTTTTGTTAATTAGTCACCAATAAAATAGATGGTACATTTTCACACTGAACTAAAAATCTACATTTGACAATGCTTTTTCTAATCCAAAAAAAATTTTTGCCAGTCAACGTCTGTACAATCAGAAAAATATTAACTACATCTGTCGTTTTCAAAATAATAGTTGTCTTCTATTGGTGTGTGTTGCATTAAAGGACAGAATGATTAAATAAAAACTAACTGGATTCAAATATATACATGCAG
This sequence comes from Ursus americanus, assembly GCF_024610735.1. Taxonomy (NCBI): domain Eukaryota; kingdom Metazoa; phylum Chordata; class Mammalia; order Carnivora; family Ursidae; genus Ursus; species Ursus americanus. The sequence continues at coordinate 40,958,385 of NC_142151.1, read as the reverse complement.
CTTAAAAAGACAAAACCAGAAATCAATACCCAAACTAAGCATTAAATCAACGACATGTTTTGAACTCATTAATACATTAGGAAAAGGTGTATTAATGCACAGATCTTCTGACTTTCTAAGACCCAAATTAAAAATATCTCTAATACTACCAGTCTCTATGGAATTGCGGATTTCACAAAGCAGGTTTTTTCCTCACACAGGATCACACTAATCCCCTGACACTGAGGAAAGAAAGAGTAAAATCAACTTGTACCAAAAATCTTTATACTCAGCATTCATTCAGATCTTTTCAAACTACTCTCTTGGCTTATAACATGCCAGAAAAATATTGCTCTAGCAAGTAATTATTTTGTCCAAAAATGAACAGGGCAATTTAGGTTGGAAATAATTTGCTGTCCATGTCATTCATAAATCCATGCTACTATAATTCTCAAAATTAATGCATAATGCATGCAGCATATCATGCATTAAATATTTTAAAAGATAAGTTTTCATCTAGTTGAGATTAGTTAAGTAATATTAGCAGATTTAAAAGCATGAAAAATTAACTCTTTCTTCTCCTCACCTCTACACCCTCCTAACCAACAGGTACCTTTCATTTGGTAGTATGTGCCAACTAGGGGAAAAAAGGGAATGCAAAAAAACAAGACAAGTGAAAGAGTTATAGAAGGCTAATCCCAAAAGGAGATGTTGCCTCTTCCAAGTTGCAACTGAAGTTAAAGGACTATAGTGAGAAGTCTACATTTTCAGGAGTTCAAGATAGGTATGTATTATTGTCCTCCTTCTTGCGAATGTAACTCATTCCAAAATTTTCTTTCCTGACTCTTCTGAAGGTTCTTATACCACCACCAACTGGCATCTGTTTAGAGGATTCTATTAAAGCTTTGTAAAAGTATCTTTCAAGTACCAAGTAAAAAAAATAGCTGAGGGGCACCTGGGTGGCTCAGTCGTTAAGCGTCTGCCTTCGGCTCAGGTCATGATCCCAGGGTCCTGGGATTGAGCCCCGCATTGGGCTCCCTGGTCAGCGGGAAGCCTGCTTCTCCCTCTCCCACTCCCCCTGCTTGTGTTCCCTCTCTTGCTGTGTCTCTCTCTGTCAAATAAATTTTTAAAAAATCTTTTTTAAAAAATAGCTGAATCATTTAAGATAAAAGCTTTTTCTCTCTACCCTCAATTCAACAACGTATATAAATCTGGAAACCAAGAAAAATAAAACAGGTAAATGATTAAATATAGGCATATCTTCCCCAGAAGTGGGAAGAGTATGGCAGGCAGCTAATTCTATAACAACTTCCTATTCACTAAGCTATCTTCTTCTTTCAGATCATCGGAGAATTTGGGTGAATCTCTCATGATGTACAAATCCAGAGAGAAACGTGAAGAAAGAAGCAAAAGGGAAAGAAAAAGAAAACAAAATGGAAAGAACACAAAAATGCAATATTCACACTGGCTGTTCAACCATAAATAAATACAGCAAAATATATTCACTGCCATCCTCCTTTCATCTAGTAAGAAAAGGAAAAAAGGGGAAAAAATAACACAATAGCCTCTACAAACACATACCATAAAATACCCCAACTTTTCTGAATATTTTACCTCCGGAGCCAGATCACTGTATAAAGTGAGCAAAATCTTTTCAGATGGGGGCAGGCAGTAGAGCAGTTCTAGAGACCATTCCTTAAAGCTATTCGAAGTCTCTCTCTCTCTCTCTCTCTCTCTCTTTTTAAGATTTTATTTATTTGAGAGAGACAGAGATAGAGAACAAGCAGAGAGGAAAGGGAGAAGCAGGCTCCCCACTGAGCAGGAAGCCAGATGTGGGGCTCAATCCCAGGGCCTTGGGATCATAGCCTGAGCCAAAGGCAGACACTTAACTGCCTGAGCCACCCAAGCACCCCTCGAAGTCTCTTATAATCTGCTTTACCACTTGCTCCAGAGTCCTCAAATTTAAAATCATTTCTATCACCTACCCACTTTTCAAATTCCCTTAGAAAATTTTCCCTGCCAGCCTGAAGAAAGCTGGCTAAACTAATTCAAATGAAATTGGAAATGACAAACAGGCACACCTATTCTTTAACCCTTATAAAAATGTTACCAGGAGATTCAAACAAATCTATAAATGGTAGAATTTTCTACAGTTTGACAGTTTTTCTTCTTTGTTTCTTTTGTTTTCTCTTTTGGGATGGAAGCACCATTATGCCTACTCTCATACAAAAGGAAAAAGAATGCCAAGCCCAAAGCTTCCAGGATCTATCTCTAAAAGAAAAGACTTGTTTCTTTCTCTACAGAAAAGAGGTGTTTGTTGCTGTGAAGTCTCCTTCCACAGCTCTTCCACACCTCCATTCTTTTTTTTTTTTTTTAAGATTTCATTTATTTAGGGGCACCTGGGTGGCTCAGTCGTTAAGCATCTGCCTTCCGCTCAGGTCGTGATCCCAGGGTACTGGGATCGATTCCCGCATCAGGCTCCCTGCCCGGCAGGGAGCCTGCTTCTCCCTCTCTCTCTGCCGCTGCCCCCTACTTGTGCTCTCTCTCTCTCTCTCTCTCTGTCAAATAAATAAATAAAAGCTTTTTAAAAAAATTTTTTTTTCGTTTATTTATTTGTCAGAGAGAGAGAGAGCACAGCAGGGGAGCGGCAGGCAGAGTGAGAAGCAGGCTCTCCGCTTGAGCAGGGAGCCGGATGCAGGACTCGATCCCAGGACTCTGGGATCATAACCTGAGACAACAGCAGACGCTTAAGCAACTGAGCCACAAAGGAATCCCGCACAGGTCCATTCCTGAACATTAAATGAAGGAGGTGATCTCCTACCTCTACCCCATGAACGGGGAAAAGAAAGCCTGCTCTAGCAAAGTATAACCTCCTATATTCTAGCTTCCAAAACTTTTTTATAGGTGTATGTGTGGGACGTTTTGTGTTTTAAAACATGTTCATACATTCTTCGACCCTACTCCATCAAACATAGAGTCTAATTTTCCTCCCTGTGAAGAAAATGAACTAGAAGTGACACTGAGTAACCTCAGAAGTTAGGTCATAAAAGGTGATAAAACTTCTGCCTGGCACTCTCTGAGGACAGGGAACTTTGGACTCCGGGATCACCATCTAAGATATCCAGCTACCCTAAAGCCCTCATGCTGGACACAGTACGGGACAAGGTGTCACAGGGGTACAGAGATGTCCAAGAAGTGTCAGCTGGTTGAGTCTTCCCAGCCCAGCCACCTGATACGTGAATGAGGAATCCTTGGAGATGACTCCAGACCCAAGTACCATCTGCCTCCAACTGTGTAAGAGAGGAAGCCTTTTAAATGATTCCAGCCCCAGCTATCATCTGATTGCATCCTCATGAAAAGCCCGGAGAAGAAACTGCCTAGCCAAGTTCAAACACCAGAACCATAAGAGATTAAAAAAAAAAGAAAAAAGAAAGGATTGTTGTTTCATACCGCTAGGTTTGCGATGATGTACTTACACAGCAGAAAACCAAAGCAGATTTTGGTTATAGGGTTGCTTCCAAAAAATGTAAATGTTTGGCTTCAGGATTAGATGGCAGGAAAAAGCCAAGAAGTAGCTGAAAGTGTTAGTGAGAGCCTGAAAGGGTCTTAATGTCACTGTTAGGAAAAGCCTCAAGAAAGCTGTCTAATAAAGACTTAAAACAGGGGTCAGCAAACTACAATCTACCAGCAAAATTCAACCTGCTACCTGCTTTGGTAAATGAAGTTTTACTGAACCACAGCCACACCCATTCATTTACATATTGCCTGCAGGTGCCTTCTCACTACAACAGCAAAGTTAAGTAGGTGTGCCAGTGACCATAAGGCCCTCAAAGCCTAAAATGTGTATTATCTGGCCCTTGACAGAATAGTTTCCCATCCTTGGCTTAAAAGAAAGTGATAAAAGTGTTACTGAAAGCTGAAGGAAAGGAAAATCCCATTAGGTAAGTGGAAAGTTTAGCAAAGCTGTCACTGAAATAATGTTGAAAATAGAAAATAAAACCAATGAACTGATAAATATGGGTATGGGTAAGCAAATTTCCAGGCAGAATATCAAAAGGTTTTTTTCAGCTAAGTATCATAAAGTACAGGTAGAGAGAGATGAGAAAAAGGAGGAATTACATAATTTTCAAAAAATAAAGAGGAAATACAAAGGAGTCAGGACCTGCTAGGTCCAAAAATAAAACTGTTTCTTACTTTCATATAGCAAGCATTTCTCAAATTAAGAAATGTCCAGGGGGTGCCTGGGTGGTTCAGTCGATTAAGCATCTGCCTTCCGCTCAGGTCATGGTCCCAGGGTCCTGGGATCAAGCCCCACATCATTGGGCTCCTTCTCTCTCTGCCTGCCGCTCTCCCTGCTTGTGCTCTCTCGCTATCTCTCTCTCTGACAAATAAATAAAATCTTTTTTAAAAAATTAGGAAATACCCTCTGGAGAAAGAGCAAATCCAAGGCAGTGTCAGGGACACATGGCCTAAAGATTAAACTTTTGTTTAGAACAAGGATTGGCAAACTTTTTCTATAAAGGAAAAGATAAATATTGTAGACTTTAAGGGCCACATACAATCCCCATTGAACATTCTTTTTTTTTTTTTTTTACAACCCTGTAAAAATGTAAAAGCAAATCTTGGCTCACTGGCAATAGTTGACCAACCCTAGTATAGACTCCAAAGAGATTTAACTTAAGGTGGTGCCTTAGAATTCCTTTCAAACAAAAAGCCTTCTAAGAATCTTAAAGGTGTTGTCCCACAAAAACCTTAAATGGAGCTGAGAGGGGTCAGAAAATGCTACCCCAAAATAAGGTACATTGACATATTGAATATTTTAACCTGAAGGAGCTTGAGAAAATGGCAGAAGCAGGAAGGTCGCTCTGACCTTTCTCCTGCTCTTCTCCCGTGGAAGGGTCATAAAACTCTCATGGTGCCCTCCCTGTACCTGGAAGAAGGGAGCATTCCTATCTCCAAAGGCAAAGGGACATAGAGAAGAATCCTTAACAAATAGGCCTTGCTAAATTTCCCCGAGTTTACTATACTTTCCTTATACTCTTTGTCTTATCACATTTCTCCACAACTGCCCACTCTTCATCAAATCTAGCATAAAAATACTCAGGTTTAAACATTTCTTCAGGTTAAAAATAGAACTACCCTACAATCCAGCAACTACACCACTAGGTATTTAACGAAAGAATACAAAAATACCATGGATGGGGGCGCCTGGGTGGCTCAGTCGTTAAGCATCTGCTTTCGGCTCAGGGCATGATCCCGGGGTTCTGGGATCGAGCCCCGCATCGGGCTCCCCTGCTGGGAGCCTGCTTCTTCCTCTCCCACTCCCCCTGCTTGTGTTCCCTCTTTCACTGGCTGTCTCTCTCTGTCAATAAATAAATAAAATCTTAAAAAATATATATATATATCATGGATGGATATTATGCTAAGCAAAATAAGTCAATCAGAGAAAGACAATTATATGATCTCACTCATATGTGGAATTTAAGAAACTAAACAGAGAATCATAGGGGAAGAGAGGGAAAAATAAAACAAGATGAAATCAGAGAGGGAGACAAACCATAAGAGATTCTTCATCATAGGAAACAAACAGGGCTGCTGGGGGGGAGAAGGGCGAGGGGATGGGTGATGGACATTAAGGAGGGCATGTGATGTAATGAGCACTGGGTATTAGAAGACTGATGAATCACTGACCTCTACCTCTGAAACTAATAATATACTATATGTTAATTGAATTTATTTTTTTTAAGAGTTTATTTATTTATTTGACAGAGAGAGAGGGAACACAAGCAGGGGGAATGGGAGAGGAAGAAGCAGGCTTCCAGCATATGAGCCTGATGTGGGGCTCAATCCCAGGACCCCGGGATCACGCCCTGAGCTTAAAGGCAGATGCTTAACGACTGAGCCACACAGGCGCCCCTGTTAATTGAATTTAAATTAAAAAACAAAGTCCTAGGAAGCAAGCAAAAAAATAAAAACATAACTAAAATCTCAGAGGAAAAGAAAAGAATACAAAAATACTAATTCAAAGGGATACATGCACCCCAATGTTTATAGAAGCATTATCTACAATAGCCAAACTACGGAAACAGCCCATGTGTCTATCGATAGATGAATGGATAAAGAAATTGTAGTACACACACACACACACACACACACACACACACACACACACAATGGAATATTTCTCAGCCATAAAAAAGAAAGAAATCTTGCCATTTGCAACGATGTGGATGGAGCTAGAGATCATTAAGCTAAGTGAAATAAGTCACTCCAAGAAAGACAAATACCATATGACTTCACTCATATGTGGAATTTAAGAAACAAAACAAATGAGCATAGGGGGAAAAAACAGAGAGAGGCAAACCAAGAAACAGCCTCTTAACTATAGAAAACAAACCAATGGTTACCAGAGGAGAGGTGGGTGGGAGAATGGGGGAAATAGGTGATGGGGATGAAGGAGGGCACTCGTGATGAGCCCTGGGTGATGTATACAAGTGCTGAATCACTATACTGAAACTAACAGTACACTGTATGTTAACTAACTGGAATTTTTTTAACTGGAATTTAATAAAAACTTAAAAAATAAATACTTCTTCAGGTCTTCATTTACTAATAAAGGTTCCCGTGTCACAGAAAACTTACATTAAATAAATGTGTATCCTTTTAATCTTTGTCAATTTAATTTTCAGACCCAGCCAGGGATCTTAAGAGGTCAAGGAAAACTTTTTCCTCTTCTACAGAGCCTAAGGTAGAGAAAGGCTTATATCATTGTGTAAGTGTGGCTTTTGTCTAACAGAGTGAACCCCTCAAAAAGATTCACAGAGAATTCTATGTTGAGAAACATTGTCATCTTGGACTTAAAAAGACAGTACAAAATAAAAAGACGTTTTTGGGGCAAACATCCCCTTCATGCTCAAACAATATGGTTTAGGAAATTACGCAGCTGCAAACAAAGGATACATTTTATGGAAAAGGAAGGCTAATTCAGAGGGCAAAACCAAGAGCTACGAAGGATGGTTCCTAGGCAATATAGCTGAGCCCTAATCACAGAAGTGACGATATGGGCCTGGCTGGATTTCAGATTTGCTGTGGAACAACAACTACTGTGTTCCTTACATTTTTCTTTATTTTTTAACAGAAGTGTCCATCCTGGTTATCTTACGCCTGTCTACTGTTGTATATTGGGTGGACTAGGGAGAGATAATATATCTCTTTAGCTTACAGGTCTTCAAAGTGAAAGTAATGGTACACAGGGAGCTATATGCAAGGAACAACATCCAAACAGCCTAACCTGCACCTGGATCTGATTTAGATGACAAGATCCCAGACTTCAAGCCTGAGCATGACGACATATCAGGTCAGACCCCTCTGTGCTCGCATGAGAAGGTTAGCATGGCCCCCACACAAGGATGACATGCAAATTCTCAAATTCGTGAAGTGTTCCATATTTAAAATAATGGTGTTCCATATTTAATGATGTTCCATATTTAATAAAATAAAGTGTTCCATATTAAAAAAAAAAAACCCTCTGAGAAGTGGTAAGTGTATTTTGCACTTGGGAGAAATGTAAATAATTTGTGGCCAGAAGAACAACCAAAGTGGCTTTGAAATATGTCTGCATATTCTTGACACTCTTCCCAGAAAGAGGTGGAGTCTAATTCCCTTTCCCTTGAGTATGGGTTGGCCTTAATGACTCACTTCTAATGAATAAAATGCAGTAGAAATGACATGGATTCTGAATTTAGGTCATAAAAGACAATACCCCTCCCTTCTGGCACTCTTATTCAGAACAAGTGCTTTTGGAGCCCTAAGCCTCCATGTAAGAACTCTCGCTACTACGAAGTCCCTATGCTGGGACTACACAGAAATAGAGATAGTGATCCCAGATCCTAGTTATTTGGACTTCCCTGCTCAAGTACCAGACCTGTGAGTCTAGAAGGAGAGAACACAAGGCCCATTAGACTACAAGTGCATGAAAGAACTTGTATAAGAATCACTTAGATAAGTCTAGTCAACACCCAGAACCTTGAGAATTTTGTGCCAGGTTTGAAGTGGTTTTGTTCCTTGGCAATAGATAACTTCAACAGCATGCCTGAAGACCCCAGCCTGAAATGCTGGAAGGTCAAACTTAGCCTGCCTTGCTATATATACGAACCAAATGACATCAAGCATCCTCTTCAGCTCTTCTAGTTCCTCCTGCTTCTCTCCAACACCCATTGAAATATTTGATTTGATCATGGTAAAAGATATTTTATGATTGATTTAACACACACACGATTACAATGTGACAATTAAGTTTCAAATTGTATGCCATTCTAGCTTTAAGTGTTATTTGAAATCACCTATACTTATACACACAGTCTGTTTCTTACTAGCATATTATTTCAGTTATTTTACAAATATTTTTGAAATGATTAAGTAATTTGAGACTGGTAGTCATACTACCTCCTCCACAACATAGCACTAATTTGTAGTGTCTTAAAATGTGGTTTTAACTGCAACAGAACTAGAGTAATCATCACTAATATATAATAACCACTATTTCTAAGGTCTCTTCATTTTTTTTTTTTTAAGATTTTATTTATTTGACAGAGAGAGAGACAGCCAGCGAGAGAGGGAACACAAGCAGGGAGAGGAAGAAGCAGGCTCCCAGTGGAGCAGGGAGCCCGATGTGGGGTTCGATCTCACGGATCACACCCTGGGCCAAAGGCAGACGCTTAATGACTGAGCCACCCAGGCACCCCGGTCTCTTCATTTTTTAAAAAAGAGGCATATTTTTTAAAGATTTTATTTATTTATGTATTTATTTATTTACGTATGTACCACAAGCATGGGGAGGGGCAGAGGCAGAAGGAGAGAGAATCTCAAGCAGACTCTGCTGAGCACTAAGCCTGATTTCACGACTCTGAAGATCATGACCTGATCCAAAATCAACAGTCAGACACTCAGCCGACTAAGCCACCCAGGCGCCCCAGGTCTTCTCATTTTTAAATGCTATGATCTAAATTCGGAGAAAATAAATCATCTGCATTTGAAGATACCCAATTCAATGTGTTTTAGATCACTGGCAGAGAACTTAATATTCACAGATTATAAACATGGTTAAGCTCACCTTCTACAGAGAAACTAAAACAACTGAGCCAAGAACTAATTGGCCCCAGCAGAGTGGAAGAAGATACTCTGGAACAGAAAGAGGAAGGAGGCCTGAGGTGAACATAACTTACTCTGAAAATTCTCCATTGTAAAAGCATTCCCAACTAGACATTTTAAGGAAAAAAGCCTTAATCATCTATGCCACCAAATAACTAAAACATCCTAAATTATTTAGCAGCAGTTTAATTAACCTTTTCTCGCTCTTCCGTAGACTGTCAAATGTTTGATTTTTCTACCAAGCAAGCACTGAGAAGAAAAAATCAAATATAATCACAATGAGCTGGAGACAAAATTTTAAAGAATAAAATATGTGTTCTGCTTTAGATGCGATTCTTCGACCACCGAGTATTACATACACCCAAAGTTTGGGTAACTAAAAGGGAAGAGAAGGTCAGTGTGCAAAAGTCTATTTAACCCACAATATGGCTGATTCTAAATATCAGCCTGGGTTCTGGGTCCTGATAGCACAGCCACTGAAAAGAAAAAAGGCTCTTTCTTACTCATAGGGCGAAAGTTGAGGCCCTAAACAAATTGTGAAATAAATAAAGGTCACTTCCCACAGAGAATCCATAACTACTTCATTCTTCCTTCCTCATGCAAAGGTCCCAGTCCTTCAATGAAACTGACTTTGGGTGTCAGAAAAACACTACACTTACTGAACTCAGTCACACTGAAGAATCAGTATTTGAGAGCTCCTAACCTTCCTCTGAGATTAAAGTCTGTAAATAGTATAATGTAACATAGTGGAAAACATTCTGGATTCCCCCCCCCAAAAATTCCTTTTAAGCTCTACATCAAAAAAATGTGCCCTTCTACTTACCACCCCATCTTCCAGTACCTAGTACAGGGATAAACAGATTAGTGAGCACTCAAAACTGTGCATAAATGAATCAGTATTTTGCCTTAATCTCCCATATAAGAAAGTTGCATTCTAGTTCCATTCTACCAGTAACAATCTACACAACCCTGGGGAAAGTACTTGCTCTCTCAAGCTTTAGATTCCAATATACAACATAAAATGAGGTGAGGTGGAAACTGGGAAAGAGGATTAGACATTAAGTCTCATGAGGGCAACAACTCTATCTTATTCAATACCTCTGTAACCCAGTCTAATAAAGTGGCTATGGTGCATTCAAATATATATTGAATGAAGTTTCTTCCAGCCCTGATTCCATAATTCTTTATCATTTGCTTAAATTATATTTGTTTGCTAAGCATGTATTATAAACTCCAACATTCCTTCTTTATACTCAGCTCAATTAACAGTAAAGGCCTTTTAAAACTAGAATACCAGGACGTCTGGGTGGCTCAGTCGGTTAAGCATCTGCCTTCAGCTCAGGTCATGATCCCAGGGTTTAGGGATCAAGTCCCACACTGGGCTCCTCACTCCGTGGGGAGCCTGCTTCTCCCCCTGCTTGTGCTCGCTCTCTCTGACAAATAAGATCTTTAAAAAATAATAATAAATTAATAAAACTAGAATACTTCTAAAATCTTCTCCACCTCTCCACACGGGTGCTTTGCATGACCGATATTATTTATCCCCTGGATGCAGCTTTTAAAAAGGTAAGATTTGGGGAGCTCCTGGTGGCTCAGTCAGTTAAGCATCCAACTCTTGATTTTAGGTCAGGTCATGATCTCAGGGTTGTGAAGTCGAGCCCTGTGTCTGGCTCTGTGCTGGGTGTGGAGCCTGCTTAGATTCTCTCTCTCCCTCTGCCCCCCCCCCATCACTCGCACACGCTCGCTCTCTCTCTCTCTCTCAAAATAAAAAATAAAAAAATAAAAATAAATAAAATAAAAAGGTAAGATTTGGACAAAGACAGAATGCCAGAAGCAATACAATTTTCCAGATTCTTCTGAGCTGGGTTTTGCAATTTAATTTTACTGTACTACTTAAATACACTATTAGAAGTCCCTGGAATAGTTAATCCATTGCAATCCAAAAATGTATTCCAAAGTCAAACCCAATGTATTATTATCTATTCTATATGTCCATCCTTTAGCATAAGTGATTGAGAACTGTATACATTTATTAAGGTTCATGCTTTTCACAGCATGCAACCGACAACTACCATCAACTCATTATTTAGAATTCTTTCTGTAACACCATATAAAAGCTGATATTTAAAAGCGTCTTGTGCCTTTGGAACACTATCATCTCCAATTTAGGTGTAGCCTTCAAAAAGCTGGCCTATCTCTGCTATCATGTAGTAATGCCTGCAATATTCAAGAACTTCAGCTTGAATAAGTTATTATGGTTGACATAGTCCCAAATTATCCTAATTATTAAAATCTAATAACTTTTGAAATATTAACCCATATCCTCACCACCAATCTACAGTTTGTACCCTGCCACTTAGCATTTACTTTATATTCATTCAGTCGCCTACTATGTGCCAGATATTGTTCTAGCCCAAGGGTCAGCAAACAAAAATTTTTAATAAAGGACCAGGCAGCAAATACTGTAGGCTTTACAGTCCATATGGTCTCTGTCACAATACTCAATTCTGCTGTTGGAGTGTGAAAGCAGCCACAGACAATATACTAATGAATGAGCATGGCTGTGTTCTAATTCAAGTTTATTTACAAGAACAGGCAGCTGGCCATTTCTGGCTTACCAGTCCCTATTCTAAACCTATGGGGAGACAGCAGTGAAACATATCTTTAAAATTAAAATTAAGGGCTCCTGGGTGGCTCAGTCGGTTCAGCATCTGCCTTTGGCTCAAGTCATGATCCCGGGGTCCTGGGATGGAGCCCTGCTTCGGGCTCCCTGCTAAGTGGGGAGTCTGCTTCTCCCTCTCCCTCTGACCGTCTCCCTGCTCGTGCTCTCTCTCACTCTCTCTTGCTCTCTAGCTCTTTCGCAAATAAATAAAATCTTCCAAAAAATTTAAAGTTGAAATTAATTAATTACACATGCAGATGCACACAGCCTTTCGCATGCTAACAAATGCTATGGAGAAAAATAAAGCAGGGTAAAGGAAATCAAGAGAGCCAGGGCCTCACTGATATGGTGACATTTGAGCCTTACTCCTAAAGAAAAAAGAGGAAAAGCCATGCTACCAACATAGGAGAAGCATTTCAGGAAGAGATAACAGGAAGTATAAAGGCTTTAAAGAAGGAACAACCTGGCATCTTAGAAAAACAGCAAAGATGTCACTGTGGCTGAAGGGACGTGAGCAGAGGAAAGGTTCATAGTAATTAGGCCAGAGAGGTAAACTGAGAACAGACTCTACAGTCTTTTAGGCCACTGTCAGAACTTTGTCTTTTATTCTGAGATGGAAAGCCACGGGAAGGTATTGAGCAAAAGGAGTGACAACCTAATTTGACTTTTTAGAGGATCACTCTGGATGTCTGTTGAGAACAGACTGTATAGAAACAAGGGCAGAAGCAGGGGAGTCAGTCAGAAGGCTAAATGCAATAATAATCCAGGAAAGAGAAGATAGCAGTTTGAGTCTTGGTGGTAGCAGCAGATATGGTGATCAGATTCAGTACGTATTCTGAAGGTAAAACATGATCAGATGTGAGATGTTACAGAGACAGAGGCATCAAGGATGATTCTCAGGTTTTAGGCTCAAGTAACTGGAAGGATAGTTTTTATGTCCTAATATGCAGATGGCTGTGGGAAGAAGCCTGGGGGAAACATGAAGTTTGAGATGCATATCAGACATCCACATGGAGACGTTAAGTAGGCAATAGGGCATACAAGTTTGAAGTTAACATACTCTCCCATTATGACTATTCCCAGTATGTTCAATCTTCCCAACAGGTACAAAATCCTTAAGAACAAAACCACCTCACTTTTCACTTTACTCACAAGTATTATCCTCAAGACTATCTGCTCCTACTTTATATACAGTTCTAATAAGATTAGATTTCTAGGTTCTGAATCTATAAAAGACAGAAGCAACAAATTTAAAGCAGGGGGAAAGCAGCTATAACTGATAGCTGACCAAGGAATAGATATTACAAAAAGCTGACAAAACCTAGAAATATCTAGCATTCTAAGATTATTTACTATAGGAACGAAGAGCTGTACAGAAATGTAAGTCAGTAGTCCCTGAAGCCCTTTTGTTATAGCACAAAATATTTCTAATTATCTTTAGTTATATTTCATGAAATCAATTTTTCAATAATATCATACATTTTTTAAAATATTGCTATTATAAATGGAAGAAATGGGAATGCCTGTGTGGATTAGTTGGTTAAGCATCAGCCTTTGGCTCAGGTTATGAACCGGGGTCCTGGGACTGAGTTCCACACTGGGCTCCTTGCTCAGCAGGGAGCCTGCTTCTCCTTCGGCCTGCCACTCCCCCTGCTTATGCTCTCTCTGGCTCTCTGACACATAAATAAAATCTTTTAAAAAGGGTGGGGAGGCACCTGGGTGGCTCAGTTGGCTAAGCGTCTGCCTTCGGCTCAGGTCGTGGTCTCAGGGTCCTGGCATCAAACCCTGCATCAGGCTCTCCGCTCAGCGGCAAGTCTGTTTCTCCCTCTCACTCTGTGATCACTTTCGCTCACTCTTATATAAAATCTTTAAACAAAAAATAAATGAATGAAACAAACAAATGGGTGGCTCAGTCAGTAGAGCATGTGACTTGATCTTGGGGTCAGGAGTTCAAGCCCCATGCTGGGTGTGGAGACTACTTAAATAAATAAACTTAAAAAAAAAAAAAAAGCTGGTGGGGGGAATGGTATATAAGAGTTAATATAGGGGCGCCTGGGTGGCACAGCGGTTGAGCGTCTGCCTTCGGCTCAGGGCGTGATCCTGGCGTTATGGGATCAAGCCCCATATCGGGCTCTTCTGCTATGAGCCTGCTTCTTTCTCTCCCACTCCCCCTGCTTGTGTTCCCTCTCTCACTGGCTGTCTCTATCTCTGTCCAATAAATAAATAAAATCTTTAAAAAAAAAAAAGAGTTAATATCAATTATTTGAAAATCTGATGTGTTATTCTCATCGGATTTGTTACAAGGGAGCAAATGAAATTACTTACATGAAAGTCACTGAATAAACATTTATTTTGGAGTCACCCTGTGCTGGAAATGATGGCTATAAGAAAAAGCAACCTGTCACAAGTTCAAGTCTCTTCTTGAGGGATGGAAATATAAACAACTAATTATAATATAATGTGATCAGTGGAATGAACACAGACTTTGAATTAAGATATCTGGGTTTGAATTTTGCCACTATTCTTGGCTTGCAGTTTGAATTGCTAACCATTCTTAACTTGCCAGCCATTCAAAAGCAGGTAGCAGGCCACAGTTGACCTCTGAACAGCAGTCTGTCAACCCCTGCTGTACAGGAATATTGGGGGTGAATATGGTGATCAGAACTGATGATTCTGTTCCCTATTTCCTGGGTAAGAAAGGTTTGGAAGTTGGAGAGACACAGATAGTCGAGCTGTGGCGGCTGGACAGGTAACTCTCCTCCCCATTCTCTTTGCCTCGCTTACTGCATCTCATCTTTTAGGTCTCTGCTCCCATGTCACTAACTCCAAAACCCGCACTCTTCCCCTCCCTACCTGATCTGAGACTAACCTGATGCTTTTACTACAGGCTTCCAAAGAACCCTCACTACAAAGCATTCGCATTAAATTATTAATTATTATTATTATTATTATTAATTCTGGTTTAACTGTCTTTCTTGCTAGATTGTAAATCCATGTCAATGGGAACCCTTCTACATGCTCAACATGATATCCTGAACATCTAGCCCAGGGCCTCGCACATAGTAAGTGCTTATACATAGTGACTGAAATGAATGAATCTCACAATAGTTGAGTTTCCCATCCAGCAACAGCTCTTTCAAGAACCTTTTAAAACACAAATCCTTGCAGGCACTTGGGTGGTTTAGTTGGTTGAGTGTTCAACTCTTGACTTCAGCTCAGGTCATGATCTCAGGTTCGTGAGATGGAGCCCATGACAGGATCTCCGCTGGGCATGGAGCCTGCTTAAGATTCTCTCTCCCCCTCTCTCTCTGGCCCTCCCACCCAGACTCCCTTGGGCTCTGTCTCAAATAAATAAAACAAAACAAACCACAGATCCTTGGGCAGATTCCCTCCTTCCAGACAGCACTTTACTCTCCCCTCCCAGGACACAGGTCAAACTCTTTCCCTCTTCTAACTCTGTTTCCTAGGCCAGATTTAAGAAATCTAAAGCTAACTCTCCCTGAAACCTCTTCCCTCCTTTCCCTTTTCAACCCTGATGGTGAGCATCCCTAATTCCTTATTGTAATCTTGCTGTCATTTCCCCAGGAAGCTAGTAACAGCATCATTTAACAGCTTCCAGAATATCTAGGATATTTAAGAATAGGGTACTAAAAACATGTAAATGATGTACTCTAAGTTTTCGATAAGAATGGGAAAAAAATAGAGGCAGAGCATGTAATCAACAGGGAACAGAACAGGAAATTCTAGTTTTTGACTGGCTGCATTAACAGCTTCTCACTGTAGACCACTTAGGCCCCAGGAGTAGAGAGCAAGTAATGGAGCTGCAGCTCCCCTGCCTGCCCCCAGCTTCTACACCAGCACCGGCAGGAGAAGTGAAGGAGCCCTTTACTCTGGAGCTTCTTGCCACACCTCCATCCCTCATCTGCTTACACTACAATTTGCCTGAGACATCAAGACTAATCTCATTATGATCTCTCCTTCTTTAGGTCACTCACAAGAATGCCAGGACTCTGGGGTCATTCCAAATCCCTAAACTCTCTTTCCCATATGGCTAAGTATATCCCCTTTCATGAACTGCTCCCCTCTCCTACTCCTCCTCAATTTCTGCTCCAACTGAAATCAAGTTGCTCTGAGGCCACTGCTCTCCCTACAGTCCTACCTGTGTTTGCTCCTCTCCCACACCCCTTATACTACTGGGCCTGGGGCAGAAGAGACAGGTATTCATGTTGTCCCTCACCTCTGCTTCCAGATTATTCCCCTTTCTTCCTTCCTAAAAAAGCTTCCTGTCAGATGATGCCACCACCTTCCACCCCTCTGTTGCATTCGTCTGGCTATGCCTGGACCACTTCTTCTCAAGCCTCCCAGATTTTCGTTCCTATCTCACTGGCCTGTCATACTTCCAAGTGCTTCACTCACTCACCTAGATGACTGTTGTGATATTTGGCCTTCTCAGTTTCTTGACCTCCTCATGCGCAAACAACCTGCCCTCTACCCTACTGTAGCCACTCACTCCCTCAATCAATATCCTGTCCTAGAACTTGCCAACACAGTAACTATAATCCCTCCATAATCTCTACTTCATCTGCACCCCACCCTCCAATCACCACTCCCTCTTTTCAGGCTGCTCCCTCTAGCACCCCAACTCCAACAATACTTTGACCCCACCAGGACTTACAAACCATTGATTCCACTCTGCTCTCAGGTCTTCATCTCCTGCCTTAGTTTAGAGTTCAAAGTCCATTAATAGTTTAGATTGAGGTCCACTCTCTCGCACACACCTCAAGTGTCCTGCCCCCTCCCTCATTTCATCATACTTGCCTGACAGAACATCCACCCTTATTAAATAGAACTCCCTGTCAAACAACTAAACACTTCAGGACATTCCAGAGACAAATGGAAATTTAAAAACTGCCAGGAAACTGGATATTAAGGAATTCTTAAAATTTTTGGTATGGTAATGGTATTTTTTGCAAGCATCCATATCTCTTAGAAATATGAAATATTTGTGCATAAAATATGATATCTGGAGTTGCTTCAAAATAATATGGAAGGCTGGAAGGAGGTAAGTGTACAGATACAACAAGATTGGCCACTAGTTACTATCTACTGATGCTGTGTGATGAGTACATGATGGCTCTATTTTGTGTATTTGAAGTTTTCCCTAACAACATATTAAAAAAAAAAATACAATTGTCTCACTACTCTTTGCCTATACCATGAAGCTAAATGTGGCTTTGAAATGAAAAAAAACAAAAACACATACTCACACATCCATACTAAACAATCTCACTTAACATTCACAATCACTAACTTCAAATGGCGTCTTAGCTCAACATGACAATCCTACGACTTCTGCCTTATCCATTCATTCTCCCACTTCCCTATAGGTCCATTTCATGTCATTTCCTCTCTCCTCAAGCCATCAACACCTCCTCTCCATCTTCACTCCTGGCTGCTGCCCTTCCTTCCATTTTCTCAGTGAAACAGGAAGCACTCGCTACCACTACCAGCATGAGTTCCTGTTTGCCATGTCTTCCCTGTTATTTACTGTGGATGAACCAACCGCTCCTGTCTAAGGCCAATACCTCCACTTGGATACCAGATCCCAGTGCCCAGCATTTCCCCATCCCCACCTCTACATCAGCACTGCTTCCTTCTCTATGGACCCTCTCCATCAGCATTATATAAACACATTCTTAATTCTCCCACTTTATTTTTTTTTTTTTACTGAGGTATAATTGATACATAACATTATAGCTGTTTCAGGTGTACAATTATTTCTTCCATTTTAAAAGACAGCTCTTTGGGGCGCCTGGGTGGCACAGCGGTTAAGCATCTGCCTTCGGCTCAGGGCGTGATCCCAGCGTTCTGGGATCGAGCCCCACATCAGGCTCCTCCTCTATGAGCCTGCTTCTTCCTCTCCCACTCCCCCTGCTTGTGTTCCCTCTCTCGCTGGCTGTCTCTATCTCTGTCAAATAAATAAATAAAAAATCTTAAAAAAATAAAAATAAAAAAAATAAAAGACAGCTCTTTAACCCCAATTTCCCCTCCAGTTATGTATCCATTTCTCTGCTCTCCATGACAGCAGAACTCCTAGAAGAAGCTGTCTATCCCTACTGTCTTCAAATTCCTCTCTTCCCTTTCTCTTTCAAAATCACCCCAATGGGCTTTTATTTCCTGATTATTCCACCAAATCCTCTCCTATCAAGTTCAGCAACAACTACCAAATTGCTAAATCCGATGATCAATGTTCAGTTTTCATCCTATTTATATAGCTGTAACATCTGGCATACCACACGTATTCTTATTTTGTCCAAACATTACCCTTTCCAGAACGTCAGCTCAGTGAGGATAGGGACATTTCTTCTGTTCACAGTTACCTCTCTAGCACTGAGAAAGAACAGTGTCTAGTACATGGTACCATATTCCACTGATTCTAAAATGGCTTTTCCCCCATCTTTTAACATCTCTGAAATCCAGAAGCAACTGATGACATCTTTCAGCTGTTATATTTCTTCAAAGCACCTATGACACTACGAACCCCAAACAACCTTTAATTAAAATCTCTGCTTGAGTGTTTTGTGCCACTTGAGTATCTGGTGTGAATTCCAACTGAGAACCAGTTCAAATATCCAAGAAAGTTTTTCCCCCTCCTACACAACACCAGGACTGAGACATGCCTTCTGTCACTTTCTGTGTGGTGGGTTTATTTCTCATTTACATTTTCATGTAGTTTCCAGCTTTACGTAGGGCCTTGTAGAGACTACCCATCCTGGGCCTATTTTCTTTTTTTAGTAGTACATAAAATAGTGATGCATCTTACAACTGATAGTACCAAAATAGCAATACAAGCATATTATTTACAGAAATAGAAATA
The DNA here is from genome assembly GCF_024610735.1 of Ursus americanus. Classification (NCBI taxonomy): domain Eukaryota; kingdom Metazoa; phylum Chordata; class Mammalia; order Carnivora; family Ursidae; genus Ursus; species Ursus americanus. The sequence goes on along the minus strand of NC_142151.1, from coordinate 40,939,717 downwards.
AATACAAAAAAAGTGTTAACTAAAAAAGCTAAAAGTGTCTCTCAGGAAAGTGAAATAAATGAGGAAAAGAGCTTTTTTTAAAACAAATTTTACAGAACTATTTCCTTCTACACACTATACACACATATAACTTTGACAAAAATGAATCCTAAAACCTAAATAAAAGAAAAAAATTAAATAATCTTTGAGAAAAACGGAGGAGACAGGAAAATGTATGTGGACATGGGGGAAAAAAGCTGAGGTCAGAAGGTAGGAAGCCCTTGAGTCTATCTGGCAAGGGCAGAATAACGAGAAAGGACAAAAACAAAGGGAAGAACAGTTCTGCAAGAAGGACTGAACACAAAGCATGCTGAAACAGCCTAAGATTTAAAAAAAAAAAAACCAAAATGGGTTGTTTAATTGAAATTGTAGGGAATAGTACAGAAATAGACCTTTTCAACTGAGCTCCATATTACCCGTATTACCTAACGTCCATCTCCATCTGGATATCCATTTATCATATTCACTTGCATATACAGGATTCCATTTACTTAAAATAGAAGATACAAACTAAACTAGTGACAGAAAGCAAATTAGTGATTGCATGGGGGCTGGGAGGCAAGGGAAGTGGAGGAGAGGGCATGCCAAAGGAAACGAGAAAACTTTGGGGGGTTATAGATAACGTTCATTTTCTTGACCCTGATGATAGTTTCACAGTGTATGTCAGAATTCATCAAATTGTCCACTGTAAATATATTAGTTTATTCTATGTCAATTACACCTCAAACCAACGGTATACAGTTGGCTCATAAAAAACAAGACAGAGCCACAGATCAGAAGAACACTTGCAATGCATACAACTACAAAGGATTAGAATCCAAATGTATTAAGAATACTTATCAGTCAGTTTAAAGCAAAAACAAACAACTCAATAGAAAAATAAGCCATGACAATTAACAAATAATACACAAGAGAGGAAACTTAAAAGACAAAAAACAAATTGAAATATGTTCAAACTCACTAACAGTGGAGGAAGGGCAAATTAAAACATAAAATAGTATGACACTCATAAGATCAGCAAAAGTTATAAAGACCCAATAAAATTCAGGATTGTCATAGAGCAAAATGAATTCTATATACTACTGATGAGTGCATAAATTGAAACAACCTCTTTGGAAAGCATTTTGATGATATCTATAAAGTTGAACATGCATAAAACTTAAGACCCAGAAACTCTACTCTCACTCATCAGGATAAGGAAACATGTAGAAGGTTCACATTACAACATTATTTGTGATGGTTAAATATTGGTTAAAAAAAGGGGAGGGGCACCGGAGTGGCTCAGTCGGTTAAGCATCTTGGGGTCCTGGAATGGAACCCCATGTCAGGGTCCCCACTCCACGGGGAATCTGCTTGTCCCTCTCCTTCTCCCTCTGCCCCTCCCTCTTATTGTGCTCGCTCTCTCTCTCAAATAAATAAAATCTTAAAAACAAACAAACTTGGGGCGCCTCAGCGGCTCAGTCGGTTAAGTGTCTGACTCTTGATTTCAGCTCAGGTCACGATCTCAGGGTTGTGAGATAGTGCCCTGTGTAGTGTAGGGCTCTGCAGGGAGTCTACTTGGGATTCTCTCTCCCTCTCCCTCTTCCCCTCCCCCCCACTTGCAAACACATGTGCTCTCCCTCTCAAATAAAAAAATCTTTTAAAAAATTAAAAAAATAAAATGTAACTGAACACCTACAGAAAACTTAAAATAAACTAGAGCTACATTTATTAACAAGGAACAAATCTCAAAAACCATGCTGAGCAACAAAAACAAACTGCCAAAAGATAAGCACACTATGATGCTGCATTTATAAAATTTAAAAATTAAAACACTGTTTTCCTTCTAAGAAGCCACAGATAAGACACATTATTATCTGACAAACCACCAAGAAAAAACTCTCTAGTTAAACTATAATCAGTTGTAAAAATACATCACAAATGCAAAGATTAAATGGGGAGTTGGGGAAATATGCATCTTAGAACCAATGAAATACTCTTCTTTATAGTTTGTGTACATACATATACATAGTAAAAATTTTAAAACCATGCAAGAGACTGTCACTGAATATGTTATAGTAGCTACCTCTGGGGAAAAGAGGGCAACATAACTGCCATGTTTTCTTTAAAAAAAAATCTGGGGGCACCTGGGTGGCTCAGTCAGTTAAGCATTTGCCTTCTGCTTGAGTCATGATCCTGGGGTCCTGGGATCGAGTCCTTCATCAGGCTCTTTGCTCAGCAGGGGGCCTGCTTCCCCCTCTCCCTCTGCTGCTCCCCCTGCTTGTGCTCTCTCATTCTCTCTGTTGGATAAATAAATAAAATCTTTGAAAAAATAAAAATTAATTAATTAATTAAAATCAGGGGGGCTGGGTGGCTCAATCAGTTGGGTGTCTGCCTTCAGCTCAGGTCATCCTGGGATCAAGCCCCACATCTGGCTCCCTGCTCAGCAGGGAGCCTGCTTCTCCCTCTCCCTCTGCCTGCCGCTCCCCTTGCTTGTGCTCTCTGTCAAATGAATAAATTAAATCTTTAAAAAAAAATAAAAATCTACGGCACGCTGGGTGGCTTAGTCTGTTGAGCATCTGACTCTTGCTCCAGCTCAGGTCTTGATCTCATGGTCATGAATTTGAGCACCATGCTGGGTTCCACACTGAGCATGGAGCATACTTTAAAAAAAAAAAAAAAAAATCTGGGCACCTGGATGGCTCAGATGGTTAAGGGTCTGCCTTCGGCTCAGGTCATGATCTCAGGGTCCTAGGATCAAGCCCCACGTCAGGTTCCCTGCTCAGCAGGGAGCCTGCTTCTCCCTCTCCCTCAACTGTTCCTCCCATTCCCCCACTTGTGCTTTCTCGCAATCTCTGTCAAATAAATAAAATCTTTCAAAATAAAATCTGATGCCCAAATTGTGGTCTTTAAATAACATTTCCCAATAAAGAAATTAGGACTTGTTAGAGAAATGGCTGATTCCAGGTTTATAGAAGGAAATAAACATGAAACTGGGATATTTTCTTGTGCCTAAAAGCAAGAAAGCTATCCAACAACTATCAGGGTCTCATTAAAAGAACACAGGAGTCAACTTAAATGGGTCCCACCACACTAAGATAGGACAACGTGAACACCAATAAGATTAATGTCTATAGTGCCTGAAATACATCAAATACATAAAAATCCACTGACCATAATCATACTCTAAAACACAAAAAAACTCATTGGTCACTTTTGGAGGTTAGTAGGAACTAACACATTTCATTATTCTAAATATTGATGAAAAGAAAGAACCAAAGCATTTATTCTGCCTCTTCTGTATAAACCTTATTTCAGAGTAATCAAAGAGTTAATGAAGGAAAATTCCACTTTATAGAAGGATTCCAGCGCATAAATACAGAATAATAACAGCATTAGAAAATCGCTATTTTGTAAGCCTTAATGAAAGAATGGATCTAGGCAACAATCATCGGTGGCTGCAAAAACCATTAGATAAAAGACTCATGGAAAACTTTTAGAAGAGAATGGATCATGACAGTATCCAAACCCACTGATGAAAAGAAGGGAGTGGGAAGGATAGATGATACTAAGAATGGAAAAAATGTTGATAATTGCTGAAGCTAGATGAGGATACATGGGAATTCATTATATTCTTTCTACAAGTGTGGAATGTTGAAAACTTCCACAGTAAAATAAGTCAATTTGAAAAAAAAGATATGAAGCAAATTGGCATAAGATGAGACAGAGCATAGATGTTTCTATATTATTCTTTATTTTTAATCTGTGCATTTGAAATACTTTACGGTAAGCAAGATTTAAAGTAAAACCAAAATACCAAACAATAAAAACAGATTGGGGGGGGGGAGATAGAAGGAATGTGATTTAAGGCATTCCAAGGTTCTTGTATTATTCAGAAAGGCAGGGATATTAATTTTAGAGAGCAGTATGTCTGCATGTTAAAATTTTAAGGGTTAATTACTAAAAAGAGAAATACAATGTTCAACTTCAAAATCAATAAAAGAAAAAAGGGCTCTCGGGGTACCTGGGCGGCTTGGTTGGTTGAGCGTCTGACTTCAGCTCAGGTTGTGGTCTCGGGGTCCTGGGATCGAGCCCTTGTGTCGGGCTCACCGCTGGGCAAGGAGTCTGCTTGTCCCTCTACCCCTCCCCACTCGTGTTTTCTCTCTTTCTTTCAAAAAATAAATAAAATTAAAAAAAAAAAAAAAGGAAAAAGGGCTCTCTCTACATATATGTAACAGAAACTAAATAAGAAGCATGGTTAAAAAAATAAACTAAAATGGCAGAAGTAAGTCTAAAACTATCAGTAATCACACTAAATAAGAAAAGCTTACACTTATCCAAAGACAGACTATCTGATTGATTTTTTAAAAAATCCAACTATGTACAGATTACCAAGATACACTTAAAGCAAAGTTAGCCAGAAATTTGTGAAATTAAAACATATACTACACAAATATTAATCAAAAGAAATCTCAATATTATTAATATTAATATTAATAGCAGACACAATAAGATTTAAAGCAAAAATCATTAGGGGCGCCTGGGTGGCACAGCCGTTAAGCGTCTGCCTTCGGCTCAGGGCGTGATTCCGGCGTTGTGGGATTGAGCCCCACATCAGGCTCCTCCACTATGAGCCTGCTTCTTCCTCTCCCACTCCCCCTGCTTGTGTTCCCTCTCTCGCTGGCTGTCTCTATCTCTGTCGAATAAATAAATAAAATCTTTAAAAAATAATAATAATAAAATAAAGCAAAAATCATTAACACATAGTCATCAGAAGAAAGTCCACAGGGTTCATCACAAGAAAACTACTTACTTCTGGAGTGAGATATCCCTCCCTGACATGCACAGATGTTTAAAAAGAGGGTGTAAGTACTTGGAACAAAAATGTCCTTCCTGAGATCCTGCCACTTACAACAACATGGATGAACCTGAAGGACATTATGTTAAGGGATAAGCCAGAAACGAAAAACCCTGCATGATCTCACTTCTACGTGGAATCTAAAGAAGTCAAATACATAGAAACAGAGAGTAGAATGGTGGTTACCAGGGGCAGGAAGGATGGGGGGGGGGGGGATACTGGTCTAAGGGTACAAAGTTGCAGTTTATAGGATGAATAAGCCCAGAGATCTAATGTACAGTATGATGATTAGAGTTAATAACACCCTACTGAATACTAGAAATTTGCTAAGGGAGAAGATTTCAGGTTTTCGCATCCCATACACACACACACAAAAGGTAATTATATGAGAAAATGGTAGTGACTATGGTAATCATTACACTGTCTATATGTATATCGAAACATCATGATATACACCTTAAATACAATTTTCATTTTAAAAACTAATTAAAATTTAAAATAAGCATGCTCTTCCCTAGGATCCAGGACTCTTTGCCCTTCCTTCCCTCCCAACACTCACACCCTTAGCTCAGAATCCGCCTGCTATCAGTCCTAATCTCTTCATTTACTTTATCTGTTTATGTGGTCCATCAAAAGAAGCCCCAGACTTTCAGACCTCTCATCTCCCATATTCAACCCCCACACAGTTCTACACATCCCCTGCTCTGTCCCTATGTGCCACACCTCTCTCCAAATTTTGAAACTCTTCCACTACATTTTCAACTTCTACTCTCAACATTTCCTTCAACTTCTTACTCTAATTAAAACCTGGTTCTCCTGTGAGGCCATATTTCCCTCTCAGCCCTCAAGTGGTGAAAGTTCTCTTTCCCACACCCTTCAAACCATATTGGACCCGGGGGTAAGGAAAGTGTCCTCTATGCTCCTCACCGACGCTTCTAAATCAGTCTCCTTCCCTTTTGCCTAAAAAACCCCTCCACTCTGAATTACCATGTGAAAACTCTATAACCCCTCACCTGGCTGTAATGGCTAATTTTATGTGTCGGCTTGACTGGATCATGGGGTACCCAGATATACCCAAATATGTGGGTAAAGACCACACCTGGATGTGTCTGTGAGGGTGTTTCAGATGAGATTAGCATATGAAGTGGTAGACTCCGTTAAGCAGATGGCCCTCCCCAATGTGGGTGGGTATCATCCAATCCATCGAAGGCCTGAATAGAATAAAAAGGTAGAGGAAGAAAGAATTCCTTCTCTCTCTGCCTGACTGCTGAACTAAACTACCTATCAGTCTTCTGCCCTCGGACTGGGACTTAACGCTAGTGGTGTTCCTAGTTCTCAGGCCTTTGGTCTTGGACTGGAATTTACACCACCGACTTTCCTGGGTCCCCAGCTTGCAGACATCAGATCATAGGACTTCTCAGCTCTCATAATTGTGTGAACCAATCCTTATAATAAATCCCATTCTAGACAGATACAGATATGAATGCAGATATAAAGATACAGATGAGAGAGAGAGAGATCGATCCTATGGGTTTTCTCTGGAAAACCCGAACACTCTCTCCACAACACAGATCCTATCTTAAGTCTCAGTGATTTCACATACATGATCTTTCTAATACCCCATGTCTCTGAATTCCTTGGTTCCAATGATCTTGTCTTTCACCCATGCATGATGCCTCCATGATCTCTATTTTTGTATCCTACTGCCTGACCATGACCTACAATCTTTATAGCTCTGTCTCTCATGTACCCCAATTCCAACATCTTTTGATCTCAATTCGACCTTCGATTCACTGATTCTACCATCTTTTCACGTTTTAACTACTCCACGTCCTCCTTTTCCTGCTTACCCAGTTTAAATTCCACAATTTAAGCCAGTATATTATCATAATCAGTTCCTTGCATATATGCTCTATTTCCTTGACCCTCTCATGTTTTATTCCACTATCTTGGTAAAAATCTTTCTCAGGTTAAATCCACTCCAAACACACACCCCTGCAGCTCAATATGGCTGAAAGAAAAAAACTCATACTCATCTCACTTTAAATTCATGACCACATGCCTAAGGGCCCTTAATGCCACCTGGAAATCATACACTACTTCCCTGATGCAGCCATTCTCCCACTCTCCCAAACATTCACACCTTCCCCTCCCTCAACAAACCTCCATCATTTCCTCCCCACCCCCACGCTCAGCTGAGCACTCTGATCCCTAATTCACTAAGAGTATTACAACAGTCAAAAGAAAACTTGCACAAACTTCTACCAAATCAAACCCCCTACTTGATGGGTGGGTCTGGGATATATTTTGAAGACGTAACCAATAAGGTTTGGATATGGGCCTGATGTGAGGTATGAGGAAGAGAAGGGAATCAAAGATGACTTTTAAGTCTTTGCTAAAATATTACTTTCTCAACAAGGCCTTCCCTACCACCTTCAGTGTCTGTCTCACACACACACACACACACGCACACACACACACACACACACACACAGAGTCACATGCTTACAGAGTGTCCCTTATCTCCTTTCTTGTTTTTTTATTTTGGGGGTGTTTTCAATACCAATTATCACCAACTTAAATACTAAACATTCTACTCCTTTGGTTAGTATTTGCCTTCCCCTACTAAAATATAAGGCAAGGATTTTTATCCTCAGTTCACTCCTGTGTGTCAGACAGACATTCATTAAATTTTGTTAAAGAAATGAAATGTCTCTAGCATGAGCAAATGAATAAATGGTGTCATTTACACAGGAAAAAGAATACCTTCATTTTTTTCTTTTTTAAGTAGGCTTTATGCCCAGCGTGGAGCCCAACACAGGGCTTAAACTCACAACCCTGAGATCAAGACCTGGGCTGATGATATCCCAGAGTTGGACACTTAACCGGATGAGCCACCCAGGAGCCCCCAGAAAAATTATTCCGTTAGAGTGGGAAGAATCATAGTCTCTGTACAAAGGAGCCTGTAATTTATTGAAAGACAATGAAACATACATTTCAACACATTAGGATTCCATAATCTATTAAATGTATGATAAAAGCAAAACTGAAGAATATTCTATGATTCCATTTTTATCAAGTGTATGCTTTTGTATGTACATACACATTTGCACACACACACAACACATACATACATATATGTTTCTGCTCTACAGAAAAAGTTCTGTAAGGAAAAATACCAAACTGTTAGCCTGTGAGCTAAGAAAGGTAATATGCATGGGGAATGAGAGTGAAGAGAGGGTGAGAAGACTTTTGCTATTCACTTTAAACGTTTTACAATAAACATATTACTTTTGTAATTTAAAAGAGAGAGAAGGAGGGGCGCCTGGGTGGCTCAGTCAGTTAAGCCTCTGTCTTCCGCTCAGGTCATGATCCCAGGGTCCTGGGATGGAGCCCCGCCTCAGGCTCCCTGCTCAGTGGAGAGGGAGAATAAGGCTCTCCCTAAATAAAATCTTTAAAAGAGAAAGAGAGAAAGAAAACATTTTCTTCTCAAAAAGAAAAAGAAATTATATTTAACAGAGCAATATCCAGAGTGTAAAAAACTTCCACAAAACAAACCAAAAACCCAATTTAAAAATGAGCAAAGTACATAAAAAGACAATTCACAAAGAAATACAGTCAATAAACACATAAAACATACTCAACCTCATGTTTAATCAGGGGGAAAAATGCTTTCATTTGTCAGATAACAGCCAAAGTTGTAAGTGTCTAAGCTCATTATCTACGACTACTGGTAGGAGTATAATTTGGAAGGTTTTTTTAAGTAATTTAGTGAGCGACAAAGTAAATAATGTTATAATCCAAAGAATAAATTCCTGAGTCCATGATGATGCAATTAAATCAAATAAATAAATGGGAACAAAGTACATGTCTCCTTACAGAAAATTTCTAATTAATAAATGTAGAAGTAATGAGAGAAATAGAAAATAACCATTTCAATACCACAGTAATAACTGCTTTAGGCAAGATCCACTGAGGAATGCTAAAATTAATAGGTGGAACTTTTAAAGAGAAACGGTATATTTGGATAGTCTCAAAGTATCTCCATAAAATATTTTTTTATGACTGTGGAGGTTTAAACATGTGTCCAAATTCTTTGATATTTCTCCCTCCAGCAGATGGAACTTAATTCTCCTCAAGAGAAAAGCAGAAATTTTCCAGTGCAGAAACCTGGCAGACACCACCTTTATCAAGTCATCAAGGTTAACATCACCAATAATAAGACATGTTGATATCGTCTATCCCCCACCATACGATGCAATGAGAAAGGCCCATCACCTCTGTGGTATTCTTACCCAAAACCCATAACCTTTGAGTATCAGAAAACATCAGACAAACATATATTTAGGGATGTTCTACAAAATGCCTGACCAGTACTCTTCAAAGTGTCAAGACAGTGAAAAAGACAAGAAAAAAAAGCAGACACTGCCACAGATTGCAGGACACTATAAAGAGACATGCTGGCTAACTGCAACATGGGATCTTGGATTGGATCCTAGAACTTTTTAGGACATTAGTGGAAAAACTGAAGAAACCCAAATCGTTTATATAATTAATGCTATTGTACCAATGTTAATTTCTTAGTTTTGATAAATGTACTATGGTTATGACAGATGTTAACATTAGGGGAAGCTGGGGGAAGACTATATGGGAGCCTTCTGTACTATCTACTCTTCGGCAAACCTAAAATTATTTAAACCAAAAAGTTTTTTTTTTAAAGCAATTTGGCAGTATTCACCAAAATTTTTAGAAGAATATACCCTTTTATACCCTTTCACCCAGCATTTCACTTCTAGCAACCCAGAGAAACCCTCACATAGATCTAACAAGAAATTTATTTAAAAAGTGTTCACTGAAGCATTGTTAGAAAATGGCAAGGCAGGGGCACCTGGGTGGCTCAGTCAGTTAAGCATCAGTCTTTGACTCAGGTCATGATCTCAGGGTCCTGGGATCAAGCCCCGTATCCAGCACCCTGCTCAGCGAGGAGTCGGCTTCTCCCTCTGCCCCTTCCCCTTGTTTGTGCTCACACACACTCTCTCTCTCTCAAATAAATAAAATCTGAAAAAAAAAACCTGCAAGGGACACACACACACATATATCAACTGAAAAATGATTACATAAAATGCATATTACAGAATAAACACCATACAGAATAAAATGGATCTGTATATAATGTGAAAAAATCTCCAAGATATATTAAGTTATAGAATATATAAAATAACATAAAAATAACACATACCTAAAATAATTTTTATATAAGTACATAAATGTAAATGGGAACTATTCAAAAGAGTACTCAATAGGCTTACGACAGGACTGCCTCTGGAGAGAGGAATGTTCTTGAAGAGGAGAGTTATTCCTTAGTAAGGACAAGATTAAGGATCAAAATAAAGGGACCTTTCATTTTTTGGTCTGTATATTTCTATAATACTTGAATTTTTATCAATACTTCTAATCTACTCTACAATAAAAAAATAAGGAGGTAAGTAAGCATTTCATATATTATAAAAAGTCTTGTGTCAGCCCAGAAAAACTCTGAAAGGATATATAAAAAAAAGTATTATCAGTGATGGCCTTTGAGGAAGAGAACTAGAGAAACTCTTTTCACCACTTACCTCTGTACTGTTCCATTTTGTTTAAAATTTAAAAAATTTTTAAAAATTTAACGTGCATTTTTTTAGGGAGTCCCTGGGTGGCTCAGTCGTTAAGCATCCAACTCTTGATATCAGCCCGGGGTCATGATCTCAGGGTCGTGAGATCGAGCCCAGCATTGGGCTCTGTGCTGGGCATGGAGCCTGTTTGGGATTCTCTCTCTCCCTCTGCCCCTGTCCCCCACTCACTCACTGTCTCTCTCTCTCTCTCTTTCTCAAAAAAAAAAGAAAAAGAAAAAATTAATGTGCATTTTTTAAAGTACACTATGCCAAGTGTTATTATGAAAGTATGTAACAGATTTCAAAGCTCAAAAGAAGGGGTGTTTAGTCTGCCTGAGAGACTTAGGAGAGTCACCAACGGATTTATTTAGAAAGCATTCCAGGCAGCGTTTATGGAATGGGCAAAGGCACAGAGGCAATCAAAAAGATAGGAGGGTTCAGAGCTACAGCACATAGGAATAAAGCTTGGGAGTACAGGGGGAGTGCGCCTTGGTGGGGATCTGAGTAATCACCAGTCCCTGAAAGCACACACTTCCCTTTGCTACCTTTCCCAAGAAAATAACCAAATTTAGACTTACATACAGTTTTCGGTATGTTCTGCCTAAAGCTTCTGCCCCACTCCAAATCATGATATACTGAAATAAAATACTATAAACCTGGGGCGCCTGGGTGGCTCAGTCGTTAAGCGTCTGCCTTCGGCTCAGGGCGTGATCCCGGCATTATGGGATCGAGCCCCATATCAGGCTCCTCCGCTATGAGCCTGCTTCTTCCTCTCCCACTCCCCCTGCTTGTGTTCCCTCTCTCTCTGGCTGTCTCTCTCTCTGTCAAATAAATAAATAAAATCTTTTAAAAATTTTTTAAAAATTAAAAAATATATATCCAGAATAGGTCAATTCATGGAGACAAAAAGCACATTGATGGTTACCAAGAGATACAGCCAGAGGAGAATGAAGAGTGACTGCTTAATGGGTACAAGGTCTCCTTTGGGGGTGAGGCAAAAGTTCTGGAAGTACATAAGGTGATAGCTGTACAACACTGTGATGTACTAAATACCACTGAACCGTATACTTTAAAGGGTTAATTTTATGTTACGTGAATTTCACCTAAAAATATTCAACACTCATGAGAACTCTGTTGTCATGGGATTACTACTGCACCAATTTTACAAATTCAGAAACACAGGCTCAGAGAAATTACAAGATGACCAAGTCCCAGAGGGTAGAGGAACAGAGATTCGCAGCCAGATCTGTGTGCCAGATTTGTGATCTTTCTTTTTTTTTTAATGTTGACAGACTATACCCCCTCTCACCAACAACTAATTTTATGCCCAGCTATCTATAATCATATTATATTAGCAACTCCTACGTGATAAAACTAACAGGTTTGCTCTCTTAACAAACATGTTATACAGCTTCCCTATTTTAATAAGAAATTAAAAGAAAAATAATACAACACGGAAATATTATAATTATCGGTATTAGCCTGATCATAACCAACACCATTCTGTAGATCCACATCTCAGGCATCAGACAGTTCAGCTGCCAAGAAGTTTAATAATATGCTCAGGGCTGTTTCACAGTGGAAATAATTAGCCAGGAGAGTGTGAAAGGATCACGTGTTCTCAGCTTTACCACCCAATCAAAAACGTAATCATGTAAAAATTAAATATAATTCTAATCTTAAATAATTATTAAGATTTCAGGTAACAAGTAATCATGATGAAGTTACCAAACATCCCTTCATTTTCAGGAGCTTTTTCTACTTCTTCAGGTTAGATGCCTAAACAAATTTGGTAATCACTGTTGTTGCACTGCTTCCTGTGCTTCCAAATTATCATAACATCAATAATAATACCTTGCAGTCTAACTTATAGGATCATAACATTATGTATTGGCAGGCAGACAAATGACAAATGTCAAATATCAACTTCTAATTTATTTATTTTATTATTATTTTTTAGAGAGAGAGCCCACGCATGAGAGTGGGGGGCAGAGGAGGAGGGGACGGGGGACTGGAAGAGGTAAAAGGAGAGAGAGAATCCCAAGCAGGCTGCATGCTCAGTGTGGAGTCCCAACGTGGGGCTCGATCTCACAACCCTGAGATCACGACCCAAGCCAAAATCAAGAGGCAGACATTTAACCGACTGAGCCACCCAGGCGCCCCAAATATCGACTTTTAAAAACCAACATAAAATACAACATTGGCATAGTGACAGAGATGAAAAAGACTACCCAACTAAGCCTTGTGTAAAGCACTGTCAGAAGGAATTAGATAACCATCTCAAGAAACCTAGTGTGTACTGACCAGTAAGATATAACAAAACATCAGGCTTGCATCTAAGCTATAGCTGATTTAGTCTGTGGTCGTTCTGTATCACTTGCCATTCAGGTACCGTACCTTAGCTTCATGTAATTCCATCTTAGTTATAGACACATGTCACTGCTTTCATCAAATATGAAAGAGCTTCTCATGATGACATCCTTATGCTGAGGACTATGCAGGATATGCAGGTAGGCAATGAAGGCAATTTACTATAAAGATTAAGAGGATGACCAAACAAAGTAAGCAGAAGAGTCACTGCCACTACACACGACTGCACATTTCAAATCAATGTTAACAGAAGATAACCAGGAAGAGCCAGCAGTGAGCTGACTATATTGACACATATAAGAGGCCAAATGGATAAATTTTTTTTAAGATTTATTTATTTATTTGAGAGAGAGAGAGAGAGTAAGCAAATACGAGTCGGGAGAGAGGAGGGGCAGAGGGAGAAGGAAAAGCTGACTCTCTGCTAAGCAGGGAGCTGGGGTTCGATCCCAGGACCCTGAGATCATGACCTGAACCGATGGCAGACACTTACCCAACTGAGCCACCCAGGCGCGCCCCAAGAGGATAATTTAAAGACAAGTATTGCTCTACTACTGATGGTAGCCTTAAAACAGCAGCAAATAATTTACTACTGGACATACCACATGTACTCAAGAGAGGAAAGACTGCAAGCTGTGCACATTGGTCTTTCCAGTCCTTTACAGGTCAGTGGGAGGTAACATCATTGGCACTGTCTTCACTCACCTATCATGACTCATCTAAATCATATAATGGCCTCATCATAAATCTTTTCCTCAGGCCCAATATCCTTTAGCCAATTTTAAAGAAGAACACACACTCTCTCTCTCTCTCTCTCTCTCTCCCCCCCTACAACTAGTAATCACGTTATTTTACTAATTAAGTAATATAAAAAATCCCCTTTACCAGTAATCCAACGTTGTTATTTAGGGTTTGAACCAACACAAATCACTATGTAACCCCTAACCACAAATTAGTCATAGGACCATGACTGCAGAAGTTGCCTTTAAGCTAACGGCTATATCCTCAAATCCTGCCGAATCTAGAAGATGTATATTTCACCCACCCCTACACACCACCATGGTAGACTTGAACATGGAGAGCAAAATGCTGGCCTCTGACCAATCCTTAATATCCAGTAACTTAAATATAAGGTGTTTACAAACTTTAAATCTTTAGAAATACAGTGACCCTTGAACAACACGGGTTTGAACTTCATGTATCCACTTATACATGGATTTTTTTTTATAAATATAGTACTGTAAATGTATTTGTTCTTCCTTATGGCCTTCTTAATATTTTCTTTTCTCTAGCTACTTTATTAAAAGAATACAATATATAATACACAGTTAAGTGTTTGGAAAGTCCAAAGTTACACACAAATTTTCCACCGCACAGGGGTCAGTGTCCCTAACTCCCACTTTGTTCAAGGGCCAACTGTATTTCAGAACCAACAGACTACCTCCAAGGCAAGTGAGGGCTCTTTTACTTACGAAGCTTCCAGAAAATGGCATGTGAGCCCGAAGTCCCTTTGTAACACAATAATCTCAAGAAGCAAGATGACGGGATAATTGCCCTCTTTGTGACATTTAGAAAAAATGAATTGAGGGGCGCCTGGGTGGCACAGCGGTTAAGTGTCTGCCTTCGGCTCAGGGCGTGATCGTGGCGTTCTGGGATCGAGCCCCACATCAGGCTCCTCCACTATGAGCCTGCTTCTTCCTCTCCCACTCCCCCTGCTTGTGTTCCCTCTCTTGCTGGCTGTCTCTATCTCTGTCGAATAAATAAATAAAATCTTAAAAAAAAGAAAAAAGAGGGGCGCCTGGGTGGCACAGCAGTTAAGCGTCTGCCTTCGGCTCAGGGCGTGATCCCGGCGATCAGGGATCGAGCCCCACATCAGGCTCTTCTGCTATGAGCCTGCTTCTTCCTCTCCCACTCCCCCTGCTTGCGTTCCCTCTCTCGCTGGCTGTCTCTATCTCTGTCAAATAAATAAATAAAATCTTTAAAAAAAAAAAAAAAGAAAAAAGAAAAGAAAAAATGAATTGGGAGGTAGACCTATCCTAAGAGACAGTTCACTGTCAGTCTGCAGCTATTTCAATGTACTACACTTGGTACTATAGAACTCATATAGAGAGAGAGAGAGAGAGCCAAATAAATGACTTGAGCCAATTTTACTTCCTGCACTACAGCTACCTTCTTCAAATATTTAAAGCACATAGCAGGCACTCAAACTTTTTTCAGTGAATGAAGGGATGCACGAGATTAAGCAGTAACCAGCAGCACACACATGCAAAACACTTTTAAATGAAAAAAGTACCCTGGATTCCAAAGGCAGCAAAATGAACTGAAAATGCTCTACACTACTGACACATTTTTCAAATACACATACAGATAATGTTTGGGGTTTTTTTAAAGATTTATTATTTATTTGACAGACAGAGAGACAGCCAGCGAGAGAAGGAACACAAGCAGGGGAGTGGGAGAGGAAGAAGCAGGCTCCCAGCGGAGGAGCCTGATGTGGGACTCGATCCCAGGACTCTGGGATCACACCCTGGGCCGAAGGCAGATGCTTAACGACTGAGCCACCCAGGCGCCCCCAGATAATGTTTTTAATATGATTATCCACACATTTACAGGGATGACTGGAAAGATCTATATGTAACAAATGGTTTCTTCCACTTTGGATATATTTCACACTTTTTCTTTTTAAAGATTTATTTATTTATTTATTTGACAGAGAGAGAGAGAGCCAGCGAGAGAGGGAACACAGGCAGGGGCAGTGGGAGAGGAAGAAGCAGGCTCCCAGCGGAGGAGCCCGATGCGGGGCTCGATCCCAGGACCCCAGGATCACACCCTGAGCCGAAGGCAGACGCTTAACGACTGAGCCACCCAGGCGCCCCTGGATATATTTCACACTTTAGAACAGATACTCCCATTTTCTTCATCAGCTGACCTGTCTGGAAGATTTTCAAAAGTACTTTATTGCTACGTTGACATGTATTTTAATGTGCTTGCCAGATGTCATGATACATAAATATAAATAGGCAGAAGCTAAGAGAGAGCCGTGAAAACTAGGTAAATCATTTCCTTTTGAGTCACTTCCAGTACAAGTGTCCTACGAACAGTACAGAAAAAGTCAGTAGAGGAAACATCATCCCTCAAACATAAGGCCAAGTGCTACCTTCAGGTGAACACAAATAAAACCACCATTTAAAAGTAACAATTCCTCACAGGGCACGCCTGGGTGGCTCAGTTGGTTAAGCGTCCGACTCTTGATTTCGGCTCAGGTCATGATCTCAGGGTTATGAGATGGAGCCCTGAGTCAGGCTCCACACTCAGCAGATGTCTGCTTGAAGATTCTTTCCCTCTGTCCCTCCCCCAACTTGTGCACTCTCTCCCCCCCAAATAAATAAATAAATAGATCTTTAAAAGTAACAACACTTCCTCAAAAAAATTAAACAGAATTACCATATGACCCAGAAATCCCACTTCTTAGTACACATCCAAAAGAACGGAAAGCAAGAACTCAAACAGACGCTTATACGCCAACGCTCCCAGCAGCACTATTCACAACAGCCAAAGGGTGGAAACGACCCAAGTGTCTAAACGGATAAACAAAAGGTGGTACACCCTTACAATGGAATATCATTCAGTCCTTAAAAAGGCACGAAATTCTGACACAAGCTAAAATATTGATGAACCGTGAAGACATCACGCTAAGTGAAATAAGCCAGGCACAAATGGTCAAATACTATTATTTTACTTATATGAGATCCCCAAAGTAGTCACATTCATAGAGACAGAAAGGGGAATGGCTGAGGGAAGAGAGGAATGGGGAGTTACTGTTTGATAGTTTCAGTGTGGGAAGATTAAACTGTTCTGGAGATGGATGGTAGTGATGGCCACATAACAATGTGAATGTACTTAACACCACTGTACTTAATGGTTTAAATGGCAAATCTAATGTTATTTGTATTTTACCACAACTTTTTAAAAGTAACTGAGCAAGAATGATAGTCAAACCTTTGTGGCAAAAATATATCAAGAAAAGTGGTAAGAGTCTGTAACAGGCATGCTTCACCGTCATCCTCCAGAGCCTAGATGACTTACCTGAAAGTCAAGACCTCAGAATAGGAGGGATGGACATGCCATTTTCATGTTGCTACAGATTTATACCAAGCAACAGAGAAAGATCAGTTATATTCTACAAGAGGTCATTCACTAAATAATGAATGGGCTCCCCTTCCCAACAATTAAATCAGAAAAAACCAAGCTCTTCCCTCCAGTCTCCAATGGAAATAACAAGATTGAAATAATCAGCTGTACTTTTAACAAGAAGCCCAGTGGAGCCTAAAGAGAGACTTAAAGTTCCCAAGTTTAATATTATAGCTCTAATATAGGAAACAGCAAGCAGCAATAATAATAACAACAACAGTAATAGTATATACAATCTTCCTTCACTACTTTTTTTTTTTTAAGATTTTATTTATTTATTTGACAGAGAGAGAGACAGCCAGCGAAAGAGGGAACACAAGCAGAGGGAGTATAAGAGGGAGAAGCAGGCTTCCAGCAGAGGAGCCCGATGCGGGGCTCGATCCCAGGACCCCGGGATCACGCCCTGAGCTTAAAGGCAGACGCTTAACGACTGAGCCACCCAGGCGCCCCTCCTTCACTACTTTTATTAAGTGATTTGTACAAGTTACCTAACCTTTCTGAGCTTCATCTGAAAAATAGGGATAATGCTTACATCTACCTTATAAGGGTTGTTTGAAGATCTTATGAAGTGATATATATAAAACACTGAGCTCAGTGCCTAGAATACATAAATGCTCAACAAATAAAAAGTCCCTGCCTTCCTGTCATGCACTAGTATCTGAGGCCCTTTGCCACTCCTGGATCAACCCCCCAAGACTATGCTGATGTTTTGGCCAGCAACCTATGGCTCCTCCCTCAGGCCCCAGCTGTTTCTCTCAGTTCTACTTGTTTCACTCCTGGTTTCTAAGAGGATCCTGCCTATATTTAGAGATAAAGCCCGTACCAACTGTGGACTCAACAGGTGCTTGGAAGTGCACTAGAGCTCTCTGCAGTTTTTGATTGTTTTCCAGAGTTAATTGGTTCTGACTCCACAACTGGCTGCCTTGACTTCTATAAGGAAGAGCGCCACCTAGGCACAGCACTCAGCAGCACACTAGACTAAACGGAAAATTAATTGATCTGTGTTCACAGATCAAACCCTTAGCAAGACTAGCTCTATTATCTGGACCCCAGAAGATCTGTTAAATCACAGGAGCAATAAACATTTATAAACTCTACAGATGTAGCCCTCTAACACAATATTCATCTAAATCGCCATTATCAGGGTGCCTGGGTGGCTCAGTGGGTTAAGCATCTGCCTTCAGCTCGGGTAATGATCCCAGGGATCCTGCGATCCAGCCCCCAGTCGGGCTTCCTCTCTTCCCCTCCTCTCTCTCAAATAAATAAAATCTTTTAAAATAAATAAATAAAATAAACCACCATTATCATATCAGACCCAAGTTTCAACCAATTCTTGATACTCGTACTACAACCAAGATTAGGAAGAGGGATATGGTAGGTACAACAACCAGGCAGTGAAGATTTAAAGAAGGCGTCAAACAGAGCTGGGTCTGAATGTGGCTTTATTTACTAGCTCTGTGACCCTGGTAAATTATTTAGCCTCATAATTATAAAATAGGAGATAACCATGAGGATTAAGTTAAATGAGATAACGCATGCAGAACAAACTTAGCACCTTGCCTAGTCCACTGTAAGAAGTCAATAAAGAGCTACATTATCTCTAATGAAGACACTGCTTGCTTTGTTCAGTTTTTGTAAGATATAAGAAAAGTGACAATATAGATCATTATTTTTGGACCTTTATAAAGTAGTCTAATGCTACCATCCAAGATCCAGCCAGAAATATAAATGGATAAATTCCCAGAAATCTTAGGTGAGTCAGCAAAACTTAATAACCAACAAATAAAAAGATTAACACTGACTGTTTATGAACACTTAATGGTAACTACAATTTCAAAATCAGCAATCTTGTGTCTAGTGCCATTCAATATTTGGTCTGGAAATCCAAGTATCAAGGAGATCAACGCAAAGATCATAACCCCAGAAATACTTTCTCACAGTATTTTCAAATCACCTTTATTCAAACTGGAAGTATAAGGCAGCCTGATAATTTGATATCAGCATCAAGAATTTCTTGAGGCAGAACCCAAACTCTCCCAGGAGCATAAAACCAGTAGCAGATGGTACATGAACATTTCTCAGTGAGAAACTGCAATTCTAACAAAGTATAGATAACTTCGATTTTATCAAGGCTATTCATCACTTTTTATTCTAAATGAAAAGAAACTCTTGGTTCTCTTCCCAAACACCCTGAACTCTGCATTATCACTGACCTAACTCAACGCAAGACGCCTACTGTTGCTGATATGTTCTCCCCTGCTTCATTAACCACAGGTAAATTACATACAGTAACCTGATGAACATAGGAGAAATAAATTCTACAGCCGTGCTTCATCAATGAAATGGACTATAAATGATAACCGAATCATTAAAAGAATAGCTTGTACTGCTCAGCAGAGGGACCAGCCTGAGAAAGATCCATCTTCCAAAAGACCCAATCATCCTGGATAAATTAGGAGAAAGATGCCACTCTAGTCCACCTACCCTATACTCTCAAGGTCTACCCTTCCGCTTTAATTCAAGCCCAAACCACATCTATTTTATTTCTCTGCTACCCTTTACCTTATTTTCTTTTCCGTCCTCCCCCCATTCCAAAAATGCCTTTCTCTTTTTTTCAAATCCCACTTTGCCCCCAAATCCTGAGGACCTCGGACACCCACGCAGATGACCTTAAGCATCCCCACTGCATTCCCAATTCATTGTACTTCTCATCCCAAATGACCCATTCTTTCATTCTTTTCGATCTCTCGTTGTTTCTCAAAATCCAATACCCCACACACGCTCACACCAGAATCTCCCCTTACTCCATTGTTTCCCTGGCCTGTGCCTCTGGAAACCCCCCAACTCGGACCCGTGCGCTTCGGTCCGCCCAACTGACCCCAGAAGCCTTTCACCATCTGGGTACTCTAGGTCCCAAAGGGCTCAAGTCCCCCTCCTCTCCACACCCCAACCCCCAACAACTACCTCCTCCCCCGTGCCCTCCCTCAAGCCCGCTCTCTTGCACCTCTGTGCCCCCCTTCTCCCCCACCAACCCCTCCACCCAGTACCCTCAGCCTCACCTACCCGGGGGCCCCGCAGTCGCCGCGTCCCCCCAGTTCCGGGCTCTGCGTCCCGGACGCTCCAGGGTCTGAGAAGAGGAAAGGAGCTCCTCCGCCTCCTTCTCCTCCTCTTCTAGAGCGGCCGCCGTCGCCGCCGCGCTCCTCCCCCAGCTCTCCCAGAGCCGGACGCCGCCCCGCCCCCACCGCCCCTTTCCCCGCTCCGGCCGGGCGGCGGGCTGGGGATCGCAGCCGCGGCTGGGGGCCGGAGTGCCAGCGGATCCACACCGACCTCGCCGGGGCTCGCGCTGTTCGCCCCGCCCCGGAGCCCGCTCGGGCGCGTGCGCGCCAGCCAGCCAGCGCACAGGGCGCGTGCTCGCGCCGGCGCGAACCCGGCGCGCCGAGCTCGAGGCCGTTGCAGCCAACCGGCACGCGAAGGCCCGGGCGCGAGGCGGCCCGCGCGTCGGGGCCTGCGAGTGGAGAGGCGTGGGGCGGGAGGCGGGCTCCAGCCCGTCGGGTTACCGCTCCTCTCGTGACCCAGTCCGTCGCGCCTCGCACCGCCCGCCGGGTTGAGCGCCTGAGTTGAGGGAGCTCGGGCGTCGCCGGCAATTGGGAATAAAGAGGAAGAGTAGGGATTGGAGGAGGGGGTCAGGAACAAACTAGGTGGGAGTGGGGACGGGTGAGACAAGAGCTCGTGCCCACGTGCACAACAGCCCAGGCCCAGAGAGAGCGGGGCGGCGTGAGGAGAGGGGAACGGCGCGCCCGGGGAGTGGAGGGCCCGAGCTGGAACTGCCGGAAAGAGCCGAAACTTCCCCGGAGATTGCCGAAGGCAGACGCCTCGAGGGGAACGTCGCGAGGGGCTTTAATCTCTAGGTCCCAGGAAGTACGGGGTGTCTCAAGCAGCCTTCCCTCTCGCCGCTCACGACTCCTCCCCGAGGACCTTCCAGCACTTTCTCCTTTCCCTTTTTCCTGACTCAAGTTTGACTCCAAAAGGCCATTTCAGAGCCACCGACTTCGGGGAATCTCCCAGACATCCGGACTTCGCGGCCGCTCAGCTCCCTGGGAGTCCGTAGAGGCCGGTGCGGGGTCGGGGGCAGGATAACCTCTGGAACCACTTGAGCGTTCTCTACCACGCCGCCAGACGCACTGCCCAAGCCCACTTCTGAGTCGGTTTTCTGGTCTGCTCAGCTGTCTGCATCCCTCCATGCGGCTGTGGGCAGTCGGGCCGCCAGTGAATCTTTCTGTTAAATAATCTCTTCTGGCTTTGTGATCAGATTGCCAGCCTCCCCAGGGCCAGAACCATCTCTAATATTGGCGCATCTCTCTAGCCAGTGTCGGGCATGTGTGAAGTACTCACCCCACCGTCCACTGCTCAGTGGTCGATTAGGAGCGGCCAGAGGCTTGGGGATTTAGACAGTTAACGTTGAAAAGATTCATCGGAATCTGTCCCCATGTTCTTAGCTTTTGAGGCCAAAGCATAAGGGGCCCTGGATAGGCATCGGCGACAAGCCCGAAAGTGTACATGGGTGTGTACAGCTAGACACCACAGGCACAAGTTTGTTTTCCACGCTTTCGCTATTGAAGACCCAGTACCTGTAATGGAGTAGGATCTCTCTGAAGTTATCTGGTCCTTTGTGTTTAACTTTGCATGAGGTTGGAGAGTCAAAAATACCCTGGACCCCACTGACCCCTGGTTAATAATGCCTGATCTAATCCAACCATATCATTTACAGATCTAAAGAAACAGAAGACAAGGTCAACCAGCTACTTGGGGCGCTACACCATATGTCGCTTACTACTGAATCTTTTCTCAAAGATTCAAATAGAAGCAAACTGTCCAAATATCGGCTCTCTTTTCATTCACGAAATTCATAAGTACCCAATGAGTGGTAGGCATTGTTCTAAGTTTTGGGTCACTTACAAAGAAGAATAAAACAAGATTATCCCCAAGGAGAGTATCCAATTGTAAAGGAGGATAGAAGCTATTAAATAATTAACTAAAATAGCATGTAGTAAGTGTTGAAACAGAAAAGTGCAAAGTGGTGTAGGAACACAGGAATCAATGACTAATTCTTCCACAGTTTCCCTTCCTTCCCATACAGAGTGGAGATGGGATGATATGGCCCTGGTTAATGGGAAACTTCATGCGGAAGAATGGGGCCTGAACCAATAGGATTTAAGATCTTTTCCATAATGACAGATTTCACCTACCAAAAGTTGCTCAGGAAACACCTTCATTATTGGGCCTGTTGTTGGTGCAAAACCAATGTAGTTTCTTTGGGAGGAAAATAAAGTCTATTCTTGGAAATCTTATAGTGTTGGGAAAGACATTTGATGCCTTACCTAAGAGCACCAGTGGTCTAATGGGAGACAGTTTTTTTATGTGGTATCCCATATGTAGATATGTGGAAGGGAGGTGAATTAAGGAGCATACCTAGGCCCAATCTACGAGAGCTGTCAAAACATCACTGGAAATCTAACGCTATGAAGAATATTATATTTACCAGGTCTCTAGGGAGAGTTCTGAATGTGGTTGAAAGGAACATTTTGCTAAGTCCCTGGGGAGGCAGTAGGTGCCTTGAAAAAAGAATTTTGTGCGTTTATTTGTTTTTCCTAGCCATGACCTTGTTCTGTTCTTTCATTTGGAACAAATTTCTTTGCAAAAAAGAATTTTACTCAAAAAATAATGGTCTTTCAAGGAGGGTGGGTCACATATATGACTTGCTAAGTGAGGTTTGCAAGAGGGATCCCGCAACTCATGGACTGCCTTCACCAATTCTTCATGCCGTACTCTATCTCTCCAAAAAGACACTGAATAAATGCTTCAAAAATATCTTTTGGACCTGAGTTATAAAGATTAATTTTATCATTGTTCTTTACATATACATTTTCTATTTCATATGCCATATTTCACAAGAAAACAAAGTGATAATTGCCTGCTTTGAAATGATTACAAATTATTTAAAGTCTATCACTAATTATATTGGAAGACAAGAAATGCTGTAATAAATTCAACATAATAATATTTATGACATACTTTGAAGAAAATGAAAAAACAACCAAATTTTTGAAATGATTAAAGTAACTGCTAAGGATTACAAAAGATCATTTTGAAATAACACCCATATGTCTCGGTTCAGCCTTAAGGGAATTAATTTATCCCAGGTTACCTAATGACTTAGTGGCAAAATTAGAACTAAAGATAAATCATGACATAATCTTCCCCTTGGCAGATATATTTTGCAAATATTGATAAGACCTAATCTGATACGTTTCAAATAGATTCTAGAGATCGGAATTTTTCTCATATGCTTGTTTGAGTTGACTTTTTGTATCTGAAGGGATTGATTGCTAAATTCTATATTTTTATTAGGAAAACAAGGTTGAATTTAGTCTGAGAGACACAAAAATTTCACTCATCATCTTGAAGACGGTAATTAATGACTCTAAGTAAGGGACATGATCTTTTAGAAGTTTCTGTTGGCTAACTTTGAAGCTCCAAACCACAATAGGCACAAAGATCACCAGAGAACATGCCAGAAGGGTGTACTTTTCCCTTTGATTACCCCCACCTCTAACACCTAAGAATATTCACGTAGGCAGTCCAAACTGTGTGTCTTAGAAAATTAGTTTCATGGAAAGCTAAATGAATCTGAAAAAACTATCCCAGTTCCAAATAAATTTGGGAAACACTGGGTAAAATAAAGTTAAACTGGCTTCTTTACTTTCCAGAGTATTTAATATGGTAATATGCTTTGTTAAGAGCTAAGTGAATGCACTATATAGTACACAGCTCTCCCCCAAGGAAACTTCCTCCAAGGAAACTTTCTGTATGGGAGTCATGTTTCTTTGAGCATTCATTTTCTAAAGTTCTATTAAGGGGCACCTGGGTGGCTCAGTTGGTTAAGCAGCTGCCCTCGGCTCAGGTCATGATCTTGGGGTCCTGGGATGGAGCCCCACATCAGGTTCCTTGCTCAGCGGGGAGCCTGCTTCTTCCTCTCCCTCTGCTGCTCCCCCTGATTGTGGTCTCTCACTCTCTGTCAAATAAATAAATAAATAAATAAATAAATAAATAAATAAATAAATAAAATCTTTTTAAAAAATAAAGTCCTATTGAAGCAGTTTGATTAGGTTAGCATTTCTCATTTTACAGGTAATAAAACTGCAGTCCAACGACATGAGTCACACGGACAAATTCAGTTGTGTATCAGATGTTTGTGGCTGGGGCTGGCCTTAAATTATCAAAGGTTGAATTGTTACATCACAAAATTAGTGGCAATGTCAAAACAAAAACTCATATTTGAAACACTCAGTTCAGCAAAAGTGCATTATAAGTTCATTAAAAGCTTGAATTTGACCTTTTTAAAAAAGATTTTATTAAAAAAAAAAAAAGGTGGGGCACCCGAGTGGTTCAGTCAGTTGGGCATCCAACTCTTGATTTCAGCTCAGGTCATAATCCCAGGGCCTTGAGATGGAGCCTTGTGTCACTTGCAAGTGCGGAGTGGGGAGTCTGCTTGAGATTCTCTCTCTCCCTCTCCCTCTGTCCCTCTCTGCCGCACCACACTCATTCTCTTTCACCCTCTCTAAAATAATAAATAGGGGCGCCTGGGTGGCACAGCGGTTAAGCGTCTGCCTTCGGCTCAGGGCGTGATTCCGGAGTCGTGGGATCGAGCCCCACATCAGGCTCCTCCGCTATGAGCCTGCTTCTTCCTCTCCCACTCCCCCTGCTTGTGTTCCCTCTCTCGCTGGCTGTCTCTATCTGTGTTAAATAAATAAATAAAATCTTTAAAAAAAATAAATAAAATAATAAGTAAATCAGGGCACCTGGGTGGCTCAGTCGGGTAGGCACCAGCCTTTGGCTCAGGTCATGATCTCAGGGTCCTGGGATTAAGCCCCAAGTCAAGGCTCTCTGCTCAGCAGGGAGTCTGCTTCTCCCTCTCACTTTCCCTCTGTGCTCTCGCTCTCTCTCTCAAATAAATAAACAAAATCTTTTAAAAAATATATAAATAAATCTTTAAAAAATAAAAGTTAAGATTTTATTTTTTTTTAAGATTTTATTTACTTACTTATTTTGAGAAAGAATCCCAAGCAGACTCCACACTGAGTGCAGAGCCCCACACAGGGCTCAATCTCATGACCCTGAGATCACGACCTGAGCCAAAATCAAAATAGGTCGCCCAACTGACTGAACCACCCAGATACCCCAAAAGATTTTATTTTTTAAGTAATCTCTCCACCCAACAGGGGGCTGGAATTTACAACCCTGAGATCAAGTGTCGCATGGATTACCAACTAAGCCAGGGGCCCCAAATTTGATCTTTAGTCACTTTGTTTCTATGTATGAGACCTATAACTAATACTGCTTTACTGTAAGTTCATTAATGGAATTTCAGCATGCTCTTTCATTTGTACAGCCTGTCACCATTGTTTTAAAAATTGATAATGCTGGGGCACCTGGGGGCGCCTGGGTGGCACAGCGGTTGGGCGTCTGCCTTCGGCTCAGGGCGTGATCCTGGCGTTATGGGATCGAGCCCCACATCAGGCTCCTCCGCTGTGAGCCTGCTTCTTCCTCTCCCACTCCCCCTGCTGTGTTCCCTCTCTCGCTGGCTGTCTCTATCTCTGTCAAATAAATAAATAAAATCTTAAAAAAAAAAAAAAAATGCTGGGGCACCTGGGTGGCTCAGTAGTTAAGCGTCTGCCTTCGGCTCAGGTCATGATCCCAGGGTCCTGGGCTCCCTGCTCAGCAGGGGGCCTGCTTCTCCCCCTCTCTGCCCCTCCCCCTGCTTGTGTGCTGGTGCGCTTGCTCTCTCTCTCTCTCTCTCTCTCTCGTGCTCTCTCTCAAATAAAGAGATAAAATATTTTAAAAAATGATAATGCCTACCCTCTGTAAAATGTTTTATGGTTTATAAATCATTCTCAACACATTGTCTCATTTGATTGTCTCAACATCCCTGTGATGTAGGCATCATATCCCCATGTAACAAATGAGAAAAATTTTAATTGTTAAATAACATGTCCCGTTGTTTGCACTGTTAAATGTCCTGTTATTTGCATGGGGAGTAGACAGTCCCTGCCCTCAAGGGTCTTTGCTATAGTTAAGGAGACAAGACTTACAAACAGGAGACAGAGAACGATTATATGGCAACATGTAAGAAAATGCTTGATAGAAAGACCCAAACTAGAGAGGAATGCTGAAGGAACTCAAGGGGGAAAGATTACTGGAGATGGAATTAATCAGTGAAGGCATCATTTAGGGATAAACCTTAAGCTGAATGTAAAAGAAGTGTAAAGATTTGGATTAGCAGAGAGGAAAAATAATTACAGGGAAGAAGGGTGACATTAGCAAAGGCATGGCCATGAGAACAAGGAACGCACTGATGGAAAAGAATTAGAGTTGGAAGGGAGATGGGTCTAAAATGATCAGTCTCTTGGCTGTGCGAGAAAAGTCAACTGCTGAGAGGCAATGAATTCCCAATCACTGAATATAAATAATATGGCACCGTGTGCCCGGATGGAGCAGCGATTTGCTTGCCAATCCAAATTACACAGAAGAGCAGGAAATTTACACTCTCTGCCATGGACCCCAGGAGTGAAAAGGAGAAAGTATCAGGAGAAGCCAAGTCCAAACTGGTGGTTATGGATATGGAGGGAGATGTAAAGGAGTAACTATGAGCCTCACTGGCCCTCAGATCTGTGCCTTGGAAATATATGAATAGAAGACATTTATATTTCCCCCTCTCCCCCATACCCCTCCCGTTCCTTTCTTTATACTACTTCATCTGAAAGGTGCCTGACCTATCCAGCCTAGGAAAAATGTCCCTTCAGGTGGTGCTTAAAAGCCAGGCTCTTGTGATAACTCAGCTACTACCCAGAGGACAATGTTCCTCACAACTTTTCCCAGCCCAGAAATGGGACTAAGGTTGGGCACCGAATGGATTTAAAATGATTCCCTTCCAACTTTCCCACACAGGGCACTGTTGAAACTTGTCAGTGAGGTTTAGATCCAGAAAAATCAAAAGTGACGCTAAAAGTTATAATAGTTGTAATAGTCTGCAAATAAGCAAATTTGGGCTATGGAAAGGGCGGATGAGAGGTGAGGAGAAAGGAGAGAACTGGGAAGAAAAGGAAAATGAAAATAAAGAGAGCAACAAAGTATTGAAATGAAATCCCTTTCCGCAGGACCCTCTGCAAAGTTTTCGCTTTTGTGGTTCAAAACCCATCTTCACAAAACAAATGAACAAATCCGGGTAGTTGAACATGTTTCAATCTTCTACGGTGACCAAGAGAAAGATGCCAAGGAACATGAAGAGAAACCAAATACTCAGCTTCTCGGGGTGTGAACTTCAGAAGCCAAAAACTCAGTGGCAGGAAATGTGTGTCCAAGCAAAGCTCTCCCATGAGACAGACTGCCCCAGAGTCCCCAGGAGAGCAAATGACATTTAGAAAACAGGTTTCATTGGGAGCTTACCCTGAATAACACCCAAATCCACCCTGCTCTTTCCTTCCCAACAAAAGGGGAGGGCTGAATTATGGTAATGAACCCGCTGAAGAGGTACCACCACCAGATCCTTAAAAAAAGGGAAGGGCCCTATTTGACCCTTGCGACAGCCTTAAGGCGCCATCTGCAGCTCTCAGCTAAGACTGCAATAAACCCAAAGCTCCGGCTCGCTTGTTAGGACCACCTACTGGTAAAGAAAAGAGAAAGCAAAGAAATACTAAATTCAGGTCAGGGAGTCTTCAAAAGTCTCCCAGGTCCTAGAGTAGATGCAAGCATCTCTAAGACACAGTGCCTAGGAAAAGATCTAAGGGCCTTAGTTGGCTATAAGCTCAATGAGCAACCAAAAAAAGCTAATAAATTCTTAGACTGCTTGATTTAAAGGATGATATACTGTCCAGACCTTGAGAACTTAATAGCCCCACAGTACCCCGTTCTGTCTGAACACATCTGAGAATTGCATTTAGTTCTGGGCACAATTTAAGAGCAATATTGACAAGAGCCATAAAAATGTTCATACCCTTTGACCCAGTAATCCCACCCATGGGAATTTATTCTGAAATAATTCAAGAGAATAGATGAATTAGAAACATGAAGATATCAATGCAGAGTTCCTTGTAACAACAAATATATATATTAATAGCTAAATGTCTCCCAAAAATGGAATATTATGCAGCATTAAAATATAATGATATGCTATTTGAAAAAATAAAACAAGAAACATAGAATGATAATGCATGCTACAACATGGATGAATCTTGAAAACACTATGCTAAGTGAAAAAAATCCAGACACAAAAGGAGACATTGTATGATTCCTTTTGTATAACGTGTCCAGGATAGGCAAACCTACAGAGACAGAAAGTACTGGTGATTGCTAGGGGCTGGGGGAGGGGAGAACGGAGAGTGATCACTAATGGGTATGGGGTTTGTTTTGGGGAAGGCAAAAACATCTGGAATTAGCTAGTGGTGATGGTTACACAACCTTATGAATATACTAAAAATGACCAAACTGTATACGTTAAAAGGATGAATTTTATGGTATGTGAATTACATCTCAATTAAATATATGTATGTCTCATAGTTATATATATATATATATATATATATATATATATATATATACACACACACATATATACGCCTTCATAATAACATACAAAATGCGTACGATTCAGTCAGGGGAAAAAGCAATACCAAATTGTGTCCTTGATATGATTCAATCATGTAAAAATTAATTATGTACATTTATGGATGAAGACTAGAAGGGAACATGAATATATGAAAACAGTTTAATATAGGTGAATTCTTTTATGTGGGAGGGGGTGGGTGGCCATTATATTGTTCTTCAAGAAATTTAATATTTTCTTTTCTCCCCAAGACAGTGTCCACAAGAGGGCAGACAGAAGATGACAAAACAGAACCACTTAGCACAAGCCTCAGCTGAAAAGTGGAGAACCCAGCATCCAGTGTGGAAAGCAATCTCAAAGGTCATCTAAGTCTGGCTTCCTCATATTACAAAGGAAACACTGAGGTCCAGAGAAAGCAGCAGGCTGGTCCCATAAGAGGTGGAGGGAGCAGCCCATCTCCTCACTTCTCCATCTGTCTCTTTCTACCAAATTACAGCGCTTCCGCAAACAAGGCAATGTTTAAGCCGGGAAAAGGAAAATTTAGAGGGATAGGAGATGAAGGGCAGGTTTTTATCAAGAAAGGGTTTTTTGTTGGGTTTTGTTCTTTATAACAAGAGATAGCAGTTCTAGAAAGAAATTACAGGGAAGCAAATTTCAGTCCAATAAAAGAACTTAACAATTAAGGATGCCCAAAAGGTGAAACAGGGAGCAGATTTCCAACTGAAGCAAAAGCTGAAACGGAAATCTTTGAGGAAAACCGTTCTCAAGATTCTGCACTGAATGAGTACTTGGCATAGAGGCTTTCTCGATTCCCTTCCAACTCTTTAAAGGGTCTATACATTTTTTTATTTGTGGAAATGGGAGAATATGAAATCATTGGATTTCATTAAATCTACTCAGGTAGAGAATAAGGAAGACCTCACACTTCCTAATGTCTTAGGTTTATATAAATATATAATTATTTTATAATGAATTTCTACTTTCAGCTGATTTTCGCTATGTCAGTTGCTTTGGGAAGGAAGATGAAATTCAAATATGGTTTCACCAGTCTTTCCTACTAAGAGGTTAACATTCTTTAACCTCTTTCTCACTTCTCACCTGGTGCCCCAGCCCATACCCACAAAAATGTCTCCTGCGCAAAACCAAACCACACTAAAGTGACCAATGTGGCCTGGCTAAGAGCTGGGTGTGAGATCGCCATGCTGGAGTACCTCAGAAAGTATAAATACCTCTCTTTTCTGCATAGAAGGACTGAGACTCCAGAGGCTGGGAATAGCCTCCCTAATGGAAATGAATCTGCCAAAGGATGAGGAGAGATTTCTGCAAGGAGAATCTGCAAGTGAAAAGGGCCATCTTACAAGCAGTTTCCCAGCTCCTTCTCAGAGATTCATCTTACCCTCGGAGTTGTCTCATTCTGAGGACTTCTGCAATCACAACTGGCCCAGATGAGCTCGGCCCCATTTTATTTTTTATTTTTTTGAAGATTTTTATTTATTTATTTATTTGTCAGAGAGAGAGAGAGAGCACAAGCAGGGGGAGCGGCAGGCAGAGGGAGAAGCAGGCTCCCTGCTGAGCAAGGACTCTGGGATTAGGACCTGAGCCAAAGGCAGACGCTTAACCGTCTGAGCCACCCAGGCATCCCAAACCCATTTTAAAACTGCAGTCTAAGAACAGCCAAACCCAAACCACTTCCCTGGTTCCCCATAAACAGCTAAAAGAGGCTGAAATATTTCTTAATTATAAAACAAGAGAGAGTCTAGGAGAGAATAGATGAGGGAGAGGGACCACTGGCAACCCTACCACCACAGCACAACCAATCCATCAGTCTTATTTCTTTCTAACCGTCATCTGTAAGCTTTACAGTGATTTGCAGGAAATCAAGAGGAAAATTTTTTAAAAATAGAAAATACACTAATACACTCTACGAAAATTCAGCCTTACAAGTATAACCTTCATTCCGTAACAATTAACTCCCTAGACACTCAAGCCCTATTTCCTTACGTGGGCTGAAAAGGCTAAAGTGTTATAGTAAAATTGTGGTTGCTCATTCTACATATGGTAGCTTCGTTATCCCAGCAATCCTTTAAAAGTATATACTATTGTTTAACTTGAATTTAAATGAAATCTTAGAAGAAAAAAAAAGTACATTTTATGGGGGCTCCTGGCTGGCTCAGTCAGTAGAGCATGCGACTCTTAATCTCAAGGTCGTGAGTTCAAGCCCCAATTGGGCATGGTGCCTACTTAATTAAAAAAAAAAAAAGTACATACTATTATCTCAATTTTTAGGGGAAACTAAGGCTCTCAGAGACTAAAGAAGCCCAGGATCACAAACAGCTAGAAAATCATGGAACCAGATCCAAATCCTAACAGTAATCCTTCTGATTCCAAAACCTATGCTTAAAGTCAAAAGACAAATCATAGACTGGGGGAAAATATCTATAACACCTATGATGAAGGGCTAAGGTTGCTAACAAGCAAGGATACCAACAAAACAGATGTCATAAAGACAAGTAGGACTTTTTTTTTTTAAAGAGGGAGAGAATGCATTCAGGCATTCAATGAAGACGAAATGCAAGTAGCCGAGAAAAATTTGAAGAAGATGCCAAACTTATAGTTACTAGGAGTCAGGGAAAGACAAATTAAAGTTATCAAATACTATTCCTCTTGGCAAAAATTTAAAAGTCATAACAGTCCATTCCAGTTACAAGGAAAGGGCCAGTTTCTTACATTGCTGGTGGAAGTGTAAATTGCTATAATCTTTTCCAGAAATAACCTGATACAATATCAATGAAAATTTAAAATATACATCCTGGGGGTGCCTGGGTGGCTCAGTCAGTTAAGTGTCTGACCAGCTCAGGTCATGATCTCAGGGTCCTGGGCTCAAGCCCCAAGTCAGCACTCAGCAGGGAGTCTGATTTTCCCTCTGCCCCTCCCCCTGCTCATGCTGTCTCTCTCTCTCTCTCTCTCTCAAATGAATAAATAAAACTTTAAAAATAAAATAAAACATACATTCTGTTTGACCCTACATTATCGCTTATTGGAATCTAGCATCAAGAAAACAAAAAGCAGGGGCGCCTGGGTGGCTCAATCGTTAAGCGTCTGCCTTCGGCTCAGGGCATGATCCCAGCGTTCTGGGATCGAGCCCCCCATCAGGCTCCTCCGCTATGAGCCTGCTTCTTCCTCTCCCACTCCCCCTGCTTGTGTTCCCTCTCTCGCTGGCTGTCTCTCTCTCTGTCAAATAAATAAATAAAATCTTTAAAAAAAAAAAAAGAAAAGAAAACAAAAAGCACCAATACACACATTTAAAGATGTTTATTGTAGCATTGCTCATGTTGAAACAACAGAAACTGCTCATTGATAGTTCCTAGTTGAATAAGTTAAAATATAGCCATATTTTTGTAACAAAAGCTCACAATAAAATTTGAGAACAGTAAAATAATTTTCCAAATCAAGTAAAGCCCTTAATCATTCTTTTGTCTCTTTTTCCTTATAGACTATTTTTAATATATTTACATTTTGCAGAAATAGTACTACATATCATGTTAATAAGTTAGTAATCAATAGCCCACAACAATGCCTCATTAAAATTCCATGTGATAATCTGACAAATTATAAGTGTTTTTCAGAAGAAGTGTATATCAATTTTTGGCAACTTTAAAAAGGTGTAAAAGTTAATTTTGTCTTAAAATCATGGCATATAAATTCATTGGCAAAAATTTTTTAATTTTTTTAATATATGAATACAAAGGAAAAAAACCTACAAATTTCATTCTTCTCCATTGATCAGACCATGTTTTGTTTTAATCTGCAAGGAATAGTAGCCAAAAGAATTCTACTTTTTAAAAATATATATACACCGCTCAGAGTTAACTTCCAGGGGGAAAAAAAAGGGAAAAAAAGCTTGAGGAATGTACACAAACACAAAAGAAGAGTGAGAAACCTGGAGTAAAGGTATATAATTTTAACATCATAGTTCGGTTCTCCGGTGTCCCTGTGCATCCTAGACTGTTTCTTCCACACTTGGCTGGTTACATAGGAATGAAATAAGACCCTCTTGAGATGCTCAAGCTGCTGGTTCCCTAGGGTTTCCCCAAAGTCCCTATAAAGGCACATGAGATATAAAATCATGAATTTTCCCATGAGTCCCCATAAAACAATGTCATCTGTCCCTTCTCCAGTGTTCCAGTGTGCTCTGTTTATACTTCTTATGACACTGAGTTCAAAACACTGAAGGAGGCGAACTTTGATATCCGTGTATATTATATATGTTATATCCCCCACCAGACTATAAGCTCCTAACAGCAGAGTATGTAGCTCAGAGTCATAGCCCAAGTTCTGGGGACGCCTGAGAATTCAGCCAGTCCAACCACCCATGTAAAATCTGAGGGCTCTCTACAATACTTCATCAAGCAGAAGCATTTGTGATGGGGGTACTACTCCCACCCCACAGCAGCTAGTTCCTGCGGGGGGGGGGGGGTAGCTCCTAGTAAAGCTCTCCTATATATGGAATTAAGATATTTTTCTGAAATATTTAAATTTAACCCCTCTCTTACCCATTTGTAATCTGTAGAATAGATCGAATCCCTACTGTCATAGGACAGCTTATGAAATAGAACCTTCGTATTTTTCCTTCGATCTCCTAACTCAGTGCTTTGCACAGGAAGGAAGGAAGGAAGGAAGGAAGGAAGGAAGGAAGGAAGGAAGGAAGGAAGGAAGGAAAGAAGGAAGGAAGGAAGGAAGGAAGGAAGGAAGGAAGGAAGGAAGGAAGGAAAGGGAGAGAGAGAAAAAAAAGAAAGAAAAAAGAAGGGAGGGGGAGGGGAGGGGAGGGGAGGGGAGGGAAGGGAAGGGAAGGGAAGGGAAGGGAAGGGAAGGGAAGGGAAGAAATGAAATTGATAAACAACCTTCCTCCATCACTCATCAACATACCAGGGTGGGGCATGGTACTATATTCTCTAAAAGATATTTTATTGGTTTTATATTATGCCTTTCGTTTCACTATCTGATTTTAAGAAGAAATTGTCAGGAATACAACAACGAGAATTCAGAAATTTGCAACATAAATACACTCTTCTACCACAAAGGCTTTCTTACCCCTTTAAGTTGTTCTCATCCCCACTGCAAGCAGACAGTTTCTTTAACGCTATCGGGATGACCCAAGTGGGCAAAACTGGACTGGGACAAGCTGCTTGGCTCTGCCAGAAAGAGTCCATCCCCAAGGGGAAATTTCTTCTCACCTCCAGGATCCCCTAGGCTTTCTGGGCTGGCTCAGGACTTCATACGCAGCCTGAATCTCCAGGAAATGCCTCTGAGCCTCCTGGGTCCAGTGCAGGTTGTGGTCAGGGTGCCAGATCTTCACCAGCTCCCGGTATCTTTGATGTATTTCTTCATTCGTTGCCCCCTCTGAGAGACTCAAAACCTTAGGGAAACAGAAGCTGACAAATTAGGATTCCCTAAGTTTCAGAGCACCTGGGTCTCTCCTGCTTCCTTGCTAAACTGGAGTTGGCTTCTACTTGCCTGAGAGAAAGGCTCATAGCCTCAGATTAGAACACCAGTCTTTTGAAACATGGGCTAGCCTGGATCTCATGGCAAGAACCAAGATTTTCCTTGAATCACAGTTGCCCATTTTCTAACCTAGGACTTCACATCCCTGACAAGGTCTCTTCCTTGCAAGAGAAATAAGCAAATAAATCCACCAAAGACATGTATAAGACTGTTCACAGCAACTTGATCAGAATGGTCCCAAACTGGAACTAAGCCAAATATTCATTAACTATAGAGTGAATGTGTAGTATATTCATACAATGGGATACCATATAACAATGGAAACAATTTATAACTGTAACAGTATTTAATTATACTGCATGCAACAGTGTGAATAAATCTCAAACATAATGTTGAATGAAAGAGTCAGACATGGGGTATCTAGCTGGCTCAGTTGGTAGAACATGTGACTCTTGATGTCAGGGTTGTAAGTTCAAGCCCCATGATGGGAGTGGAGACTACTTAAAAAGAAAAAACATAAATAGAAATAAAATAAAAATCAATTAATTTTATAAAGAAAGAAGTCAGACATAAAAGAGTACATACTGAATGATTCCATTTTTATGAAGTTCAAGAATGGGCAAAACTCATCTATGATAACAGAAGTCAGAACAGAGATTCCCTCTGAGGGAAGCAAGGGGAACTTCTTAGTGCTGGATATATTCTATATTTGATTTGAGTGGTGGTTACATAGATGTATACATAAAACTTATTCACTTTATATATATCTCAATGAAAGTAAACAATATATATGTATCCTTTCCCACTCACTATTAGATCCTCTGTACTGTCACCCATGGCACACAGAAGCCCAAAGAAACCAAGACACCCTTCTAGGGCCCGACCCAGCAGACATGAAAACAGCACTTCCACATAAGGGGGCATCATTTCCAATCAGGCTTAGCCTAATACCCAGAGCTGTCCCGCCCAGGAATGAGAGGGAACAAAGCCTTACCTGGTAAGCCAGCTGACGCTTCTCATTCTGAAAACTGCTAACAAACTCATAGAGCTTCTCCCACTCCTGCAAGTAGCCACTGCTGAAGCCAGGATCCCCCAGCAGCAGCCTCCAGGCGCGGTAAGGCAGAAGGAGGACAGACTCCATGAGGGGGCCAAGGAGGGGGAAGAAGCTGAACCAACTCAAGAAGGAGCCAAGGGTTTCTGCCACATAGCTCAGGGTGGCAGCTGTGTTGCAAACGGCGCTGTAGGCTAGCGGGCCTGTGAAAGCCAGGTAAGCCAAGCCCAGACGATAGAGCCGAACACTGAGCGTCTCCGACCCAACTGAAGCTTTATAGCGGCGGTGCTTCTGGGCTGTAATGCTGGCAGCCAAGCTAATGGGCAGGATGGCTATGGGGCGGCCATAGAAGAGAGGGGAAGTAAGAAATGCTGCCCCTAGAGTATTCTTAAAGTCTGAGGTCTGGTTGCCAACAGCAGCCACCAGCAAGACCCCTAAGCCAACTGCCAGTGGGAGGCCCACGATATAGAAGTTGGCCATGAAAGAAAGGCTAATGAGAGCCACCAGGCCAAAATAGATGCCCACTGTCATCTGGGCGACAAAGCGAATAAGACTCAGAGGGGGTGTCCTCCCTCCCGAGCTCTGCCTCTGCCGCTGGGTTCTGTTGGCCTGGGCTACAAAGCTTGGGAGCTTCCAGAATTCCCAGAGCCAGCCCAGCCCACCACCCCCCAGGGTAAGCATCCAGAGCAGCGCATGACTGTCCCGCCCCAGGTACAGGTGGTGGAGCCCAGCAGGGCCCCCCACAGCCCAGAGGGCATAGGTCACCAAGAGCCCCTTGGCCATCCTCTAGGGAAAGGGTGTCAGATCAAGTTCAGTGGCACCTGACATTGCCCAGAAGGCAGAAATCTGGGGTCATCTGTGAAAATCATGGCTGTCATGGTCCCAGAGTTATCCTTAGACCCTAAGAGATGGAAAAAAGCAGTGGTAAGAGTACATCCAGGTCCCAACCCAGTAAACCATTTCTCCTTCCAATAATAATCAAGTGCAGATCTGCCTGAGTGTCCCTGAAATGCAGATTCTCCCATACCGTTTGGTCTGGCCTCTCATTTGTTTTTGTTTTTGTTTTTGTTTTTGTTTTTGTTTTTACAAGCATAGCAACTCCAAATTTAGGAGAGAAAAATGTTTTTAAATGCTTTCAGCTGATGTAGAACGCCGCACACGGACAGAAAAGCAGCAGCTTAAGTTTCAGACCACTGATTCCTGGAATGACTTATGGGGGAGTGGAGTGCACAGGAGTGAACAGAATGCCCTTCTACAGTTCCTACAAATTTTGAAAGTCCCTTGCCCCTCCCAGCGCTCCTCAACTTCACATTATGGGTGCCCTCAGACACATGGTCAAGGTTTCAGCCCCTCTCCAGCCTTCCCACCTCCCCAGGCCGCGCGATCTTCGCACAAGTCACACTTAAAAGAGGTCCTGAGGTCCCTCCACTTAAACCGCTCTGGAAAACTAACATTTTGACCCCGCAAAGGCAGACTTGAAGTCTCTACAAAGTCTCTACAAAGAGGCCCGATGAACACCCAGAACATCAAGCCAGATGCCAACGTGTGCCTGCCAGTGTCTCCCCGCTACGCGAAGTAGGCCTCAAGACCACCAGCCAGTTACCCGCTAGTCCCAGGGTGGGCGGCTGTACCTGGGTACTCCGGCTCCCAGACCCCGTCAGACCAGTCATTTCCTTTGACTACAGAGTCAAAATGGCCCCTCTCACTCCGCTCCCACTTGCATCCAAATGGACTTTGTCTTTCTGTGTTTACCGTGTCACGGAAGTGGGGCCGTCCGGGTCAGGCCCCTCCCTAAGCACCCCCACCCCGCCCCGGCCTCTTCGGGATCACCTTTCAGCCTCTGGCTCCTCTCGCCCGCCCTTTCGGGAAAACTCGGTGTAAGGCTTTCAGGGCGCATCCAGCCTCCCCGGGCTCAAAGGTCCAGGCCCAGGGCGCCTGCACCGCGGCACCGCCGCCACCAGGTGGCGCTGCCGCTTACGGAAGGGCGGGGCCGGGCGGGTCCCCAGACTCACCTTGTCCAGTTGCCCGGGCAAAGCAGCCCAGAGCGGTTCCCTATAAACGCAAAAATAGGCCTCGATCTCCCCTTGCCACCCCTACAGATGATAGGGTGACTTGTGCCTCACCTCAGGGTGCACTCTCTTCCTACTCCGTTGTCTTTCAAGACTGCCTTGGATGGCTCCACTTCCAATGCCTCTAAGGCTGACTCACCCACGGAGAGGCCTCAGAGAGGACCTCCAGACCCCGAGTTTGCCTCATCTGCCCCACCTCCAGGCCTGTCACTCAGGGGGATTACATCTAGACCTGAGCCTGAGACCTGAGGGGCCTCCAGATCTAGCGGGAGCCCAAGTCCGCTGTATCCTGAGGTCTACGGGCAAGAGGCAGAAACAATAGCCAAAAGGGATATGGGGTGAAGGACGTCCCACCGGGAGAGCAGAGCGAGCGCGAGGCCGCAGCACCAGAGCAGTCTGCCTTCCTCCCACTTCGATGCTGGCAAGGAGCTGGGATGAAAGATGCCTTCGCTTCAGTGCCCTGGGCTCCAATCCTGGTTCTGCTACGTGACCTTGGCCAAGTCACGCCGCTTCTGGGGTCTGTTTCCTCCTCTGTAGAGGAAAGGCTTGGATCTCCAAGGTTCCCCAGCCTTGACTTGGGGGTGGGGTGGCCCTGGTGGCCCCCACGCTCGTCTCCTCCGCGTAGCGGACAGAGTGCTTCTGTTCCTCCACACCGCCAGCCCATCCGCCCTTACCCCGGCCGGCCGGGGGAGGGAAGCGGCTCGCCTAAGGCGCCTTAGGGCTCACTGCGGGGCCAGGGCTGGGAGGGGCCCCAAAGCGACGCTGGAGCCGCCGGCTGGGGGGACGGGGGCGGACAGAGCGCTGAATAATGAATGAGACTTAATTGGGCCCGCTCTGCGAGGCGGCGCGCTAAGCTCGGCAAACAGCTCGGGCGGCGGCGGCCGCCGCTGGACAAACAAACTCGCTCCCGGTGCTGGAAGCGGGGTGGGGGAGGCAGCGGCGGAACGGGAGGGAAGGGGTAGGCCGCCTGGCCCCTGGGCCGCTGCGCGCCGCCAGCTCTGAGGCCGGAGGAACCCAGGACTGCTGGGCGGCGCTGGCCTCCCAGAGAGTGGTGGTCGGGGACCCGGCTCAGCGTTCCGTCTCAGGAAGCGAGGGCTGGGCGGGGAGAGAAGCGGATTGTGCGGTGGCAGCCAGGGGCCCAAGGGCGACAGGAGTGCGCGGAAAAGATGGAGAAACGAGTGGAGGGCGGAGGAGAGAAGGAGAAGTGAGGGAAGAAAAAGTGCACCGGGGGAGGGGCTGTCGGGGTGGGGGCGGGAGAAGAGCCGTTACCGAGAGGAAAAGGAAGAGCGATGGAGGAACAAGCGAAGGGAGGCGCGAGGGGCCGGGAGAAGAAGAATTGGAGAAGAGTCAAGGAGAGGGATGGGAGGTGACCGGATTGAGAACGAGAGGGCGGCGGGGCGGGCAGGAGGCGCCCCTGCCTCCGCCTCGCCCCGCCGCGCTCCCGCCCTAGCGCTCTCTCCAGCCGCCCGCACTCACTTTGTCACAATTACGGGGCCGTCACTCGGCCCGGATTGTTTTCCCCAAATTGTTGTTCTATAAACTGGCGCGGGGTGGGGAGTGGGGGATTTGACAAGCCGAAGCGGGAGGGGAGGGTCTGAACTGCGGTGGGGGACGTGGCGTAGTCTCTACCCACCAGCTGACCCGGGGCGGACAGGTGAATCCAGAGACCCACGCGGGAACTCTGGTCGGTGCTCCAGACTCGCTGCCGGCCCCGCTTTTAACCTTCCTGGCCCTTCTCAGCCTCGGCTGCCTCGGTTTCCCCAAAAGAGAACTGTGAAGATTGGAGGGCAGGGGCCGCCAAGGCCGTTGTAGGTGGGGCCCAAACTTCCCTGCTCACCGATTCTCTTTTGTTCTTGATACCCGGGTCACAGCGGGAAGGGGTCTATCCCAGCTAGCGGTCCCCAGAGCCCCCTCGGATGCCTGCTCGCTCCCGCTGGAGGGCCAGACTCCCACCCCCCACAGGTCTAGGCCACCCCTTGCCCCGCCCGCGCCCTCCAGTCGCTCGGTGCCCCCACGCCACCTTGTCCCTCAATTGCGCAAACATCTGTTGCGCGCCCACTGTGAGCCAGAGCCGCGCCAGCCTTCCTCCCCCCGCCCCGCACCTCTCCCCTGCCACCCGCCCCTGCCGGCCCGCCCGGCCTGTCGGCTTCGTGACAGCCGCCGCCGAAGCCCAGGCCCCGCGGGAGCGGCCTGAGAGGAGCCGCCGCATGGCTGGCTCCGACACCGGCCTCCCCTGCGGCTCCAGGGGCAACGGAGGGTGGCGGCCGCTGAAGCGAGACCGGAGCCGGCCCGCAGAGTTGGCAGAGCTGGGCCGGGGAGGGGGGAGAACCCCTGGGCGGATCTGTCTCCCGGTCTCTGAGGCCTGTCGGTCTCCTCATTCCATTGCCTTAGGGTCGGCCTGGGCCGGGACCCCGCCTGGCTCCGCGCGCCTGGGACGCGGTTGGCTCCGGTGCCCCCTCCCCCAGTACGGGTGATTTACACGCGGGCTCCGTGCAGCGGCCGCTTCCCAATCAGGAATATCGACCCCGGGCGGGGCCCCCGGGCCGCATCGATCCCTCTAAGGCTCGGGATTTAAAAATGTCAAATTTGCCTTTTCCAGGCGGGCGGAGGGGTTGGAGGGGGGAGGCTGGAGGACGGCGGCTGCGGGGGTGGGGGCGGACAGCGGGGCATCGACCAGGTGCTTGTGCCCTGAATGAGAAGCGACCCGGTCGTGGCCATCCTTGGGTTGCAGTCGCCTCTAGATGGGGGCAAGAAGGAAGCCCTGCTCCTTTTCCCATTCCCATGGGCCACACCGTTGCATTGGCGTATTCCCAAACGGAGAAGCCACAGAGGAACAAAGACATACCCCAAAATGTAGGGAGAGAAATTTGGAGGAGATCCCTAAACATGGACACAGGGAGAGGTGCAGAGAGAAAGATCTAGAGGCTCCAAGAGATACCCTAGCAATGAAGAAGAGCAAGGCAAAGGGCAGGTGGCTGAAAGACACATTGAACAAAACAGGAAACCAGAGATCCAGAATCACCCCCAACTCTGCCCTATAGACTCAGGAGATTCAGGACTGGGAAAGAAGTCAGGCTTAACCTTTTGGTGTGTTTGAGAGTGGGGGAGGACAAAGCCAGGAGAAGAAAGAGATTTATTAGAGAGAGGAATCAGACTAGAATTAGCATTATTCTCCCAAGGTGTCAACTAGTAACTAGACCTGAGGTCCAAAAGATAAGGGTCCCAGGAGCCACTAGCCCAGGCCCCAAAGAGGTAGGCTCTCTTGGAGGTCTGATGGTCTGACCCCTGCCTGAGATCCACCTCCTCCTCTCTGACCACCACCAGCCTGGGGAGGTAAGATGTGTTGGAGATCACATCCTATGTGATGAAGACTGTGTATATGTAGGGGTGTGGACCTACTAGAGAAACTAGAGAAAACTCCAGTAACCGCTTCCTTACCCAGGACTCAGCAACTGGGTCTCCAGGCTTTGGAAAAAGCATCCTTTACTTTCAGGGAGGTTGGGGAAGGGGTGATGTTTGGGGTGGAGATGACGGAAAGGAGCACTTGTCCAGACCAGCATCCTCATGGTTAACATCTATCCCCCCACCCCAGCAGCGTACCTCAGCTGTCACTGTGCACACTGCCATTTCCTACAGAACGGGAGAGAGAGCTGACAGCAAGTGGGGGGGGGCAGCACAGAAACGGAGGGAGAGGCTGCAGCTGATCCTCAGACACACACAACACACACCACCACTGACAAAATCAGGTCGACACATTCCTAAAACTGACCCACACTGTCACTGACTTCCACGTGTGATTCACACTCCTCAATCCCTGTCACACACACCACCTCTGTGTGCACAGACATGCACAGTTCCTCCCAGGTCAGCCTCAAGCGCCCAGTCCTAAGGCCTGGCTACGCACTTTCTTGACATTAGACCTTAAATCAAGACCCAGGGAGAGGGCTTAGGTTTCTGCCCCCGCTCCCCAAATTCTACAAGCAGAGCCAGCTCCAACGGCTGAGAGGCCAAGCTCAAGGAAGTCAAGTACCAGGGTGGAGGCAAAAAACCGGGAGCTGACCGGTTGGTGGGGCTATTAAACACCTCCCTTACTCTCCCTCCTGCCACTGGCCTCTTTCTGGGCACGTCCACTCGCTGTTCGCCCGGCCTGCCGTCCGCCTGTCAGTCGAGTAATGAATGCGCGCTCCGGGCCCCGGGCCCCCCCGGAGTCGTTCATCACTGCCAGCCACCACCGCCCACCTCTCTGCCGCCCGCCGGGAGGGTTAAGCGGCCCAGGCGGCGAGAGCCCCTCTCCCCGCACCTCGACCACTAATTGTCAGATTGAGATGTTGATTTGTCAGCTGGGAGCTAGCGCCAAAGAATCCGCAGTTAAACCCGGACTCCTTGAACTTCCTCTCGGCTGCGTGCGGGTTCGCCTAGCCTTGGAGCTTTTTTGGATTTGATGTGGGTGGGTTGGATTTCACTTAAGAGATGGGAAATAGGAGCGCAGTATCACTCTATTCCGATAGGAGGCGCACCAGGCTACAGACCCTCAGTTTCCCTAGGAAAGCTCGTCTTGGGCGCAGTTTCACTTGCACAGACCGGAGGCCTTTAGGGCTTCGTCCCCCAGTCTCCCAGCAGGGGGCGCCTGGCCCACCACCCTCTTCTCTGCAGCTAGATCCCTGCTTCCGCACTGGAAGCCCCCAATGCAGCGGTCCCCCAGCCCTCCTTCAGGTCACGCCCGGGGCCATATTCTGCCCTCTCTCTTCAGCAGGTGCCTCCGGACTCCCTCAGCCCTCGGTTCTCCCGCAGGAGGCGCCCCTGTTGCAGGTCCGCCCTAGCCTTGCCCTAGGCGCCTAGGCTGTAGTCCCACCCCCGCCCTCTCCCCAGCCCGGGCCCCGGAGCTCCCCGGGCGGCCGGCTGAGTGACGGGCGGCCGGTGATTATGCGGAGGGGGGAGCGGGGTGCGCCGCGGGCGGCAGCGCTGACCCTTCACATTTCCGATCCGCCGGGACCCTCATCCATCCGAAGCTGCTCTTTGTCTGGCCGCCTAATTGCCGGCGGACAGGATGGATGGCGGGACCGACAGCCGCGGAATCCCTAATAAAGGCCGCGGCCGCCGGGGAGGGAGCGCGGGAAGGAGGGGGAGCAAGAAGGAAGGGATGGAAGGAGGTGGGAGGAAGCACCGGCCGGCGGCCGCCGACTCAGAGCCGCTGCGCGCGCCGCACGCTGTAGCCAGGCCCGCCTAGGGTGCAGGACCAGGTGTCCCGGGTGGACCCGGGTCCGGGCGCGGCGGACATGGGGCTTGTTAAGTCTCCTGCTTGTTGGAGAAGAGGAAAGAGCCGCGAGGAAAAAGAGCATCCTAGGGCCGACCCCGCTTAGCCTTGCCCTCGAGGCTTCGAGCTCGGCGCTGCCTCCTGGGCTCCCGGCTCTCGCCAGCTGGCGCCCCTCCCTCGGCCCCCCGCACACCCCCTCCTCTGCTCACCTGTCGGTCTCCCAGCGCGGATCCAATATCCCGGCGGAGAAATGAGGGGTCTGACAGCTGTCTGTGCGGCCGCTCGCCACATTTCATTAACTGGAGGCTGGAGCGGGCGGATGGTGGGGGCGGGGGGGGGGCAAAAGGAGGCGGAGAGGGAGGCTAGGGCGAGGAGACGCACCTGGCCAGGGGTCAAGGGCTGCGGAAGTAAGTCAGCAACGCGATCTTGCCTGACAAACACCTTGGAAACAGCCTCTGCCCCCTCCCCGTGGGAGCCAGGAGCCTGTCCTCAGCCCAGTGGGCGCTAGCGCCGCCCTTTGAACCCTAGGCTGAATGGAGCTGCGGTGCTGGGAGGAGCGGCAGCCCTAGGCCCGGTGGCGCATTGGCCCTCTCGCCCCGCGGCTGAGGCCTGCCGACCCTCCGCGCAATGGGGCCAAGTGTGAGTGGGACCTTGGACCGAGACTGTTTTCCCACCGGTGGTGGGAGAAGGAGAGGGCTCTGAGTGCCACCCGTCTGCCCCGGCCTGCTTTCCTCCCTTTCGCTTCTTGAAAACAATTTTCCTCCGATTCGTTTCGTTTCCTTCTCCATCCCCATTCTCTGCCCACTCCTCTTCCTTCTGAACAGCTCCTATCAGCGGCGAACTTCGCCCGACCGTTAGCTAACAATTGAGCACCTGCTGTGTGTCAGGCTCCACAGCCCTGGGGTGGGGGACCAGCGACGCTGAATCAAGGCCCTGCCCTGTTGGCCTCACACACATAGATCTCCTCCAAGACCCGTTCAAATCTCGAGCCTTGCTCCTGCCCAGCTTCTCTCCCCTTCCACTGTCTTCATCTCCACCTGTCTCCTCCAGGGCACTGAGATCAGAACTCTAGTTCTAGGCCTGCCGCTTACAGGGTGGTACAGGACAAGCCACTGCTCCTTTCCGGGCCGCTTCCTCATCTGTAAAAATGGAGACGATATATTCACCTCAGGGGTGCTGTGAGGATTCAGTAAGAACTTGCATTAAAAAGCCCTAGAGTATAGCAAACACTCAATTATATGATTTCCCTTTCCATGTTATCCCCTGTCCTCTCAGGCGGGCAAAGTTCCTTTCTCTTCATACCAGGGGTCTGGTACCAGGCAGCCCAGGCTGTTTCCAGTTCTGTGCGTT
Source organism: Ursus americanus (assembly GCF_024610735.1). NCBI lineage: Eukaryota > Metazoa > Chordata > Mammalia > Carnivora > Ursidae > Ursus > Ursus americanus. Next base: position 40,895,747 of record NC_142151.1, on the reverse strand, counting down.
CTTACATGTGGAAGCTGGAAGCCAGTGTGTGTGAGAGGGTGAGGGCCACACTATGTATTACCCCAAAAAGTGAGGAAGGAGAGAGTGCAAGCAAACAAAAGTGCTTTCTTAGATCAGAATGTGACATCAGCCATCTGGTTTCTCTCCTCTTACAAATGAGTAAACTGAGGCTTGTGGAGGTTCCCCTGCTAGTGACAGGGACAGGTCACACTGCTAGGATCTTTCCTCCCAGGAGCCCTCTATTGCTCATCTCCTCACTCCTCTTCCTCCCTTGAGGGGGTCTGGGTCAGTGACAAGGAGTGTGGGAGAAGGAACAAAAAGAGAGAAGCTTTAAGGAGCCAGGACCTTTCCACTAGACTTCATAAAATTTTAACACAAAAACTTCGTCAGAGTAGAAAGCATATATCACATGCAAATCATATGCTAATCACATGCTAATCCAAAGTCTGGTCCTCAGAACTCTGACACACACCTGGCTGTAAGCTCTGGGGGAAATTCTTGGGAGACCCCTGGGTTCCGGGACAAGACAAACAAGAGATGTGTTCCATTTAGGCTCAGGTTATGGAGTTAGGATTCATTTCAGGATTGGAGAGGAGTCAAGTGTATAATTTGGGATTAGGATCAGGGTTAGTGCAGAGTCACGGGTGGAGGTTAAGGTAGGATTCAGATTGGGCTGTGCTTTTATTTTACTTTTTTTTTTTTAAGTAAGTTCTATGCCCAAAGGGGGGGAACTTGAACTCACATTTCCAAGATCAAGAGTCCCATGCTCCTCCGACTGAGCCAGCCAGGCACCCCGGGCTGTGCTTTTAAAGAGGTGAGTATAGGGGACTCTTTAAAGGCCCTCCTTCCCCTCCCCTTCCCCCATCAGACTCGTCCCCACCTCCACTGCCCTTGCCCCGGCCTGCAGCACACCCTTCTCTGCCTACTTTCGGTTCCCAACCACACCACCTCCCTGGGGCCTCCCAGTTTGGCTGCCTGGGGAGCTCTGGATAAATCATCCCAGACCACCCCAGCCTGGGCCTCAGCATTTCTTCTTGAGCCCAGACACTTGGCTTCTGGCCCCAGGAGCACTTGCTGGCCTTAACCCTACCCAGGTCCCTCGTCGGCCCGAATGTGACAGCTGCAGGGGAAGCAATAAGGACCTGGTGAGCTGGCAGCTTCATTCCAGAGCGTGGGGAAAGAGCAACAGAACATGAATAAATTCATGGAGCTGGCCCCTCAGCTCCCTGTGAGCCAAGCCTGCTCCCCCCACCACACAGACCCGCTGCCGCCTGCAGCCCTGCTGGTCACCGCAGCTCACAGCCTGGGCTGGGGACAGGAGGAGAAGGGACGCTCCAGACAGAAGAGGGCTGGGACCTGAAAGGGGCTGAGGCGAGGGGCTCAAAAAGAGGGCCTCGGTGAGTAGGAGAGTGGGGTGAGGAATGGGGCTGAGCAACGAGGGCCTCTGGTCAGTGGAGGGAGGGGAGGGGAGGGGGGAGGAGGAAGGAGAAGGGTGGCAGGACCTGGGGACGATGGGGCTTGAGGATCGGGCAGGGTAGGCCAGCGTGAGCCCTGGCCTGCTCTCTCCTCTCTGATCCATCCATCATCCAGCCTGGGGGAGCAGTTCCGGAATTAGACATGCACGGGGCCGACAGGGCCCTCAGCCCCCCGAGGAAGACAAATGGCGACAAAGACCTTGAATAAAATTTGTATTTATGGTTGGAGGAGGAGGCCCCTCCCCCACTGACTGCCAATCCTTTCTCTCCCAACCCTTTCAAGCATGTAGGGGCCTCCCTCCACACCGGCCGAGCCTCAGCAACCTCTTTCTTCCTGCACCATTATGGGCTGGGAGATGCAGGAAAGGGGTACAGAAAACGAGATGAGGGGAATCACCTTCCATCCAATAATCATGCCCTGGAGTGCCCTGTGCCCTCCATCTTGCACAACTTATTCCTATATATTACAGTCCTGGCTTAACCTAGTCAATAAGAGGTCCTTTGCAGCTGTCCACCTCCAGGGTCTCCAAACATCCCCACTTTTGCCAGTCCCGGAACCCCTTTTCCAAATCTCTGGCCCTGGGGTCCCTTGGGAGCAAGAAATTTCCTCCAGAGGTGCCAGGCCCTAAGGAAGGATGCAGCCACTAGCTTTTTTCCCTGGACCCTGACCCCTCAAAGAGAGGGATCTATCAAAGCTTGTGTCCCCTCTTGGTCACTCGGAATGACAGAAACAGTCACCTCTCACAGGACGGTGCCCAGCATTTAATCTGCATTTTAGTTGCGTTAATTTGCATAACCAACTTCAAATCCCTCACGCAAACATTTACTATGTGGGGTCCAACCTCTTTGGGTTTCCATCTAACCACAGATTTTTGGGAAGGGGAAGGAGGCAGAGATGCTGGGGCTGGACAAGTTCTGGGACTGCGGCAGGGGTGGTCCTGGGCTGGACAGGCAGGGCAAGTGAGAGACCGAAGCTGCTTTCTGACACTTTCTCCCCAGTAGATTCTCTATTCTTCAGTCCTAAGACAGGAGACATGGCTTTCATGGGGCCCCACATTTAAGGGCTAAGAGGAAGCCAAATACAGAAAGCTCCCTTCAAACAGCACACACACACACACACACACACACACACACACACACACAGAGAGAGACAACACACAATCCACAATCCCACTCACCCAGAAACACACAAGGCCAGGGTCCCATGGCCTCAGCCACACTTGCCAGCACACTGTCACAATGCACAGACCAGAGCACAGACCACTCTGTTAGAAGAACCGCCCCCGCCCCCGCATCTTCCCCACAGTTGATATGTCACATTGGAGTCCGAACACGGACCTGGGTGTCTCTCTGCAGCGCGCCATTTACATTTCTCTCTCGATCTGTCAACCTGTCTCGGCTCTTGTCTCTCTCTCTCTGTCTCTGTCTCTCCCTCTCCCCCTCTGGGCCTGTCAGTTAGTCTCTTTTCGAAGCTTTGTCTCTGTCTCTGCGTCTCTATCTGGCTTTCTGTCTCTTTGATTTCTCTGTCGCTCCTTCTCTGCTTTCCTGTCGGTTTCCTGCTCACTCCCCCAGGCTGATCTGTTTTCACTCTTGTTCCCTCACCCTCTCTGCTGCTCTGCGCCCCCCAACATTGGGGGTCGAGGGTAGGGGTGGCTGGAAATTTGCCTTTTCCAGTTCAGGCCAACATGTACCCGTTGAAGCCTTTACCATATGTTATTGGGTCACGGCACTGAGGAGCGTGGGGTGGCGAATTTCTATCTTTTATCTCCCTTCTTGTTTGTGGGCTTTTCTTTTGGTATGGGGGGGTGCGTTTTTAGCTCTGGAATCCACCTCTGTCTTCTTTCTGAGTGTGTATGTCGACCCCTTTTTATCCCATATCTATTTCTGGCTTCCTCCGGGTTCTGGGAATACCAAACTCAGGGTGGGGTGAAAGTAAGGATAGGGTGGGGGCAGTGAATCCCTGCAGAATCGGCTCAGAACAGGCAGGAACAGAGAAGCTGGGGGGACGCGGGTGGGGGCCTCTGCCTGCCCCGCCCCCGCGCTTCCCACTCTGGGCGCCAGGGGTCGCTCCGCCCCGGGCCGCTTATAGAGGCTCTGGCCGCGCAGCGGCTCACACCACCCGCACTGCCGCCCCGGGAGGGAGGGGAGGAAGGTTAGGGACGCAGAGAGGGAGAGCTCTAGCTGGAGAGAAACGCGGGGCCAGGGCTCTCGCAGGGGCTGGGGCCGCGGCTGGTGTAGAAAGGTGCGTCAGTGCTCTCCAAAAGCCAGAGCGCAAACCTATGAGGAGGTCGCGTCCGGTGGGCGCCACCCGCAGCGCCGAGCCCGGGACGTCCAGAGCGCTGAGAGTAGTCCCCCGCTCCGGCCGGGAGCGATCCGTCTGGGTAGCCGGGGACCTAGGCGCCGCCATCCTTGAGAAAGCAGCTGTCTGGAGAGCAGGCATCCTAGATCTGTAAGAAACCGGCCGTCCGAGAAGCCGCTGATTTCAGGCGCCCGGGAACGTTAGGCTGAACAGGAGGGTAATAGAGGACCACGGGTTTTGAACCGTCGGGAGCCCCCTGGCCCAACCCACGGGGGGGACCTCCGCCTTGACGGCAGGGTTGGGGAACGGCACCGCTGAGGCGGGAGCCCGAAGGGGCGGGGGGGCCGGGCGCAGCCGTCGGGGGGGTCCCGACCCAGGCCCGGGCCCGGCCACCGCCTCCGGGGCCCGCGGAAAGCCCCGGGCCTCCGCCGCCATTGCGCCCAAGAGTGAGGAGGATCTGCTGGCCCTGGCCGCGTCGCGGCTGAGCCGCCGCAAGCGGGTGGCGGGCGCGGCCGTCGGGGTGGCCATGGTGCTGCTGCTGCTGGTGGCCATTCCGCTGCTGGTGCACAGCTCCCGCGGGCCGGCGCACTATGAGATGCTGGGTCGCTGCCGCATGGTATGCGACCCACACGGGCCGAGAGGCCCTGGACCCGACGGCGCGCCCGCCTCCGTGCCCCCCTTCCCTCCGGGCGCCAAGGGAGAGGTGGGCCGGCGCGGGAAGGCAGGTCTGAGAGGGCCTCCAGGACCCCCAGGTCCCAGAGGGCCTCCAGGAGAGCCGGGCAGGCCTGGTCCACCGGGTCCTCCCGGCCCCGGCCCTGGCGGGGTGGCGCCCCCTGCCGGCTACGTGCCTCGCATTGCCTTCTACGCGGGTCTGCGGCGGCCACACGAAGGTTATGAGGTGCTGCGCTTCGACGACGTGGTGACCAACGTGGGGAACGCTTACGAGGCGGCCAGCGGCAAGTTTACCTGCCCCATGCCAGGTGTCTACTTCTTCGCTTACCATGTGCTCATGCGCGGCGGCGACGGCACCAGCATGTGGGCCGACCTGATGAAGAATGGACAGGTGAGGTGCCCCTCCCCCACCGAGGCCCAGAGCGGACCCCGTAGCTTTCTAAGTCTCCCTGCACTCATTGCAACCGAGGGCTGCATTCGAACCCCTCCCCCCAAAGCGTCACTGAGTCCAGAAACGCCAGGCTGCCAAGAACTTATAAATTGTTTCATTTAGCCGAAGAGGAATTGGGGCCAGAGAAAGGAAATGACCTGCCCAGGGCCAGGGTCTCACTGAGCATTAGGAATGGTGTCAGACTCAGAACTCAGGACTCGAAGCTTAATGTCTCTACAGCTGCTAACCTCGCGTTCCAACTATAGGCAACCCTACACCAAAACTTTGGTGTCTCACCCTGCCAGTTAGTGTCTTTTCTTGTCCTGTCTTGGGCCACCCTCTCTTCCGAGGCAGCCCTTTTGGCATTCCGGTTTCCCAGCCTCAGGGTGGGTGAGTTACCTGGAATCTGGCTCCTTCGAATTAGAATGGAATCCAGGTCTCTGGCAATGGGCAGTCAGCAGCTGTTCTCCCATGGGGGCATTCAGCTTGGATTTTCGAGTAAAAGGTAAAAACGACAACACTTGCCCAGGGCCTGGGACCAATTCTAGAGCTAGCCTTACCCTTAGCTAATACAGAGTCGGTCGGCAAAGGTGGAAATCGTGTGGCAGTTCACGGTCCAGCCAGGCAGCATGATGAAAGGGGTTTGGAGGGGAAAAGAGGCAAAGGACAGATAAAGCAGAAGCTTTGGACCCCGACCTGGTTCTGTAGGCCCCACATCTTCCCTGGCAACCTCTGGCCTCCAGGTTCTGCTGCTCCCTGCCTCTGTGGTCAGAGTTGGAGTCATTGCCACCTTGGCTTGGGAGAACAGCTCCAAGGACTCAGCTGGAGAACCGGGGCATGCAGAGAGAAAACGAGAGGCCGCAGGGGTGGGGGTTGGGGCAGGCGCTGAGGCCCCACAAGCTGCAGGGTGTAAGACTGGGGCTAAGCGGTGACCTCTGAATGCCCCGCACCATAGGGTGGTGTTGATCGTGGCGCACCAGGCCTGCTGGTCCTGGAGGTCCGAACCTGGTCCTGGAGGTCCGAACCCGGTCCTGCTACGGCTGCGGCACCTCCAGGACTAGAAGGCACTGCACTGGGGTCTCCTCCCAGCAGGGCCGCCCCAGGAGCCCACGGAAAGAGTGTATGTGTCTGTATGGGAGTGAGAGCTGTATGTGTGTAAGGGAGTGAGAGTGTGCGTGCGTGATGCGAGTGTGTCTGTGGGTGCGGGGTGTGAAGGTGTGAGAATAGAGCAGTGTCTATCTGCATGTGGCACTGAGTAGGTGTGTGTGGTCTATGCAGGGTATCTGTGAGCAGGGGGAGGGGGCGAGTGTCTGTCTAGAGTGTGCCGGTTTCCGAGGGGCGGGGGCCGCGCGGCTCCCACTCTGTATTCCGCGGCGCGGGCGCTGCGGCCCTAGGGACGGTAAATAGTGATTAGAATAATGATGAATAATTAATGAGTTAATAACCAGCCCCTGTGGGACAGGAAGAGGGGGGTTGGGGAAGGGGCTGGCGGCCCATGGCGACCAGCAGCGAAGCCAGAGGGAAGAAGGGATTACCTGTTGGGGCGGAAGGCGACCCCCATGTCGTGGCGCCAGTGAGCGGTAGAAGGGGAAAGGGCACCCAGAGGCAAGAATGCATCATTGCACCTTCCCGTGGCCGGCACCCTTGCTTGCGTGCTACAGACACACCTGTGCCCTATCACTGAGGGACGGGAATGGAAGTTGTGGACGTCAGAGCGGGTTCAAAATCTTAGAAATTATCCTACAGGCTAATTTTATTGTTTAAATGATAATAATAGCAAACCCTATATAGCGTTTTCTAGGTGCAAAACGCTGTTCTAACACACTTCACGTGTAACAACTCATGCAATCCTAACAACCTTAGGAGGTCGGCTCTATTATTACCTCCCATCTTATAGCTCAAATTGAGCACCAGAGAAGGCGTGAAACCTGTCGAGTCGCACAGCTAGTGAATGGCAGTGCCTGGGAAGCTCAGCGATCTCCTGCCCTCTCCCTGTCCCACCTCACCGCCCAGCCCCTGCAGCCTGCTCCCCTCGCGCCGCCTTCCCAGGCCCAGCTGCACCTACTCCCCCCAACGCTTCTGGCCACCGCAGCTCCGCACAGAGGCTGAGTGGGTTGTTCTGTCCTCCCCGCTAGGTCCGGGCCAGCGCCATTGCTCAGGACGCGGACCAGAACTACGACTACGCCAGCAACAGCGTCATCCTGCACCTGGACGTGGGCGACGAAGTCTTCATCAAGCTGGACGGCGGGAAGGTGCACGGCGGTAACACCAACAAGTACAGCACCTTCTCGGGCTTCATCATCTACCCAGACTGAGCAGGGCCCCAGCCCCCGCGCCCCCGCTCGCCCTTCGCCTCCGCTCCCCTCTTCACCCACCTTCCGCCGACCCCACCCAAGGCGCCACCCCCTCCTTTGAGAGCCTGGCTGCTGGGCGGACCCTCCCGCTCCCGAGGCGGCCTTGCGGGGTGGACTCTCCACGCTCCGGGGTCGAAGTGGCTGGGGAGAGGAGGAAGCCGGGCTGAGGAGCAGCAGAGCGGCTCGGGAAGCCCCCCCCCCCCCGGGGGTCAGAGTGCACGCCTGTGAAAGCTGACCCGAGAGGGGCAGAGGTCAGGCCCTCTCTACTGCGGGGGGGCTGGGGAACAGCTTTACTGACCCGGAGCTGCGAGCAGAAAGGAAGCCCGGGCATTTGGTGGTGGCCGTGTGTGCGCGGGGGTGGAGAGTAGAAACAGGAGCCCATCTAAGGTGGGAGGAGAGGAAACGTTTTTCTGGCACTTGTCCCCTGTCACCACAACTTTCTCTCGCCATCCTCTCCTCCCTTCATCTCCATTTTCAGGCTCCAGGCTCCGGCCTAGCAGCCTTCTTGTGAACTGGAGGAACCAGTGAAGTCTTTCGTAGCATTTAAAACTCACTCTGTACAGTCCCTATTTAACCCCAATCCTGCCTAGACCCTGGGGCTACAGCTGCTGTTGCCTCTTCCAATAAAGTGAAGTTGGAGAATGTGTGTGCTTCTGAACTTGGTGCCCAGAACGGGGGAGAATGGCTGACCCTTTCCCTCACTCCTCTCAAGGACTCTGGCCCTATCACTGTCTGCCAGAGGCAAAGGTTTACTTATTACCCGGCAAGGCCTGTCTCTGGGGGGAAGAGGAGGGGAGTAGCCCAGGGCCTCTACTCTGATATGGCAAGGGAGGGTATCAGCTTCCGGAGAGCCTCCTGTAGGGAAACAACGGCCAGCATGACACTAACAAGGGGGGATTGCACAGAAACGGGGGGCCTGGTGCTTTCTGCTCACTGTCTGATGCAGGGGGGCTGTAAGAAGAGCTCTAGGGGAGGAGGGAGTTGCTGATGGCTCCTGGGAGGGACACTGATCTCAAATAGTAAGAAGAGCACGTCCACAAAGGTCCAGATTTGCCATCCCCCACACCGCCAACACACACACACACACACACACACACACACACACACACACACACACACACACACACACACACACTCTCTCTCTCTCCTAGAGCTTGCTGAGGGGCGGGTAGGCAGGAGTGGGATGTCTCTTCAGGACAGCTTCTAGGTGAGGGAGCCTGGGATCCTGAGAGCCCAGGGCCTGCCTCGAAGCTGGAGGACACTGCCACCGTGTGGGCAACCGGAGAGCAACAGCTGTAGCTGGCCTAGATCAGCCCAGAGGGAAACAGGCATTGGGACACTTGAGAAACTTTATTGAAGGGTGGAGGGCATGGGGTGGACAATAAATACGGGCTAAAGGAAGGAGCAAGGCAAGGCAGGAGTGGATGCATCATGACAGAGGGTCCTGCGGGGCAGCAGAACCAACTGGAATAAAACACTGGAGAGAGAAAAGACTGTCACAGCCCAGCCATCCTTGACACGGTAGCCAACCCTTCCCCAATGACCCCTGCAAAGGAGCAGAGGCTGGCCCTCCGCCCCCGCCCCTCCCCAGCACACGCACCGCCCTCTTTTCCACAGGCGCGCTGTGCAGGCACAGCCTGGCTGTGGATGGGGGGCTCACCAGGGCATCCTGCCATTCAAGTAACGTGGCCACCGGGTTGGTGCAGACCCGGGTGGGGCCCGAGGGTGGGGCTCGGCTGGTGTAGAAGGCACACTCATCATCCAGACGGGCCTCGTGGAAGGAGTGGATGGCAGTCAGACATGCTTTGAGGCGCTGCCTCAGGGCCAGGGTTCGAGGGGCAAGATTGCTGGGACCTGAGGGCCGAGGGCCAGAGACTTCAGGGCAGGCTCTGGAGTCCTATACTCCCACCATGTACGGCCCTTTCCCACTCCCCCACCAGGGGCCAAGCCAAGTAGGAGCCCGGAGCTTGAGGTGCAAGCCCTCCCTTCTTTCCGAAGGAGCGCCAGGCTGGGGCAGGGTAGGTGGGGAAAAGAAAGCCTGGGACCACCTGGGGCAAAGTAGGGGTCCCGCTCCCGGTGGGAGATGAGGACCTCCTTTGTTCGTAATCCCTTCTGACCCACTCCTTACCTGCCTGGCCCGTTGGGGGCCTCTGAGACTGGAGTGAGTGAATAGGGGGGTTGGCACAAAGCGGGCGTTGGGAGGAGAAGATCAGACTAGTGGTCGCTGGAGCCCACGGACTGCAGCAGGGCTGCGGGCTGGACTCTGCACTTCTAGGTTCCAGGGAGCCGGCCTCTGATGCCCCCGGCTCTATCCTAGGGGAGGGCTCCAGGAGTCCAGCCTGCCTGTGGGAGTCTGCCTGCAGGCATCCGGGCTCTACTGGAGGGCAGGGCTCTGATACCTCAGGCTGTTCCTGGGCAGAGGGTTCTGGTATCCCAGGCTCCCTCCTAGGGCTGGACTCTGGGGGCCCTGGCTCTGCTGGAGGGCAGGGCTGAGCTAGCCCCAGCTTTGCTCCTGGGCAGGGCTGCGCTTCCCCACCCTCCGCTGGAAGACAGGGCTCTGGTAGCTCCGAGCGCTGTGACAGTCCGGGAAGGTGTAAGGCCCCTGAATTCTGCTCTGGGGCACTCAAGGTTCTAGAAATCTCAGCCAGCAGGGGCTGAAGTTCAACCATATCCAGAGAGGAGCCTCCATTAAGGGGGGAACACTTGTCCCCAGTGAGCCCTTCTACCTCCTCTCGCAACAGCTGCTGCAGGATATTGATGCGCTGTGGGGAGGAGACGAGAACCCAGGGTGATGTCAAGGTGGGGGTTCAAGCCTCCACCCACACTGCCCGGCTCCCATCCTCTCCTCTCCTCTGTCAATCAGGCATCAAAGCTGCTGCCCCCACACACCCACCTGCATCTTCAGCTCCTGGAGCTTGGGGGTTGTACCGGGGTGGGGAGTTGCCACAGGGGCTTTCCCCGGCCCCTCCTGCACCCTTATACAACTCTCCTGGTCAAATAATCGGACTGCAATCTGCTCCTGCCACGGGAGAGGAGAGGGGCTGTGTGAGGAAGCCCGTGTGGGGCAGGAAGAAGATCGGTCTGATCCCACCCTCACGAGGAAGGGGTCCGGTTAGTTGAGAGGCCCTGAACTTAGATTAGGAGGGGCAGCAGGGGAGCACGGGGAGTTGGAGAGTTGGTAGCTTTTCCAGAAAGCCCACTGGCCTCAGTCTGCTGGGATCTCAGCAGGGAAAGACTTCAGATACTTACCCAGGGCAGGGCAGGCTCTTCAGGGCACGACTGAGGGGAGAGGCCCCTCAAACCCTGGGCCTGGGACAGAAGGGAGACATTGTAACTCTCCCTGTACACGTCCATTCCCTTCCTCCCCCGCCCTGGCCTAGGTCAGCTACCTCCCCTGCTCTCTCTTACCTGCTGAACTCTGGGGGCCGATAAGATGGGTGTGAACTGGGTTTTGGGACGCATGGCAAGACGTCGCAAGACGGAATACGAGGCCTGGGGAGAGAGGGGGTTGCTGAACAGGAGCAAAATCCAGACCTGGCAGGGACCCCAGCCAGAACGTTCTGCCCTCACCCAGCCCCCCGGAGTACTGGATACAAACTGGAGCTGAGGGGCTAGGAGACGGTACACGCTGAGCCCGTCCAAAGGGTGATGGATGGGTGATGGAAGGTGGCACCACACGGCCAGGGGAGGGTATCGGGTGGGAGGCGTTGCTGTCCTGTGGGGAGGAACAAGGTGGATGAGTGATTGCTCTGCCTCTGCGTTCCCACATCTCCTCATTACAGCAGCCAGTGGGATTCCTTTAAGACCTAGTCAAATTCTGTCTCTCCCTTGTTCATCATCCCTCCCCATGGCTTTCCACGGATTCCAGGGAAGAGCTGAGGCCTCACGCTGATTTGTAAATCCTTCCCCAGTCAGATCTTGCCATCACCCGACCCTCACTTCCTGTTGTCCTCCTTATTCAAGGCCTTTGCATCTGCATTTCAATTGGCCTGGAACATTCTTCCCCCAGATATCTGCTCCATTCACTTCCCCAACTCCTTTTGGTCTTCACTTAAATGTCATCTTCTCAATGAAATTGCAATACCCCTCCCCTACTTCCACACCCCCTTCAGGGTCTACTTTCTTTTCACTCATCACCAACTGACAGGCTATATATTTTACATATGGGTTTGTTTATTATTATTATTATTTATTTTTTATTATTATTATTATTTTGGTCTCCCCCTTCTAGAACGTAAACTTATTTGCTACTGTGTATCCAGAACCTGGAGTACTACTTGGTACACAGTAACTGGTCAATAAACACTTGTGCAGTCAATGAATGTCAGATCTGTCTCCCTCCCAGCACTGATCTGATGTGCGATACAAATATATACCAGACTGTGACCTCTCAGCGCCAGGCTCCAGACAGCTGCTAAGCAGAGACTAGTCCTACTCAGGACTTGAGCCCATGGGGCAAACACAGACTCAGTTAACATCCCGAGGCCCACCCACAATCCTCCATGCTGGCCAGTGCCAGAGAATTCTCCCAAACATCTCCCCTGCCTCCCCCCATCCCAGAAGGGCCTCATCTCACCCTGGTGTGGGTTATCTCTCTTAATGGTACCCGCTGGGCCAGACCTAGGGGGCCCCCTCCTCCTTCATCTGAGCGAGTAGAAACCTCATGTTCTCCTTCAGGGAGAGAGGGAGCTAGGAGGAGACAGGAAGTTTGTTGTAGTGCTCGAACATACACCAACGTCTGGCACAGGGTTTCGCAACCTCCAAAGAGGGGATGCCAGTTTGACGGCCCCCACTGTACCATCAGGGGTGGGCACCCATTCCACATCCCCTTGGAGCCCAGCACTATCTCAGTAATCACTTATTAATCTGAACACCCCAAGCGGGCAAGGGGTGTGATGATGGCTCTTAGAGCTGAGGACAGAACAGTGAGTGGAAGGTAAATCTTATAGGAAGTGGCAGAGAAAGGGTGGAAGTGGGGACCACCTCCTTTGACCCAAGTGCAACTGGGCAACCTCTGGCCTATCAAGGTCCCTTCCGTTGCGGCTCCTTCTGATGTGGCCCTCCCCTTGAGCCCCACACCCCCACCTGCTGAGCTTTCTCCTGTCTTGCTCCCAACTTCAGGCAGCCCATCTGCCCCTGTTTTCTCCCTGTGGCCAGACACACTCACCGGACTGGACTGGGGTCTCCAGGAGCAATCCTGAGTTCTGGCTCACTGAAGTCCTGACGACAATAAGGACAGCAGCTAGCAGTCACTGCGTACTGAATATGAGCTGGGCACTTTGCTAAGTGCTTTACAAATGTCATCTCATTTAAGTCTTTGCACAACCACCTCTAATGATACAAACGTTATCTTCATTGGACAGATTAAAGAAACAGAGGCTTGGGGGTTCAGGCAAGCTCAGTCTAGTAAGTGCTAAGAGTCAGGAGTCAAACCCAAATCCCATTTGTTGCCACAGTCTATGCTCTAGCCACTAAACAAAAGAGACAGCTTTTCTCATTTCTGTTCCTTCTTCCCCCACAACCTGAAAAAAACTGATGTCATACTGAGGCCTGGCTGAGGAGGCCTGAACCCTATTCCAAGGATTCACCCTGGGCAGTTACAATTTTCCCCTTCCCCTCCTTGGTTGCTGGAAAGTCTTAAAGCTACCAGAAAACTCTAGCTCTGAGGGACCCCTATATCAGACATTGGATCATTCTTTTCCAAATGATCCTCTTCTCCTCACCGGCTGCTGCCACCTGTCACTCTTCTTAGCTCCTGGAAACTGGGGTGAGCAGAGGGGTGAAAGGAAGGTCCTGAAGGTTGAATCTGACCCATGGGAGCAAGAGAAAACAGCAGAGTCAGAGGTGGGCCGCAAACCTTCAGGCCTCACCATCAGCCCCATCAACCCCCACAACCGCTCTGGCTCGTCAGGAGGTCTCTTCCCCGCTAAGGGCCAGCTCTGTCCCAGGAAGGAGCTCACAGAAACACTGAGCATCAGCCCCTCAGGGCACTCACCAGAGCCTCTAGCCTCTGAGAACACAAGGTCCGGCCTCGGGGTCCTGGTCCCTCCAGCCTCGAGAAGCAGGAAGCCCTGGCAGGGTCCAGTCGGTGGGCAGGGGTTCTAGGGGCTAAATATGCAGAGGCCCGGGCACCCTGACACCACAAATGAGGCTATCAGCACAGGCTCAGGATTCCCTCCTCAGTCCACACCAGCCTGATTTCCTCATACCCTGTCTTATTACCTGGCCCCTACGGATGGTGCCTCCCTGGCTCCCTCGAATCAGCACTCTCTGAGCCAGACTGGGCTGGCGCCCTAGGCGACAGCTCTTCACCCCCTCACCTGAGAGGATGGTGGCCAGGGCTGCAGGGTCAGCCACAAACTCTATGGTCCCTGGAGCCTCTGCAAGAGAAGAGGAGAAGGAAAGGTAAGAAGGAGGAAGGCTGAGGGGGCCAGGGGCTGAAGCCTGGTCACCTTGAGGATCACGAGTGAGCTGAAGAGACCCATATTATCGAATTCAGCTCACCAAAGTTCATAGAACTTTACTTTATGTAAGACACTATTCTAGGCACTGGGGCTCAGAGATGAAGGAGACAGCCCCCATTCTCAAGAAGTTACCATCAAACTATAGAGAGGTGACAGGCTGGAGCCAAAGCACAGACACGCTATGAAAGAAATGCTGCCAAGTATGAGAACACAGAGCAATTGATTGGGACTGAGGGAGCTGGAAAAGGCTTTAGAAGAGATACCATTTTGTTGAAAGAATGCGAGGACCTCTAGGGGTAGAGAGTTGTCCAGGAGCAGAGTCCAGGACTCTTACAGTCAGCAGAAGACCAGAGTAGTGGAAAGGTCCCAAACCCCACCGCACCCAGCCACTCCCCCAAGCCCACACAAGGAGGCTGCGTGTTTTCAAGCCTCCAACAGGTACCTGTCTGGGGAGGGCACGTAGGCCCCACATTTTGTCCCCCAGGGCTAGGCCTCAGTTCCTCCAAGGGGTTCTGGAGCTGAGTGCTCCCCACTGATCTCTCTGATTTCTCTGTTTGATGTGTGACTTTTGGACCGGGGCCTGCTGAGTCGAGGCTGAGCTTCTGCACCAATCTCTGGGGGAGGGGAGCACAAAAACTGGGGCTCAGCTTTGGGGTGCATTGGTGGTATGGGCTGTCTGCTTGCAGCTACTGTCTTCACCCACCAGTCCCCTCTTACCTTTGGGTCTTGGTTCTCCTGGTCCAGGGCGCAGGGTTTGACTGTGGGGAGAGGCGGGCGTCTCTGAGAGCGTACGGGAATCTTGCTAGGGGTAGGAGATACACCCCTGAGGACAGGATTCTTCGTGGCTTGGAGGGTGGTCATGACTGCTACAACTGAGATGGGGAGGAAAGCAGGACCTGAGATCAAAGGTCGGCCAGTTCGGAGCTTGAGTTCTGACATTCCTGAAGCCCTCACCTCCGCCCAAACCCATGTGCCTAGAAGACCTGATGCTTCCAAGGCCGCTCCAGGAAGCCGCTCCCTCCAGGCACCCCGATCCTACTCTTTCGCTCCAAGACCCCGAGCTGCCTCTCCTCCCTGTGAGCCCCGCAGCCGCCATTCCCTCCAAGATCTCCGTGCCGCACCTTCCTCGGAACCACTCGGGCTCACTACCACTTCATTCGCTTTTTCTTGACTGGCTTCAGCTGCAGCTACTTCCCCAGTTTGTAAAATACGCCGAGCGCCTGATTGGCTCTTCCGCGCTCCGGCGGAGGCGCGTGACACCTGGCTGAGCAGTCCAATCCACAGGCTTCGGAGGCGGGGCCAGAAGAAGGACTAGTTGTCGAGCCGCTTTCTGGCCAGGAAAAAACTGACCCGACTCAGTCAGCCAATCCGAGAGCGGAGCGCGGGGTGGGAGGCGGGGAAAGGGAAAGGAGGAGGGCGTTCAGAGGCCGGGGAAGGCGTGGCGCTCCGAGTCCCAGCCACAACGGGCGTTGCCTACTCTCGCGAGGTCTCGGGACTGCTAGGAGAGGGCTTCCTCTCGCGGGTTTGTGAGAAGGGCTGGCGGTCCTGAAAGAGGCTAACGGTGTTGGAGGCTGGTGGGATCCCCAGACCCGACTCTGACCAGAGAGCGGCTGAAACGCTGGGGACGCAGTTCCAGACACGTATAGGAAACGTCTTCTGCACTTTGTGCCTGGGAGGAGGAAGGTGCCTCCAAACGGACAGAGGGCTGGAGGGAATAGAACTGAGGCTAACAATAATAAAAATAAAAAGAAACCATCTTTGGGCACTTGGGTGGCTCAGTTGGTTAAGCCTCCACTGTTGATTTTTGCTCAGATCATGATCTCAGGGTTGTGAGATCGAGCCCCACGTGGGGCTCTGCACTCAGTGGAAAGTCCTCTTGAAATTCCCTCTCCTTCCTCTCTGCAGCCCCTGCCCCGCCACTTTCTCTGGGTAAATAAATAAATCGTAAATAAGCAAACAAACCATCTTTTTCTCACAGGAGCCTCACAACCCGGTGAGGTGTGGTCTCCATTTTGCAGATAAGAAAGAAGACTCAAACAGTCTTATTCATTCAGCAGAACAGGCCTGGAGGACTGGGGAGAGGGGTGTCACCTGCCTGTTATTGGCAGGCAGGGGTGTGAAACTGAGGGAACCTAGAATACCCTGGTTACAATGGGGTGGTGACCTCTAATGGATGTTGGGAAACTGGGCGATGGTTTCAAGTGTACAGGACTCCGGTAGATGTTCTCCCTGACTACAGCCAATTCCATTACTCAAGCCAAGAACCAGGAGTTATTCTCCAGCTCCTCTTTCCCTCCCCTTAAAACCTCTTTCCCTCTTACTACTTTTCATATCTTTGCAATTCATGTTTTCCTCTTCATTACCACCACCCTAATCCACCCTAATCTCACCTAGAGGATTGCAAGAGTGTCCCACCCGCCGTTCTCTCTTGCTCTCCACTTGAATACATTCACCATACAGCAGCTAGAGTAATCTTTCCAAAATTGCAAATCTGGTCATGTTACCACTGTGCCTTGACAGTTCCTCACTCACACTCCCCATCTTACTCTCTGCTCTCCCAACTTCATGGCCTCCTTCAATTCCTCCAACTCCTCCCGTTCCCTCTAGTCTCTCTGTCTGGAATGCCTGTGTTGCTTCCACTTGCCTATTCATCCTCCAAATTGATACTCACTGTTACTTCCTTTAGAGGCCTTCCTTGAACCCCTCTACTCACAACCCGCCCTCATTTTAAAAAAGATTCCTTGGTTCCGTGGTCTCAGAGAACACTGTTTCTTCAGAGCATGTGTCTCAGTTGGCAATTGATTATTCATCAATGTGAACATAATACATTGTGTTTATTAAATTTGATCCCCTGCTAGACCTCCATGAGGGTGATGACCTTTTATTTTTGGCTTACCATCATATTTTCAATGCCTTCCTTTGTGCCTGCCTTGTAAAGTGCTCAGTATTTGTTGAATGAGTCAATGGAGGGATGAATAATTGATCAAATGAATGCATGAAGTGAGAGAAGACCTCCAAGAAGTGTTATTTGAACTTCCTCTTTAAAAGAGAGAAGGCCGTTCTACAAAGACAAAACAAAACAAAAAACCGTGGGAGAACATGGAGTGTTCAGAGAATAGTGAGCTCTTAGGGGTAGAGGGAATGTAGGAAAGAGTAGGAAATAAAACTAGAAAGGTGGTTGCAGTTGAGGGAAAGAAAGTCCCCTCCTTCCACTGACAGGCACTGTGAAGGTGCCAGAGTCTAGCCACTAGACCCACAGGGATGGATACTAACGAGCATTGTGCACCTCCTGTGGGTAAAGCCCTTAGCTAGGTGTCTGGGGTATAGGGAGAAAGAAGGCCAAAGTCTGAAAGACGGAGAGGTGCCAGGATGGAGGTTGGCTGTATAGTGACTTTACAGGAGTTTAAGGTAGTCAGGACAACGCAGGTCTGGTCCTCAGCTCCACAAACCTGGAAACGTGAGTTTGTCAGGCTACCCAGCGTAGATCTAGGAGCTG
This sequence comes from Ursus americanus, assembly GCF_024610735.1. NCBI lineage: Eukaryota > Metazoa > Chordata > Mammalia > Carnivora > Ursidae > Ursus > Ursus americanus. The sequence goes on along the minus strand of NC_142151.1, from coordinate 40,878,557 downwards.
ACTCATACTAATCAAATTCATAAGAGAAACGGAGTGATTTACCAAGAGGATACACCCTTCAATGACCAAAATATTTATGCCTGCTCCTCAGGGCATCACCTTCACAGAATCAAGGTACAAGGGAGACTGATTTTCGTATCAGAGAAGTCTTTAAAAGAGCCAACGTCCAGAAACTCTGCCATGCCTATCAGAGCACCCAACCTGTGTTCTGCATAGCGGTCAGAGCGACCTCCTTCTGTTTGTCTTCGCTAGACCTCTGGGAGATGCGAGCCACCTCTCTCGTTTTATTCTGTCACACATACCCCTTATTTCTTTCCTATTCCTCTGCCCTATAGACAGCACTCTAATGTGACTGGTAGAAGTTCTTGACTATGAATGTGTGCTTACAAAACACGTAAGGTTGTAGATGAGTTTCCTAATGCGGCTGTAACAAATTGTTGCAAATGTAGTGGCTTAAAACAGCGCCCGTTTGTTCTTTTATGGATCTGGAGATCAAAAGTCTAAAATCGAGGTGTTGGCAGAGCGCCTCCTGGAGGCTTCAGGGGCGAGCCCATTTCTTTCCTTTTCCAGCTTCTAAGGGCTGCCAGAATTCCTTAGCTTGTGGCCTCCTCTTCCCTCACTCTAACCTCTGCTTCTGTCATCACATCGACTACTCACAGTGATCTCTTGCTTCTCTTTTATGAGGACCCTTGTGATAACATCGGGTGACCCATATAATCCAATATAACCTCTTCATCTCAAGGTCCTTAGTCACATCTGTAAAATCCCTTTTGCCATACAAAGTAATAATCACAGATTCAGGGGATTAGGACATGGCCATCTTGGGGAGTGGGTCATTATTCAATCTACTACAGTTTGTTTAGGCTATATGTTTTGGGTTTTTTTTTAAAGATTTTATTTATTCATTTGACAGAGAGACAGCCAGCGAGAGAGGGAACACAAGCAGGGGGAGTGGGAGAGGAAGAAGCAGGCTCCCAGCCGAGGAGCCTGATGTGGGGCTCGATCTCATAACGCCGTTATGCCCTGAGCCGAAGGCAGACGCTTAACGACTGCGCTACCCAGGCGCCCCTAGGCTATGTTTTTAATTCGCATAAGGGGCATTACCCTATGATTTTGGCTTTACTTTTTCTCAGCCAACTCTGTTTCTAGGATCCATCCTTATTGTTGTACTTAATCTAGTTCGTTGCTTGCAACAATTGCACAGGATTCCATGATAGACATCCCTCACACTTTACTTACCCATTCCCCACTTCTATGAACAGTGCTAGAAAATTGTCTTCTTAAATGGTCCCCTGTGAACCTGTTCAAGAATTTCTCTGGGACACGGGGAGCCTGGGTGGCTCAGTCATTAAGCGTCTGCCTTTGGCTCAGGGCGTGCTCCCAGTATTCTGGGATGGAGCCCCACATCGGGCTCCTCCGCTGGGAGCCTGCTTCTTCCTCTCCCACTCCCCCTGCTTGTGTTCCCTCTCTCGCTGGCTGGCTCTCTGTGTGTCAAATAAATAAATAAAAAATCTTAAAAAAAAAAAAAAGGAAATCTCATACCCATTACGTAGTTACTCTTCATTCTCCCCTCCCCTCACTCCCTGGCAAACACCAATTGCTTTGTGTCTCCCTATTCCAGATCCGTCCTATCCATGGAATCGTCTATATGTGGCCTATTGGGTCTCGCTTCTTCCACCTAGCATAACGTCTCCAACGTTCATCCCTTTCGTGGCATATATAAGCACTCCTCTCCTTTTTATCGCTGAGTGGATAGACCCCGTTTTCTTTATCCATTCATCCGCTGATGAACATTCTCATTTTTTCCACCTTTTGGCTACTATGAGTGGTGCTGCTATGAATACCCACATTCGGTTATTTGTGGGAGTTTTCATTCTTTGAGGACTTCTGAGACTATTCTGAAAACAATAAAACAGGACCTTTGTGGGGGGGGAATTATCTCGATTTCTTGATTTTGGGACCACTAAGAATTCTTTTTGTTTGTTTATTTATTTTAGGGTGCAGCTAAGTATTTGTTCATTTGTTGATACATGTTTTCTGTCTAATCTAGGGATTCGGATGTTCGACGGTCAATTTTGTGTGTTGACCTGGCTTGGGCTACGGTCCCCAAACACGAGTGTAGGCGTTCTTGTGAAGGTTTCTAGATGTGATTAAATCCACAATCAGTGAACTTTAAGGGAGATTATCCTGGATCAGCTGGGTGAGCCGGATTTGATCAGCTGCAAGGCCTTCGGGGCAGAGCTGGGGCTTCCTTGACGAACATGACGTTCCACCTGGGGGACCCGTGGGCGCAGCTCCCACCTGTGCAGGAAGGCGGCAGTCCCCCCTGCCTCCTGGCCTGCCCTACAGCCTTTGAACCTGCCCAGCAAGCCCCCCACAATCGTGTGGTCTAGTTCCCTGCCACAGATCTCTTAACATGTATCTCCTGCTGGTTCTGGGTCTCTGGTTGAACCCTGACCGATGCAGGTTTGGGGATCTGGAAATGGGTGCTATTGAAACCGGTACCTGAGAGTGTGGACATGCCTTTGGAATTAGGTAATGGGTAGAGTCTGGAATAACTCTGAGGAGGATGATAGGAGAAGCCCAGCTTGCCTCGAATAGACCGTTAGCAGAAATAGGAATGTTGCAATTTGCTAGGGAGGGCTGGGGGTGGGGGGGAGCGAGCAAGCACGGAACAGAATACCTACCTCACCAGGAACAGACGGGTGAAATACGGCCGCGAAAGGGGCTGTGGCATCAAAGGCTCAGAAGGCAATGAGGAGTATGTTATTGATGGTTGGAGGAAAGGAGGTATTTTTCATACAGCAGCAGAAAGCTTAGCAGAATTGTGCTTGACATTTATGTGGAAAGCAGACTTTGTGAGGGTGAGCTGGGGTTTTTATCTGTGTTGCCAGGTGTGGAAGGCGTGGCTGGATTTTTTTTCTTGCTTATCGTAAAATCTGAGAGGAAAGAGGCAAAAAAAGGTGTCAGAACTGGTATTTTAGAAATTGTCAGCCTACCCAGATTGCAAACAGTGCTGAAATGAGGCCATTCGCTGGGAGGGAGGCGTGCCCTGAGGAGAAATCCGGGGAAGTCCCTGGACCATCTCCTGCCAGGGCCTAGGAAGGATCAAAGGTCAGAGTGCTCACTCACACGGAGGCCCCTTTGGAGAGATTAGCCCTGGGACCCACGGGTTCCTCAGCCACGTCAGCAGAAACCAAGCATAGAAATGGGATTGTCGAAAAAGACCGGCGGAGGCGTCTCTTGTTCAATGGAGGGAATCCCAGAGCCAAACACGGGAGATCCACACGGTTCTCGAGAACGCCTTGTAAACAGAGAGACCGGCAGCTTGTGCTGGAAGAGCCAGAGAGAGGGTAAAACGGAAGAGAGCCGTTGGACCCCCCACCCCAGATTCTACACCCGGGAAACGAAAAGCTGAAAACACACTTGAGAGGAATGCTGATTCCAAGGCCAGACAGTGAAGCCGGAAAGCAAGGCCGGGGGCGGGGGGGGGGGGCACGGAAGAGCATTCCTAGGCCTTGAAACCTTACGTTGTTTTGCCAGGTGGATTTTAAATTTGCTTCACAACCTCCTTTTTCCTTTCCAGTTCTCCCTTTCTGGATGGGAATGTCTGTGGCTCTTTCCTTCTGCCTGTCCCACCGTTGTATCTTAGGAAACAGATTATTTGTTTTCCAGTGTCACAAGTCCACGGAGGGAGAGGAGTTCCCCCACCCCCCAGGGTCCATTATACCCAGAATCTCACCCACACTTAACGTAGATGTGAAGTGATGAGATTTGAGACTTCTGAGCTGATGACATCTCGATGAGAGTTTGCCCTCCAGCTGACGCTGTAACGGGTTGAGATTTTGGGGAACCCGGAAAGGGGGTGAATATATTTTGTAGATGAGACCAACATGAATCTTTGGAGGCCAGAGGGCAGACTGTGGTAAGCGTAACAACGCCTTCCCCTGTCCGCATCCCAACGCCCACAACCTGTTGACTATTTTCTTACATGGCAAAGGGACGTTAATGGTGTAAATTAGAGGTTTTGAGATGGGGAGATGATGCTGGATTGTCTGGGTGTGCCCGATGTAATGACAAGGATCCTTACCAGAGGCAAGCAGGGATCAGTGAGGGGGTCGCTGGCTTTGAAGATGGAAGAGGGCCACAGGCCACCGAATGTGGACAGTCTTTAGAAGCTGAATAAGGCTTCTCTAGAGTTTCCACTGGGAACACAACTCTGTCATCCCATTTTAGACTTCTAACCGCCAGCACTGGAAGATAATAAGTGTGTTGTTTTAAGCCACTATGTTTGTGGTAATTTGTTGCAACAGTAATAGGAAATTAAGACAGTATGAAGCTGTGCAGTATCAAGCTGTCCCCTTAAAATGGAAAAAAAACACTGTGATGTTTATACGATGGAAGAATAACTCAGCTGCGATCCTTGGTTTATAATTTAGAACCGTCCCAGGCCACCTTGCTGAGGGAAGCCATCTGGGAGGCCATACTCTGAACCATGCCCCCTCGTTCTCCTGCCCACGGTATGGCCAAGACCGTTCAACCCTGCATGAATCATCTCATTTATGCTTCACAACAATCCTGTGAATTAGCTTGCTGTAGTTGTCTCCATTTTACAGATGAGGAAACTGAGGCAAAGACAGGCCAAGTATCTTTCCCAGAGAAAGACACTAGATAGATCTTTCATGCATCTAGCAAGTAAAGATTCAAGATATTTTTTAAAGATTTTATTTATCCTTTTGACAGAGCGAGAGAGCACAAGCAGGGGGAACAGTAGAGGGAGAGGGAGAAGCAGGCTCTCCGCTGAGCAGGGAGCCTGATGCAGGGCCCGATCCCAGGACCCCGGGATCATGGCCTGAGCCGAAGGGAGACGCCCAACCATCTGAGCCACCCAGGTGCTCCAAGATCCAAGATTTAAATGCAGATTCTTAATCACCATGCTACTGTTAAAATAAAAATGGTACTTTTCACATTCTTTGATGAGTTAAAAAAAACATTTGCTTAAACTGTGGGATTATGTGACAAAACAGGTTTAGGAACAAATACAGACAACAATTGTCACTCATTTATCACCATTTGTTAATCGGTGGGAGCGGAAGTGCACAGGGGGCGAGAGCAGCCTTTCGGCCCCAAGAGCTCAGTGTTTTGGACATTTGTTGGTCTGTCTCACAGAGAGAATGGGAAATATCAATTAATCTGCTAAGGGTAGTAAAGTGGGCATCTTCTGTGAAAGGAAGTGAAAGCAGAACCAAAGAGAGCCCCAGAAGTCAGCATGCCATGGCTATTAGGCCCTGGAGGCCATAGGACCACTGAAGCCATGAGTAAGAAGGAACTATGAGAAGCAAAAGCCAGGGTGGAGGATGAGGGCGTTCGCTCATGGTGACAGGAGCCGCAGAAGCAGTAGGACCCTCCATCAGGGAGCAGTGTTCTCCTGCTGCCGAGGGGCCTTTCTGTCACTTCTCAGGCTCGGTGGGGCCTGGGGGGCTGCAGAGTCCATTCTTTCTGGAAGGCCAGGTCACGCACACGTTTCTGGGTTCCTGTGAAGCCGCTCCCACTCCACCCCCAGTAGCTGCAATTCTCAGTCCCCTCGTTTCCAGGTGCAAGCTCACAATTCACTCCCCTTTGCCTGAGATGTCTGGTTAGTCTCTGCTCTTTGCAATGCAGATAACAGAGCTCTTTCCACCCACTGCAGGTGGAAATCACCCCTCAGGAATGATCCCTGCTGCAATAGTGGCCACCTCCCCGGGGTCCAGCACTCCTGCCCACGTGCCCGCCACATCTGGTGCCTTTTAGGAGCTACTAAATAAATGTGGGCGCCTCCTTGCTTTTCAGATGACCTTCTTAATAGATGCCATGGGAGCTATCTCCGTGCTTCCAGCAAACTGACTACAAAAAAATCAATGTGGTATAAGCTTTCTTAATTACGATCAAATCCCAGCCCTATCTTCCTGAGGTTAACATCCGATCCCCCTTGGTTAGAATTGGATTTGGAGTTGTCCTAAAACTCTTCAATCACAGCCAAGTCTGAGTTTGTGTCATTTCAATAGGAGACTGGGTCCCCCCATGACAACTTGATTCTTTCCAATTCTCCCCAGCATTTAAACATGTTGAAGTCCGTTTTTTGGGGGTTTTCTTGCCACAATCCAAGATTTTAAAAAAATGCATTTTATATGACAAGCCAATACACATGTATATAAATACATTGAAAAGTTTCACCAAACCCTAACACTTTCTATTCTTTTTCTTTTTAAATGTTGGTCTTGACCCAGTAATTCATATCACAATGTTTCATGACCCACAGTTTGAAAATTATTGGTCTTGCTTGGCCTTTCTCCAAAATTTCACTTCTCAAATGCAGGTCTTCCTTTGCTCCAGTTCTTTTATTTTCTTTCCTCAAGTTACCTCCAGAGAATGGTACGCTCTCTGCTCCCTCATCTGGGTTCATTCACTCTTCAAGGGGCAGTGTTTTGTCTCCCGCCCCGCCCTGCCCTGAAGGGCCCTTCCTGAGGTCTCCAACTTCTCCCTTGATGATAGAGCCCAGATTTTCCAACTGTTTTCCAATCCGTGCTCCCAGCGTCCTCTGGCACGGCCTGCCTGCTGCTCCCCCTGAGAGCTTTCTCTTGCCTTGCCTTCCCGAGGCCACATTGTCCTTGTCTCCCCCTACAACTTCATTCTCAAGATCCTCTCCCACTGCTCGTCTAGGAGTCTCCCCAAGGCCCTTCTCTGTTCTCACTTTATACACTGTTCTTGGGTCGTTTCATGTTTCCTCTGTGGGACAGTGGGGAGGTCCCGCGCCCTTCTCTTCAGCTCAGTCTCGCTTCTTTATATCCGGTACAAAACACAGGCCTCAGACTCTGATGTGAAAGCTGCCAAACTTAAAATTGTGCTCACTTGAAAACCTAAACATTTGAAACTCCAAAGCTTTTGTCTGTTTTTTCTGTAGTGATATTCCTCTTCTGAGGTAATAAGTGCCACTGAATGAGAGAAAGGGAGAGAAAGCAAGGGGGATAAGCCATGTGTGTACATGTGCGCCTGTGTGTGGAGGGCAATGGTGGTGGGAAGCCTGAACAATATTCACAATGGACACTGTGGTTGATTCTCAGTGTCCACCCCATTATCGGATGATGAGCCCAAGCCAATTAGTAGCTTTCCCTGGCAACTGTTATTCCTCCAGGATTGGGCACACCAGTGTGCCCGACAGTCTCAAGGAAAGGACTTGTTTCTCATACCCAGAGGAGGTTTTTCTCTTCCCTCCACTGGATGTGAAGAGGGAAGCATCACCCAGTAGCTGCTGGCAGCCATCTTGGGACCATGAGGAGAACTAGCCCAAGGACAAAGTTTCAAGGAGGAAGGCTGAGTAGAACCTTGGACAGAATCTAAGTCCTTGATGACATCGTTGAACTACTGAATCAACAGCCCTCAGAGCCTGCCTACCTCTGGCTCCTTGCTACACGAGCTATTTCTTTCTTTTTCTTAAAAAATGAGATATTATGTTACTTGCAGCAGATAGCAGCCTGAGATTCAGTATCTCAAAGTGTCCCATCACACCTCAACTCCAGACCTGTGGATCCACCCACCTGCCAGCCCTTCCTCTTGACTGTGCCATAGCATCTCACACTCAGGAGGCCTAAAACGGACTGTTGTCTGGACCCCCTTCTCCCCTCCTCTAGCCTTAGCTGTTTCTGTGAAAGATCCACCATCTGCCTCACTCAAGCCAAAACCTTGGGTCCTCTTTGCTATTTATTTCCCTTCCGCCCCCGGGGGCGAGGTCTCCTTAGGTGTTACAGCGTCCGTCCCTGAATATTTCTCAAATCTCCCCACTTTTTTGCTCACTATCGCCTCTTGCTTGTTTCACTCCAACAGCCTCTGACCCCGTTCTCCGCCTCCTAACGGCTTCTGCACCCACAGCGGGAGTGCTCTTTCTAAAACGCACATTTGAATGCTTGACCCTCCTAATGAAGCCCTGTTTTTTCCCTTTTCCTTGGGATGCATTCAGAAAGCCTTCATACGGACGTGAGGTCCTGCACGACCCAGTGCTCATGCCATCTTCCCAACCTCGGTGCCATTCCTCCTCTCTGTCCTACATTCCAGAATGATAGAAGTACTTCCGGTTCGCACACTGGCTCTCTCTCACGTCCTGACTTAGCTGCCTAGAAAGGCCTCCCCCCTCCCTGCTTCACCTGAGTAACTCTTGCTCGTTTCACCGCTCCGCGCGACGGGGCCACCTTTGGGAAGCCGTGCCTTTACCCCAAGGCTGGGTTAGACGCTCTTCCTCATGTCCCCACAATGTTACCTTCTTTCCCAGTCACAGCGCTTTTCACACAGCTGGAAGGACCTGCTTGTCGGTCTCTGGCCCCTACCCCAGACTGGTTGCTCCTTGAGAGCAGGGACTCTGGCTTATGCCCTGCATGTAGCACAATAATTGAGTGAAAATGATTATTGTAAACAAACTCCGAAGTGGATTTTGACTTGAAGGCAAAGGCAGGATGGAGTGGAGTTGGAGGGCATTGTAGAGTAGGCATTTTCCAGCAGGGTGGGGAGTGACGGTGGCAGAATCTGATTTGCTGGCCAAGTGTGTCAAGTAGGCTTAGGTGGGTGGCGGGGCTAGGCCAGGGGCAAGAGACCAGTGAGGGAGATAATGAACCCAGGCAAACGATGATGGTGGCCTGGACGAGGGTGGCGGCAGTGGGGATGGGGAGAACGAGACAGACTTGAAAAAGTTAAAAAGTAGAATTAACAGAATTGGGGGGTAGGTGAAGAAAAGGGGTAGAAGATGAGGTGTTCTAATTTGGCAGAAGTCCTCAGTGGTGCCTTCTTCTAGAGTGGGGAACCTTGGAGAAAGAACATGATGACAGGTGAAGAGGGAGAGGAGTTCTGTTTTGGACGTGTTGCTTTTGAGGGGCCTATGGCACATCCAGAAAGCACCGAGACATTCGGGGCTGCCCCTGGCAAACAGCCGTTGAGAAGGAGTGGACGTAGAACTAGCAGGATAGATAGGAATCACGGATGCCAAGATATGGGTTGCAGGAAAGAAATGACTAGAGACAAGGGGAAAATACTGCTGAGCCCCCTCCCCCCAGGCACCCCCACTTCCACAGACACAAATGCACTGGAGTGGTTTCTCCTCATAGCGGTTTTATTTGATTCAAAAGTGAAACTCAGACCCTGGCCCACTCCACTGGTCATGGGATAATGGCAGGAGTAGACTGGATCTGGGGATCACTGGCCTCTTACTAGGACTCGATAAGGGGAACATACAGGTCATATATATACGTGTCAGGGCAGGGAAAGAAGGGCCACCTACTGCTGGCTGGGTAGGGCTTAGCCACAGGCCAGGGAAGGGGTGACTTGTGCCACCCCCTAGACACATGCAGAACAAGAGAGGACTTCAGTACTGGTGGTAGGGTCTGGGACTTGGAGTAGGCCTCGGGCAGGGTCAGGGAGCTCTGGACCGACGGGTTCAGTAGCTGTGAGTAGAAGACTTGTCCAGCTCACTGCGCTGCTCCTTCTGGGACTCAGTGACCACCTGCTGGGGGCAAGGCATGTGAAGGGCACAAATCAGTGGGCACCACCCCCCTCCGATCTCCTTTGGGGTATGCTGTCTCCTCCTCCAGTAAAACCAGCTGACTATCCATCCCCCTTCTCTATCGCCCCGTCTCCCTCCCGCCCGAAGACCATAACCTGCAAAACTCTAAAATCAGCTGCAGCCAGGCTGGGACTCAGAAATACTATGGGCAATGATGGGGTCCTGGGCTCGAGTGTCCCTCTCACCTCCCCATTCCGGGTCTCGATGGTCTTGATCAGAACCATCTTCCTGCTGTGGCTGTCCTGGGCAGGCTCCACGTCAGGCACTGCAAAAAGTGGGATGAAGGGGTGGAAGACAGGAGGCTGGGGGGGTCTCTCCTTCAAGCCCTCACTCTCCTCTATGAGGGGAGGGGAGCAGCAGGGCAGGAGGAGCAGGGGTGGGTCTAGACTAGGACCCAGCTGTTCATGGACAGACTCGATCCCCGAGCAGAGGCACAGCAAGAGTCTGGTCGGGGCAGAAGTGGACAAGGGGACAGGCAGGTTGAAAGCCGGGCGTGGGAGACTCACCAGTCGTCTTTATACTTAAGGATGCAAAAGAATGGACTGGCACGGAGATCCTGGGAGCGGAGCAAATGGTCAGCGACTCTGCCCGGGGTCCCGCCCCTTTCCTGCACGCCCAACCCCTACCATCCTTACCCCCCCACCCTCCAGCAGCCCTGCCCCCCACCTGCTCTCCTCGCCCTCCAGCAGCTTGCGGTAGGTGGCGATCTCGATGTCCAGGGCCATCTTGACGTTGAGGAGCTCCTGGTACTCGCGCAGGTGCCGCGCCATCTCCTCCTTTAGCTGTCGCAGCTCCTCCTCGAGCCTCGCGGCGCCCGCCTGGTACCCGCCCGCCTCCAAGGCAAACTGCTCCTCCAGCTCCCGAAGTTGTCTGAGCAGCGCCTCGTTCTAGGGGGCCGCAGGGGGTCACTGGGGGAACAGCCTTCATCCCCCACTCCCCGGGCCTGGGCGCGAAGTCTGGTACTCACCGTGCCGCGCAGCCCGTCCACCTCACAAGTCAGGCTCTGTATCTGGCGTCGAGACTCGTTCATCTCCTGCTTGGCCTGACGCAGGGCCTCGTGGTTCCGGTTGGCTGCGTCGGACAGGTCCGCGTACTGCGGCGCGCGAGGCCACACGGCCGTGAGCTGGCGGGACGCACGCTCCCCGCCGCGCCCCACTCGCCCAGAGCCTCCCTCACCCTCCCGGGCTCTCGCACCTTGGACTTGTACCACTCCTCCGCCTCCTGCAGGTTCTTCGCCGCGATGCTCTCATACTGAGCGCGGATGTCCCTCAGCGCCGCCGTCAGCTCAGGCTTCACGGTGGCCTCCACCTCGACCTGCTGCACCTGCTGGCTCTCCACGCTCACCTGCAGGTCTCGCAGCTCCTGCCGCCCAGGACAACAAGTTGTCGGGATTGCAGCGCGGATCCCACGCGGGCCGCGCAGTTCACGCACCGAAAAGAGAAGAAACACTCGAATAAACAGAAGGGGGCGCCAGGGAGCGCAGCGCGCATAAGACTACGCGGCCTGCGCCCCATACGCTCCGAGCCAGCGGCCAAGTTACGGGGGTGCAGCTCCGCCGCTCGCCACCAGGTGGCGCAGGGGTGGGAGTCAAACCACCTGTAGAGGGGGGTTGAGGGGCTGCGTCTACCCAGCGAATCTCACCTCTCTTCCCCAGCTGCGTTCGCCAGTTTTCTCCAGCGCCTGCCGTCCAGCTCCAACGAGACCACCTGCAACCTTCGAAGCCTCCCCCTGACACTTGGTCCACCTACCTCCTCATGCAGCTTCTTGAGGAACTCAATCTCATCCATCAGCGACTCAATCTTGCGCTCTAGTTCCAGGCGGGACAGGGTGGCGTCGTCCACGTCCTTAAGGGGGTGGCAGTGGGGGTTCAAGAGCCGGGAGGGGCTGCTCAGGCCGAGGAAGGGCCAGACCCTCCCTGCCCGTCTCTAGAGGCTTCTGGTCGCCTCCTCGCGCCCACACATGCCACCCTAGATACGCAGGCGGGGGTAGACGTGGGGAGACTGAGCTGACATGGGGCCCGGGCTCACCTTGCGGAAGAGCACGAGGTTGTGCTCCGCATCCTCCCTCTTGCGCGTCTCCTCCTCCAGCCTGGCAAGAAGAATGGGCAGAGACAGTTGCAGGGCCACCGCCCAACCATCAGCCCCGCGCACCCCAGGGTCTAGGTTAGAGGCTGCTACTGTCCAGGACTCTGAGGAGGGGTCTTCAAACTGCCCAGTGGACTCGCCCACTTTCTCTCTAACGGGCTGGGAGCTGAGACGGGACCCCTTTATACACAGGGCATAGTAACTCCTCCCTCCCCACCTCTCCCCTCCCCAGAGAGGCAGCAAAGTGGTAGGGGGAGGGCGGGGGAGGCGGTGAGAGCCCGCGGGAGAGCCTGCTCCCTGCACACGCCTGGTAGCGGAGGGGAGCCACTCCCTCCTCGACGGCCCGCCGCCCAGCCCCGGCGCTGCCCCCTGACCTCTGCTTGAGCGCCGCCAGGTCCTCCGCCAGCCCGTCGCGCTCCACCTGCACCCGGTCGCGCTCGCGGCCCAGCAGCTCTAGCTCCCTCCGCAGCTCGCGCAGCTCCTGCTGGCACAGCTGGTCGGCGCGCGCCGGCTCCTGGCCCCGGGCCTGGTTCAGCTCCCCGCGCAAGGCCGCGTTCTGCTGCTCCAGGAAGCGCACCTTCTCGATGAAGTTGGCGAAGCGGTCGTTGAGCTCCTGCAGCTCCTGCTTCTCGTTGCTGCGCGTGGCCAGGAACTCCTGGTTGAGGGCCTCGGCCATGGAAAAGTCGAGGCGCTCCGAGGGCAGGCGCAGGAGGGCGCCCGCGCCCGCCCGGGGGCCGCGGAAGCTGCCCAGGCGCACGGAGGAGCCGGTGGACGCCGAGCCCAGCAGGCGACTGCTCGAGAAGCGGGAGCTGGATGCGTAGGAGTAGGCCCCGGGGGACAGTGAGGGCGGTGGCCCGAAGGTGCGGCGGTAGGAGGTGGAAGTGACGCTGGCCCGGAGGCCCGACGGGTGGCTCATGGTGGCCGAGGATAGGCACTCACCGCTGGCAGAACTGGTCCGGGAGCTGGGAAGGAGCTGCAGACCGCTGCGAGGCGGCTTTATAGACCTGCGGGCTCAGGGGGGGCACGGGCAGCTCCTCCCACTGGCCTGACGGCGGGTCTATGTGGGGAGGGGGACGCCCCACCCCTGCGGAGCAGCAGGAGAGCCGCACCCTCCCTCCACGGTTGTTGGCGCCCTGCCGACTTGATTCCCCCTGTTGCTGGCGGGGAAGGGAGCAGGCCTGGCGACCACCGGCAGGCCTGGGTTGGGGGTCAGCACCTTCCAGCAAGCATCCAGAGCTGGAGCCTAGGGTGCGAGGCCCTGACTGGACCTGGGGTTCCTGCCTGAAAGAGCTGTTAAAATCGGAGATGTACAAATGTAGAATCATTACATTGTCCACATGAAATTAATAGAATGTTGGGTCAGTTACACCTCAGTAAAAAAAACAAAACAAAACAAAACAAAACTGGGGGTACAGGAGGACTGGAGGTTAAAGGGCAGGCTTCTGGCACCTGAGTGGGGAGGACATGGCCTTGGTAGATGGAGAGTTGGCCTGGCTTAGGCCCCAGGGCCTGTGCCCCCACTTGTCCCTTGAAGGCTAGGCCCCGCGTTTACCTGCTGTCAGCTACCCCTCTGTTACCACACCCAGGGAAAAACGGGGAACAGGAGGGCAGAGGGAGCTAAGGGGGGTGGGGAGGGGCTGATCTCTCCGTAATCCCCAGGGCCCTGTGGAGGTCTGCTGCCTGGCGCCAGCCCTGCCGCTAATGGACTGGCCATTTCCCCTCCCCCTCCTCTGGACACTTGGCCAGGGGGTTGCCTGCTGATGTCTCAGCCTTAAAGACACAGCTCCCAAACCTGGACCTACAGCAGGCCCCCACAGATGGGCCCGGCGGAGGGGGCTGAGGGTGCCCGGGCCCAGCTCTGGGTCCCACTCGGGAGGGTCGTGCCCTGCCAGAGGCTGAGCAGAATGAGCCAGTTGAACGCTGTCTGGCTTTCCTGGATTCTCCCTTCCCCCAACCAACTGCTGCTCAGTCATGGGCCTTACGGGAACCCAAGCGAGTCCCCGAGGTAGGAAGGGGAGGGGGCTGGGGGGCGGCAGCTGCTGCCAAGGCTGAGAGGAGCGGACTGGCAGGAACCCGTCACCAGTATTGAGGAGTTGCAGGTACCCAGGGATGGGTGGGGCTGAGGGGGAAGAGATGGGGAAGGAGAAAGTGCCCATCGCTCCTGGTCCTGGGACTGAGGGAGGAGAGAGAAGGCCCCAAAGCAGACCCACGAGCCTGTGCACACGAACAGATGTGTATGCGTAATTGCACCACATCACCTACGTGCACACACCACACATGCACAACCACGCAGCCCTTCCTGCCCCCCGCCCCCCCAGCTATCGGGAGGCTGACGTCTGGCCTTTGCATGGCTGCGGCTTCCAGAACTCAGGCACGGGCCGCCCCGGAGTGGGCAGAGGCAGCTCGGGTGGTCTGCAGGAGCCGGTGCTGAGGCCCGTTGGGTTTGCCACGAGCCATGGGGCTGCTGCCGCCGGGGACTCCAGGGCTTTCCAGCACGGACAGGTCCACCTCAGGCCCTGAGGACCAGAGCTGGGCATCTGGGGAAGCAGGTTTGGGACTCCTGGCTGGATCTCTGGGTGAGGGGGCAAGGAGGGCGGCTCCTTGGCCAGCCAGCTCCTCAGCATTGCAGGGCAGAGGAACCTCCCCTCCTTTGTGTGTCCTCTGAGATGGGCCAACGCCCGCCCGCCTGCTCACATCCCTACCGCCTTCCTTCTCTCCCCTCCAGGCCCCTCCTTCCTTCCGGGCCATTAGTCTCTCCCTGCACAGCTGCCAGGTCCTTCTCCTTGATGGGTCTGGTTTGGTTGCCAGGGGAATGGGAAGAGGGAGGATGGGAGAGAGGAGACAGGGTGGGTAAACCTGGGCCTGTCCCCCTGACTTCTAGGAGTGGGGAGGGGTGGGGTCCAGCCTGGGCTGAGGGTAGGGGCTTGGCAGCTGTGTGTGTATGTGTGTGTCGGGGGGGATGCCGGGGAAGCTTTGGTGCTTTCTGCCACAGCCCTAGGCTCTGAGCCCCAGCTGCCATTGGCCTGGAGCCCCATCGACCCCAGCCTAGGCCCTGCCCCGTCTCTGTCTGCTGTCCATAGGGAGCAAACTGGGAGTCTGAGCTGGTCCTTCCCAGGCTCTGTCTTTATAGGGAGCTGCTGGTAGATCTGGGCCTTTGGAAGTCGAGTAGAGGCCCCTTGGGCTGGGCCCAGGCAGTTCCAGGTGGAGTTCCCAGCCCTTCACTGCTTAAGCTCCCAGCTCACCACCCAGGTGCCTCAGAGGAGAGGGGACCAGGGCCTCCTTAGCAGGGCTCTGGGAGCTGCGGAGGGAGTGAGGCCAGGGCCTGGGTGGGGGAACCAGGCCTGCTAGCAAGTCAGAGAAGACTCCTCCCCCTTACTCAGAAAGAGCCGGGCCTGGGAGACCTAGAGGCCAGAAGAAAGGTAGAAAAGGGTCACAGTTAAGAGCCAGGGCTCTGGTATCCAGCTGCCAAGCTTCCCATCTGACTCCAACATTCTGGGTTGTAGGAATATAGGCTTGTTATAATGTCCTTCCATGTCCCCCAGGAAAATGTGGATAATCAAAACTTCTACCTCATACTGCTGGTGGGAGGATTAAATACTTAAGACACGTATGATAATGGCTGAAATGTAAGTCAGTTTTACCATTATCATTACTCTCCCCGATGATGTTGTCAGCTGCCGAACACAGTGAGGATCTGGACTTCTTCTGGATCGTCCCCGCTAGTGGCTGAGAGCGGTTCTGGACCCAGGGTGGAAGGAGCCAGGTACTGCCTGGCTGATCTTTCCTCAAGGTACGATGAAGACACGGACTCTGGACAGACCGCCTGCATTTGATCGTGGCTCCTCAATTTAATTAGCTGTGTGCTTTTGGGTCTGGGTGAGTGATTTCACCTCCGTTCACTCCGTTTTCTTTATCCATAAATGGAGCAGTAAGGATGTACCTATCTCATCGCGTTGGAGGATTAGCTGAGTTCTAATATGTGAGGCACTTAGTGCTTGGCACATAGTATGTGCTGTTAAGTGTTAGCCAGTATTATTATCACACACACACACACACACACACACACTGCTCTGGTGAAGGCTTGGAGTGAAATGACAGTTAGATGCATTCAGAGGTTTGCAAGGAAGGCGAGCAATGAAGCTTAGGTCACTGGCAAGTCTGCTACCGAATGCCAGGCCGTGGACTCAAAGCTGGATGAGGAAGGGGCGTGCGGGCAAGAGAGGGTGGGAGATTGGGAGAGTAAAGAGGTCCATAGCTGGCCTCCCAGGCAAGGCCAAAGAACAGTCCTAGTACAGAGGAATTGAAAGAGGCACCGAGAGGGCAGGAAGTTGTTTTCGGAGAGCAAGATGCATGGATTTGTGATTCTGGAGCCGGGATATTTATGAATGGCAAGATTTCCAGGGTGTTTTTAAGGGAGTGGGCAATGGAGGCTAAGGTCGAATGAAGGAAAAGGTCATGCAAGAAGAGATCAGGCCACCAGCCTGGGCACTTCTGAGCTGTGTGACCCTGGGCAACTCACTTGTCCTCTCTGAGCTTCAGTTTCTTCATCTGTAAAATAGGGATAATGACACCTCCCTCATCCCTGTTGCGACATCTAAGTGAGAGCTAAGTACTTCGTGTACTACTTGTCCATGCGGTAATTAGCCTGTCATGAGGCTCATAGCAGGTGCTCAGCACTGTTGATGGCCTTCTTCCCCTGCCATGTGATGATGGGGAGGAAACTGAGCCACAGAGGAGACATGCCATAGCCCTAATTACTTGTAACTAAGTGTCAGCTGGGGTCCCCCTGCCCTTCGGAGGTCTAGGACTGGCTCGACCACCAGTCCACATCCTGGGGAAAGTCCAACGTCATCCTCAAGATCTCTTTGCCTTCCTAGTGCACCCCTTCCACCCCTAGCTCCAAGTCCTGTTGCCCCTGAACTGGCTGACTATGCAGCAGGCTCCGCAGCGTGCAGATGTGGAACTCGGCACCGTCGCGTGGTTCTGTGGGCTCCTTTCCCCATCACTTAGGTAGAACTCGAGGCTCAGAGGGACAAAGTTGCCTGTGTGAGGTCACACAGCAAGCTAATAGTGGCTCCCTCGGCAGGAAGGCACATCCTGGTGGGTCAGGCGCTGCTGATGTTCTGGGCTCTGGCCGCGTAGGCGCCAAGATGAGCCTCAGCCGGGAGGATTCCAGCTACACGCTTCTCAGAGGGGGTTCTCTCCCAGGCTGGTCCAGCTGCAGGGTCCTCACGGACTGAGCGGCTGCACCAGAGTGGAATCCCTTCCCCGTTATCTCCATCTGGAGGCTCCACTCCTCCCAGTTAGGGGGCACTCTGGGTATCTTTCCCATCCCATCACTTTTCTCACTCTATCATATAGTAATAGCTAACATTTCCTATGTGGCATACATTTTACACATGTTATCACTTTTAATTCTCCTAGTCACCCTACAACATGGGTACTATTATGATCCCCGTTCTACAGTTGAAAAAACTGAGGCCCAGAGAGGTTAAGCAACTTGCCCAAGGCCACACAGCTAGTAAACTAGCACTAATCTGTTTATAAGTCTGACTCCCCCATTCCTGACAATATGATCTTTAAGGGCAGGGATCAGGTCTTAGTCACCGTAGTGTCTGGGGAGTATAGCATAGGATCTAGGTCAAATAAGTGTTGATTAAACTGAAGGGAACGCTGAGGCACCTGAAAAAAAAAAAAAAAATCTTTCCCATGACCGGTGGTCCGGAAAATAAAGAGAGGTATGTTGCTGCCACCTTCTGGTCAGAAGCTAGAATGACATTCTGCCGTCTGAATACATCTAAGACTCAAGGTTCACGGAACATTGAAATTTGGGGGATTCACCATTATTTGACCTTCTTTCTACAGCTGAGAAAAATTCAAAAGGGTGTGTAAAATAGAACAGCAACATTGGCATTAGGAGTTCAGAGCCCTGATTCCATTCTGCACCTGATCTCTAGAAGCCTCCTCCATTCCGCCCCAGCAGCTCCCACCCCCAATCAAAAAGCCAGGGAAGCAGGGCAAACTCTGTTCTTTGCCTTCAAACACCACCCCCAGCCTCCTCATCTTCTACTATGTTCCCAATCTCCAGTCCTGCCCCATAAAATCACATCTCTGCCTGCCTTCCTGACCTTTCCAACCAGCTCCTCCTCAGCTGGAGAACAGGAGAGCAGCTTATGGACATGGAATGCTAAGTGAATTTCCTTCTCACGGTGTGGCCTGATGACTTGACAGAGTCACCCGAGGAACTGTTAAAAAGTAGATTCCAGAGCCCCGCCCAGCTCTTCTGAATCTTCTAGAATCTGCATTTTAACAAACTTCCTAGATGATTTTTAGTGCACACAAAAATTTGAGTATTCCAGGATTAAGTTTTTTTCTTTAAATTGTCCATCTTTCCCCCCATTTTATTTTGAAGAGTTTCAAACTCAGAGAAAGGTGAAAGAAGCCCGCTGTAAACACCACTATACCCTCTCCTGGCCTTACCAGTTGTTAATATTTTGCCACAATTCCTTTGAAAGTAAGTTTCAGGCATCATGATATTTCACCACCAAACACTTCAGCATGTCTCCTAAAAACAGAGACATTTTCCTACAGTACTATTAACCCACTCAAGAAATTTAACATTGCTAGAACAATATTATCTAATATACAGTCCTATTAGAATTCCCCCAATTGTCCCAATAACATCCTTCCTAGCTATTTCCCCCAATCTGGGATCAAAGATCAAGAATTCTATTTGGTTGTCACCTGGGCAGAGGGGAGAGCCAGAGCGTAGGAGTAAGGCTGGGATGAGCTCCGCACGCCTGTGGAGTTAGAGAAAGGTCGGTGAGGTTGGAGCAAGGTGGGTGAGGAGGAGAGAGGGAAAGGGGAGGTTAGAGGCGTGGGAAGGAGTCAGGGCACGCAGGGCTTTGTAAATCAGAGTAAAGACTTTATAGCTTATTTTATTTTAATGCAATGAAAAGCCATTGGACGGTTTTAAGCAGGGGAATGACTTGATCTGATTTATGACTTTAAAAGGTCAATCTGAAGACAATTTCAGAATCGGGACGTTCTATAGTAAAACAATTCCTAGACTCTTTAAAAAGTCAGTGTCATTTTTCTTTAGAGGTTTTATTTATTTGAGAGGGAGAGAGCACAAGCCGGAGGAGGGGCAGAGGGAGAAGCAGGCTTCCCGCTGAGTAAGGCGCCTGATGCCAGACTCAATCCCAGGACCCTGGGGTCATGACCTGAGCCGAAGGCAGACGCTTAACCAACGAAGCCACCCAGACATTCCAAAAAAGTCAGTGTCATTTTTTTTTTAAAAGACGGGTATTTTAATTTCATAGGGATGTCATAAGAAATTACCACAAACTCGGTGGCTTAAAACAACAGAAATTCATTCGCACAGTTTTGGAGGCTGGAAGTCCAAAATCAGGACGTTGGCAGGCCTCTACCTCCAAAGGCTCCAGGGGAGAATCCTTCCTTGTCTCTTCCAGCTTCTGGTGGCTCCCGGGGTTCATTGGCTTGTGGCTGCATCTCTACTCTCTGCCTCTGTCTTCACACGGCCTTCTCCTCTGTGTCTATGTCTTCTCCTTTCTGTCTTATAAAGACACTTGTCATTGGATTGAGGACCCAGTTAATCCAGGATGATCTCAAGATCCTGAACTACATTTTGCCAAGACCCTCCTTTCAAATAAAGTCACGTCCACAGGTTCCTGGATGTTGACATATCTTTTTAATGCGCCGCCACAACCCACCACAGTGGGAGATTGTTCTAGACAAAAAAGGAGACCAAGATATGCAACAACTAAATGCAATGTATACACCTAGACTGGATCCCGGATTTGAAGGGGGGAAAAGCGCTACCGTAATAATTTGTGTGTTATAGGCTATGGAATGATTATTCTGTTTTTAGGTGTGAAGATGGGAATAGGGTTGTGTAAGGGAATGTTCTTGTTCTTGGCAGGTGCCCACAGGAGCACCCTGAAGAGTGAAGTGTCGTGACGACCCAGACCTTCTTTCTAGCAGGTCAGTCCCACTGTCTTTGGTGCTGTTGTGGTGGAGGCAGGGGCTCCAGCTACTGGGTGAGTGAGACCAAGAAGGGTCACTTGCAGTTAAGTCATACCGCTTGTCAGAATAGAAACTGGGCCTCTCGCCGTGGCCTCCACTTGATCCTGCAGGTCTCTTGGAAGAGACTGAGCCTGATGAGAGCTTCTCCCCATTCCCATGCAGAGAATGTTGTCTCCACAGAGATCCTGGAGCAGAAACTTCCGTCCTCTCAGCCTATGGCCTCCACATGGAGTTGGCCTTGCCAATCAAACATGGGTGCATGCGGTCTCCTGAACATACCCCATTTCCTAGCAGCTCCCCCATGGGCTCGATGCTTTTCAGTCAGTTTACAATTGGTAGGTCATTCAGTGGTCAGTAGGTCCCTGCCTGGGGAGGAGGCAGGGCCACCCCATGGGAAAGGATGAAGGAGGTCATGGCAGGCATTCTTCCTGGGCCAGCAGATAATGAGCCCTGTAGTCTTGAACAAGCCTGATGCTCTGGTCCAACAGCAGATCAGTGAGAACATTCGGTGCTAAGTCAATGCTAAGGCCTTGAGGGATGGGCCAGGATTTGGATGGCTAAACGATAGGGAACATGATGGAGAACAATAGCTCCTTAGTAAGGCTAGGGCCGAAGAGGTTTGTGGGAAGGCTGTGGGCATCCTGAGCAGGTGGGACTGGTTTACGGAGGGTGGGAAAGCTAGGCAGAGGGGTTTACGCGCAAGATGGCTCACGTTGCAAGGAAAGAGCACCTAACCACAAATCAAGAAACCTGGTCCCAGGCCTGGGCCAGTCACTGGGCCGTGCTGTCCACATGGTTAAAGAAAGGGGTTGGTTTAAATGATCTCTGACATTTTTCCCAAGCATACAGGTTGTTGAGTAGGGGACT
The DNA here is from genome assembly GCF_024610735.1 of Ursus americanus. NCBI lineage: Eukaryota > Metazoa > Chordata > Mammalia > Carnivora > Ursidae > Ursus > Ursus americanus. The sequence continues at coordinate 40,857,977 of NC_142151.1, read as the reverse complement.
CAGGGAATAAAAGAAACATTCCTTAATGATCACGGTGGGTCCCAGAGCACTGCTCCCCAGGAGCCTGAAGCTCTTTCTTCACAGGGTGATGTGCCGAGATCCTCTGGCTGAGAAGGAGCAGCAGTCCCTACACAGAGAGGGGAAGGGACGGGGAAAGCAGGGGCAACCTGTCTTGGGCTGGTGCCGGAGCTGGAACACACGTGTGGTCCCATCTGCAGCTGAAGGATCCACTTTCGGAGGAGACCACAGTCAGGGAGTCCAAGGAGGGCTGTGATGTCCTCCCTACACCCCAACTCTCTGTTGATTCCGATTGCCCGAGAGGAGGTGTGGACTTGGCCCACCTGGCAGACTCCCTCCCTCCATACAATGTCTATGAGCTTTAGCTGGTCCCGCAGAAGGTTAGAGCAGGAAACTCTGGGACCCCAGGCACTCCTCCCCCTACTTTGCTAAAGAAGATGCTGTGGTGGGAGGCAGTACTTAACAATTCCATGGGCTGTGAAGAGGTGGGACCCTGGCTCATGGCCTCTGCTAGAGGAGCCCTGGTTGCCCCCTCTCTGACCAGGCACAGGCTGGAGCACATGCATGCCCCTGAAAGGAGCCAGGACAGGGGTTCCTGCACACCAGGCCAGCTGCCTGGAGCCTCCTTTCAATAATCATGACACTCTGCCATCCATCTCACCCTACTTCCTGTGGGGAGAGGCCTGGCGACAACTGAACGGTCAAGTTCAAAGAGTCTGCTACCCTACACACTGCCCTGCCTGCCGTCTGCCTGCGGGCCAAGCAGACACTCACCTGACAGCCGGGCCCAGCCGGTCCTGAGCTCCGGGAGGGGAGCGGGCGCATCCTCTCCCAGCCGGATAGGGCCATTGTCAGTGTCTGTTAGAAGTTCTCCCAGCGTGGCAAGGTGAATTTTCACAAAAAATGTACAGCAACGTTACTAGCAACCAGGGGAAGAAATAAAATGTTACTTGCACACAAAAAAGAAGAGGAAGAAGAGGAAGAGGAAGAAGGAGGAGAAGAAGAAGAGGGGGAGGAGGAAGAAGAAGAAGGAGAAGAAGGGGAGGAGGAGGCAGAGGAGGAGGAGGGAGGGGACAAGGCAGAGGAAGAGGAAGAAACACTTGTACCCCTTAAGGGAACGCTCTCTGCAGCGCACTGCTGTCCTCCTGTCTGGCTGGAAGGACGGGAGGTGGAGAACGTGGAGATGGGGAAAGGGGGAGATAAGTGGGAGACCGAGGGAAGGGAGAAATAGAAGTGGAGAGATGAGAAGGTGAGGAGTGGGGTAGAGAGGAGAGAAGGGAGAAAGAGTCCGGAAACCAAGTAGGTCAGAGAAGGAGAGACAACCTCGCAGGCTTTTTCCTCTCAAGGATCCAAGGGCCGCCACGCAGGGAACTGAGCAGTGGAGAGATCCCTAGTCATACCCCGGAGCCTGCAGAATCCGGTTTGGTTCTTGTCTCAAGAGTCAAGCTCCGACACCTGGGTGGCTCAGTCGGTTAAGTGTCCGCCTTGGGCTCAGGTCATGATCCCAGGGTTCTGGGATCGAGCCGCACTCACAGGGAGTCTGGTTGTCCCTGTTCCCCTCCCCACTGCTTGGGCGCACACATGCTCTCTCTCTCTCTCTCTCTCAAATAAAATCTTAAAAAAAAAAAAAAAAAAGAGTCATGCTCAAAGCTGCTTAGGCTCTGGGAGATTTGGGACTGCCCTGGGGTCAGAATCCCCTGGCTAGGCTTCCGGCGGGGGAGGGGATTCTCCCGGAGGGGGCCTCCTGGCCCTTCAACACCACCAGCAAATCAGACAACGGCTCCGTTCACACTTGCCTGTAAGAGGGGAGAAGGTACCTTTTTCAAACAGGTAGATGTTCTCTGTGTGCTTTCAATTTATGACCTAAGATCAGCCAAGACTCCTGAGAAGACTGAAAGGAAGAAGCAGTCAGCTCGGTTGACCAGGAACTGCAGGCGGAGGAGGGCCAAAAGCTGACAAAAGGAAGGTGGACAGAGAATCTTTGTCCTCCCAGGGCTATGTTTGCGGTGGAAAAGAGGACATACACATTTAAAAGGACCTTAATATTTTTATTATTAATCATTTTACCAAAAGTTTCTATGAACTATTGTATAAGGTTTTTTAAAAAATTTTATTTTAAATAGGCTCCATACCCAACATGGGGCTCAAACTTACAACCCCAAGATCAAGAGTTGCATGCCCACCGACCGAGCCAGCCCGGCGCCGTTATATGAGATAGTATGCTTTTGGCAGGAAGCAATACAAAACCCAACTCAGAATGTCCTAAACAATAAGGGGATGTTCAAGACCTAAATGTGAGACAGGAATCCATCAAAATCCTAGAGAAGAACATAGGCCTCAACCTCTGTGACCTCGGCCGCAGCAACTTCTTGCTAGACACGTCTCCAAAGGCAAGAGAAACAAAGGCAAAAATGAGCTATTGGGACTTCATCCAGATAAAAAGTTTTTTTTTTTTTTTTAAAGATTTTATTTATTTATTTATTTGACAGAGACAGCCAGCTAGAGAGGGAACACAAGCAGGGGGAGTGGGAGAGGAAGAAGCAGGCTCCTAGCAGAGGAGCCTGAGTTGGGGCTGGATCCCAGAACGCTGGGATCACGCCCTGAGCCGAAGGCAGACGCTTAACGACTGCGCCACCCAGGCGCCCCCAGATAAAAAGTTTTTGTGCAGCAAAGGAAATAGTTGATAAAACCAAAAGACAACCAGTGGGAGAGGATATTTGCAAATGTCTTATCAGATAAAGGGCTAGTATCCAAAATCTGTAAAGAACTTATCAAACTCAACCCCCAAAGAACAAATAATCCAATCAAGAAACGGGCAGAAGACATGAACAGACATTTCTCCAAAGAAGACATACAAACGGCCAACAGACACACGAAAAAATGCTCCACATCACTCGGCATCAGGGAAATACAAATCAAAACCACAATGAGATACCACCTCACACCAGTCAGAATGGCTACAATTAACAAGTCAGGAAACGACCGATGTTGGTGAGGATGCGGAGAAAGGGGACCCCTCTTACACTGTTGGTGGGAATACAAGCTGGTACAGTCACTCTGGAAAACTGTGTGGAGGTTCCTCAAAAAGTTGAAACTAGAGCTACCCTATGACCCAGCAATTGCACAACTGGGTATTTATCCCAAAGATACAAATGTAGTGATCTGATGGGGCACCTGCCCCCCAATGTTTATAGCAGCAATGTCCACAATAGCCAAACTATGGAAAGAGCCCAGATGTCCACCGACAGATGAATGGATAAAGATGTGGTAAATATACACAATGGAATATTACTCAGCCATCAGAAAAATGAAATCTTGCCGTTTGCAATGATGTGGATGGAACTGGAGGGTATTATGTTAAGCGAAATAAGTCAATCAGAGAAAGACAATTATCATATGATCTCACTCGTATGTAGAATTTAAGAAACAAAACAGAGGATCATAGGGGAAAAGAAGAAAAAATAAAACAATATGAAACCAGAGACGGAGACAAACCTGAATCATAGGAAACAAACTGAGGGGTGCTGGAGGGGAGGGGGTGGGAGGATGGGGTAACTGGGTGATGGACATTAAGGAGGGCACGTGATGTAATGAGCACTGGGTGTTATATAAGGCTGATGAATCACGACCTCTACCTCGGAAACCAATAATACACTATATGTTAGTTAATTGAATTTAAATTTAAAAAAATGAAAAAAACAAAAAAACAAACCCAAGGGGATTTTCAATCTCCCATAATGAGAAAACAAGAGGCAGAGAAGTTTCAAGGTTAATTCAGGGGCTCCACAGCCCACCAAACACCCAGGTTCTTTTCCTCTTTCTGCTCTGTCACACCCAGAGCGACAGCTTTTGTCCTCTTGTTTGTCCCCTCACGGTCGTAAGCCGACTGACTGCAGCACCATCGAGCAGCATGTCCTCACGCAATAAGAGGCAAGTATTGCAAGACAGAAGCTCCTTTCCCTGCATTCCTTTTCAAGAGCAAGGACATTTTTCTAAGAGCCTCTTCCCCCCGCCCCCCAACCAGCAGACGTTACCTCACCTCTCATCTCCGTCACTGCGTCGCGTGCCGGTTCCCTCACCAATCCCTGGCGAGAGAACGGGAATCACCTTCACCAGCTTGGACTAAGATTCACCCTGGTGGTGGAGAGACCCCGCTTCCCCGACGCCCACGGGGCCCGACACCTGAACAGAGCCAGGCTGCGTGGGCAGGTAAATCCGCCAGCTGGGCTGCGTGACCGTGGCTGCCGCGTGCGACAGTGTCTTCAGACGTGGGACCCATGCTGCCTCGAATTAAGGTTGCGCCTCTGTGCTCTGTCTCTACAGTGGGGAGGGGAAGGGGGGACAAGAAGGCTACATGGAATCCCTACGGTATCCCAGTGACTCGCACCAATTAGATTCTCCAAAAACACTGAACGAGTTCAACTGAAAAATGGAAATGATCGTTGTAACGTGTAACTGGCTGTGATTACCTTTGCCAAGGGCATTTTAGTATTAGCTTACTGTCAGGCTAGACATCTCCTGTGAGCCAAATGAGGTATCTGGTAAGAACAGAGTGTGGGGAGGGAGGCGAAGGGTGACAGCAATGACACTGAATTTCACCCACCTACACACCCTCAGCGAATTAGACTAATGCATGAGTATAGACAAGACTCCGGTGTAATTAGGATAGCTTTACATTCTGTCCTCCCGTGGAAGAGAATGAAAAAGAAACCTTCTGGTGGTGAGACAGGTGTTTAAAAGCATTCTCTGTATTATGACTCAAGAGATGAGCCTCTGGAGAGGGTCGCTGGGGCTGGGTGTCTCCCTCCTGCTGCAGACCCGGAGGGAACGGTGGAGGAGGAAAAAACCGTTTTCCCAGAGCCCGCTCAGGACTGACAAAGTCAGAGACCCCAGGCTCTTGAACGAATGGGACAGTGACAGGCTAATGAGATTCAGCAAAGAGGACTTCCTCCATGCGGGAAAAGGTGGGAACTTTCTCCACCCCAGCACGCAGGGGCTGTATTCCCTTCACCTTGTGCTGCCCAGGCACTGGGCTCCAGGAGCCCCCCGCCGGGGTCGTCTCTGCCGGCTTCACCTTGTGGCCTTGGCTGACAAGAGCTGACCGTCCTGGCCCCGGTGCTCTGGGCGGGAGCTGCCCCATCCGCACGGGGGCTGGTGTCTTGTCGGCAGGAGTCCAGGCAGGTGGCACTACGCTGCAAAGACACTGTCTGTCCACGAGCCGAGCATGGATTCGCTGGGCTCAGAGAGAGGCCTGGACCAAAAAGCCCCTTCACTGGAGAAGCCACAGCCTGGACTGTGGGAACCAGTGCCATTCTGGATCATCCTGCTGCCACTGGGCCTGGGAAAGCGGCTCCTAGAAAATGATCTGACAATCGAGAGTGGCCGTGGCTCCGCCCAGGGCTCCGTGCAAAGGCTCCCTGCAAGGGCTGGCCTCTGGCGGGCCTCAGGCCCCACAAGACCCAAGATGTGGCCCTTGTCCCCTCTTGGGAGACTACTTGGCAGAGTGGAGTGAGCCAGGGCTTTGGAATTGGAGCTCTGGAGTCAAATTTCCATTTGACCACTTGATCCGTAGCCTTAGGCTAGGGATTTTAGCTCTCTGAGTTTCAACTTCCTCAGCTGTGGAAATGCTGTAACAACATCATCTCCAGGGGCGTTGCGAAGATCATGAAACACTCCTACCCTGACGGAGCCTCCCGTTCCTCCCACAACCCCACTCGGAGTGGCCGCACACCTTCCAGACGTCAGAGGCCTGAAGACAGGCTCTCTGCAAGAGGATCCCACCTGGCCACCTCTGCACCAGCACGGGGCTGTCTGACAGGTTCCCACTGGAGGAGAGGCCTTTGCGGCCTGCTTCCCAAATGCAGAACAGTAAGTAGACAGCCCGCACATGTCCCTCCCGGCCATTCGCTCCTCACCCCAGCTCAAAGCAACCAGGCCTGGGCCCCCGGGGCCCTCTGTGGCCAGCAGCCTCCAGGGGCAGCAGCAGATTGCTCCTCTGCTCGGGTCAGCTGAGGGCAACCTAAGCCCTCTGTCCACACAGCCAGAAGTTGGGGCCCCAGACAATCTCGAAGCCTGCACTCTTAGCCTTTCTCCATTTATCCCCATCAAGTCTCAGCAGCATCAGCCATGGCAGCCGTTCTGAGTCCAGACTTTCCATTTGTGCTCAAGGGCAGATCAGATGATTGTCAGCCACAAAGCGTTGCCCTAGACCTTGGGGTATATTTGTTCTTGCTGCAGGCTAACTTCTATTCACTCTCTCACTGACACAGGAGGGGAAAAAAAAATCATTGCAAGGACAGATCCCTCCCCAACCACTGGCACTTTGCTCTTCCAATTCCCCGGGGCTCTGTTCCACTGGAATATTTTTTCTCAACCAAATTCTTCTCTCACCTTCTTTCACCCCCACACCACTGTGGCTGCTTAAAGGTTCCCAACATTTTTCACATCTTGGCACATGCAGAAAATAATTTATCTGTAAAGGCTTACTGAGGTCACTGGAGGGGTCGTTCCTGGTCAGGGGTGATTGGCCCCAGGGGTTCCAGGCTATCTTCAGGTTTCACCAGCTTGTTTGAAGACTGAGAGATTACACTTAGCAACCCCTAAACACCATTCTCAGGGCACTGTGCTTGGGAAATGCTGGCTTAGCGAATGGACCTCTCCGGTACCACGGGGTGTCACGCTCGGCTGAAGCGGGGTGATGTATCCACTCCTTCTCGCATGTGAGTGCCCAGGGTCCTCCAGGGCTCGAACAGCAGCAACTGGCAGATCTCCTAAATTGGGAAAATCTCCAGGTGCCCCTCTGGTGGCTGGGCTGCCTGACCTTTCCGAGGTTCATTTTCATCCCAGACGCCCATGGCCTGGCTGCAGGAGGAATCCGGCCCATCTGGTAAGTGGCAATAGCTGCCTTCGTGCTCAAGGATGGGGCTGGGCTGGACCTTGCCCCGTGGAAGACCACAGCGGCTCTAACGATGGAAGCTGTAAGAACCTCCCCGGTAGTAAGTTGAAGCACCTTGGGCACGAGGCAGTACTGTGCTCCCACATGGAACGTGCATGTTTTTTTAGATGCTTTCCTCAGAGACTCAGGGGTGAAGACACCAGTGGGAAAAGAGGGAAGGGCATGTTGTCCCAACAAAATACGGTCAGTCATGGAGCGAAGGCGAACACATCTGCAGCTCCGTACCGGTCCCCATCTCCTACCACTTGTGTGGCATTCCCGTTCAGGCGGGATCCAAGCACCAAAACTGGTTCCTCCCTCCTGCCCGAGGCCCAGCCCTTTCCATTGCTCAGTTCCACCTTACCAGCTACGCTACTGGTCCCTGAGTACCCATGACCACCACTGACGTCCGGCCGCGCATTCATGCCTCGCCTTCCCCCACCCTCACCTCATCAAGAACCACCCCGCTTCTCACACGTACTTGGAAGAGGGTCCAAATTAGGGGATCTTCCCTCTCCAAGCTTTCCTACACACACACATCATTCCATTTTCCTTCTTTTCTTGCTGCAGCTATATTCCCCAGGACACAAACTGTAACAACTTGTGACTACTGCAATTGTGTCTCAGCCAGCTCCACTTTCTCCAAGCAGTAACTTCGAGTGCAATCTTACTTGCCATTGTAGGGTTTGGCTAAGTATGGAATAAATCAGCACAATCCCAGCCCTTCCCACCCCACCTGACTGTAATATGTCATTAAACCCTGACAGCAATAGTTTCAGTAGCCTGGCTGGTTCCTTGAATCTTAGCTCCGCCGTCTACCAGGTCACCTAACCCCTTGCTACTTAACATGTAGTCCCAGCAGACCGAGAGCAGGAGCTGGAAGCTTGTTAAAAAATGCAGTGTCTAAAGCTCCCCTTCAAACCTATAGATTCGGATCGACATCTTATTATCGACACGTGATTCATATCCACACTGAAGCTGGAGGAACACTGGCCCAATCTGACGCCGTTGCCTCGCTTATGATAGGAACGTATCACCGCTCATCAATCCGGGTCTTCAGTGAAACAGACAAACCACTGAGCACCGTGCCTGGCGCAGAGAGCACCTGCGGTGCCCATCAAATGACTGGGTTGGTCCTCTGCCAGCCCCCTCCAAACCCAATTGGCCTTAAATTAAGTGGGGCTAGTATTTACTGTGATACAGAAGCCAGCCTGACATTTAAAATAGAAACATCACTTTTATTGACAAGTTAGGGCCACAACAGACAGCTTCCAGAACAGAAATAAGACAGTCCCAAGACAACAGAGTGTAAAATCAGAGCAGACAGGTTAATACTCTTCACCCTCATCCTCTCCCTCAGCACTATCGGCTCCAACCTCCTCATAATCCTTCTCCAGGGCAGCCATGTCCTCACGGGCCTCAGAAAACTCTCCTTCCTCCATGCCCTCCCCCACATACCAGTGAACAAAGGCACGCTTGGCATACATCAGGTCAAACTTGTGGTCCAGGCGAGCCCAGGCCTCAGCGATGGCTGTGGTGTTGCTCAGCATACACACAGCCCGCTGGACTTTGGCCAGGTCTCCGCCAGGTACCACAGTGGGAGGCTGGTAATTAATGCCCACTTTGAAGCCGGTGGGGCACCAGTCCACGAACTGGATGGTACGCTTGGTCTTGATGGTGGCAATGGCAGCATTGACATCTTTGGGAACCACGTCGCCACGGTACAACAGGCAGCAAGCCATGTATTTACCATGGCGAGGGTCACATTTCACCATCTGGTTGGCTGGCTCAAAGCACGCGTTGGTGATCTCTGCTACAGTAAGCTGTTCATGGTAGGCTTTCTCAGCAGAGATGACGGGGGCATAGGTGGCCAGAGGGAAGTGGATGCGGGGATAGGGCACCAGGTTGGTCTGGAATTCTGTCAGATCAACATTCAGGGCTCCATCAAATCTGAGGGAAGCAGTGATGGAGGATACAATCTGGCTAATAAGGCGGTTAAGGTTAGTGTAGGTTGGGCGTTCAATATCGAGGTTTCTACGACAGATGTCATAGATGGCCTCGTTGTCTACCATGAAGGCACAATCAGAGTGCTCCAGGGTGGTGTGGGTAGTGAGGATGGAGTTGTAGGGCTCAACTACAGCTGTGGAAACCTGGGGGGCTGGGTAAATGGAGAACTCCAGCTTGGACTTCTTGCCATAATCGACAGAGAGACGTTCCATCAGCAGGGAGGTGAACCCGGAACCAGTTCCCCCTCCAAAGCTGTGGAACACCAAGAAGCCCTGAAGACCTGTGCACTGGTCAGCCTGCAAAAGAAACGTTTTAATTTTAGCCTTGGTGAAAATTGCAATGACTTCTTTGAATCCATAATTACACTGACTGAGATTTTTTAAAAAAATTTTTTCAAGTTTTTATTTAAGTAACCACTACACTCAATGTGGGGCTCAAACTCACAACCCTGAGATCAAGAGTCGCACACTCTTCTGGCTGAGCCAGCCAGGCGCCCCTGATCGAGATTTTTTTTTTAATCTTCTGAGCAATATTTGCTAAGAGAGCAATTGTAACGAGCTTCTAAGTGCTAAAATTCAGAGAAACTTTTCACAGTTTCTGGGTGGGGGGGGGAATCTGCTGAACAGCTATTTAAAAATGAACTGTTTTCATTTCCGCAGAGGGATCATGAGGTCTGGACTGGATGCAAGGTCCAAGTCTGAGTCACTGGGAGGGCAACCGCTGGTGCCCTTGCTGTGACCGCCGGCAAGGGCAACTTCTCCAGCTGGAGAGCTACCAAGGGCAGGCCTGGGACCCCCAGCCCCGTACAACAGAGGTCTTAGAAAGATCTGGGAGCTGCCTTCCGAGCTGGGAGAGGACAGAACAGCCAAGTTCCAACGCCCTGGTGTTAGGAGTCAGGCTGGGTCCGGATCCGGCTCTACCAGTTTCTTGCTGTGTGTGGCTTCGACCATGTTTATTTCCCAATCTCAGTTTTCTCATTTATTAATGGAGAACAGTAACCTAAGTGAGTACTTGGAATAGTGCTTGACACAGTAAACACTAGTTATCGGAAAGCCTGCTGATTTGCAAAAGGTGACATGAGACCTAACGTCACTGGGGCTTTCTACCGCTTAGCTGCGCCATTCTGGTTAACAAACCGCCATTCTGTGAAAGGATGATTTTCACTTTCCAGTTTCCTGCTGACAATCCTCACTTCTCCAAAGTGCTGAGATTTGTGGAATTCTCTGCCAATCCCTCAGTTTACTTCTCCTGCGGGTCCATACTCCGAATGGGATCAACGAACACGGCAGACTCACAGTACCAATTAAATCACTAAGCCTCCTGTGGACACAGTAGTAACACCAAGGACGAATACAGTTGTTCTGGTAGTCAATCAACTTTACTCCAGAGCCCTCGATGGGTTTTACTAGGTTTATTTGTCCCTAAAGGCAGGTCCTGATTTCCAAGTCAGTGCTTGTAGCTGAAGCTTGATTTGTGAATGCAGGAACCATCACCCCCATTTTGCTAGGAAGACTACGATAAACATCTGGAAAAGTCTGAAGCTGTGAATGATGCAAGGCCATTCTTTTTAGACTAGACCAGTTGTGGCCAGGCTTAGAATGTGACTTTCCTGACAAGCTACTCTACCCAAGCTTTTATTCTTGATTTTTGGTTAATTACTTACAAGCTGCCCACATGCCTGAGGAGCAGAGAGTCATCTGATTGCCAGACTCTTAATTAGAATGATCCAAACAAAACACTTACCAACTTTACTGATGTGAATACTGTTGCCTAAGATTTTTCTGACACAGTGCCACTCCACATGGCCCTGAGCTCTAGTGGAAAAGAAAGCCTACTGCTTTCCGTGATTAGATTTCAATACTTTCCAATTTTCAGTGACACTAGCTTCTGTAATAAGGGAGCTCCCTTGATTCCACTTTCAGTGTTGTTGAAAGTTTCCAGTGTCTGCCATTTCTAGTCAGTGTTATACTGGCTTCTTGTGCTCTGAACTTCCTATATTAATATAAGGTACCAAACATAATGTAATCCAATATATATGTAATATATAATATATATCCAGTGTGTGTGTGTGTGTGTGTGTGTGTGTGTGTGTGTGTGTGTTTAGGACTTTGATCAATAAGTACATGTCACAGTCCACCACCTACTCACTCAATGTGACTAAGATGACCTAAAAAGGGGCATCTAAGCTTGAAATAGGGAAGCTGATTAATATGAACAAGGATGTTTAATGGTGTTAAATATCAAAAATGTTAAAAGGCTCCCTGGTCCTCACCTTGACTTTAGGTAAATCACCCTAACTGCCTTGAGCAATTGCCCAAGTCTGCTTTGTAAGACTTAGAAATAGGCAATGGAGAACTTAACCCTGCCCCGAACAGTTGTTGCATAACCCAGGACCATCTGGTTTAAAATCTGGTTACTTAGTGAGCACTCAATGGCTCATTTCAGGGTGCAAAGAAGGATTCTTATAGTTTGGTCTCTCTTAAAGCTATAAGAGAAACTCACACCCCACTTAAAATTAAACACTGTTTACCAGCTTCCGGATTCGGTCCAAGACGAGGTCAATGATCTCCTTGCCAATGGTGTAGTGCCCACGGGCGTAGTTGTTGGCAGCATCTTCCTTGCCTGTGATGAGCTGCTCAGGGTGGAAGAGCTGGCGGTAGGTGCCAGTGCGAACTTCATCTGGAAAAGGAAAACAAAGCAGCCGCCCATCACTCACCGCCTGCACAAGCCTGCTCGACCCCAGGGTGTCCATGGAGCCTCAAGACAGACCCCCTGTCCCGGACCCTCGGGCGCTCACTGGGGTTACTGAAGCCAACTCACCAATGACTGTGGGTTCCAGGTCTACAAACACGGCCCTGGGCACATGCTTGCCAGCGCCCGTCTCACTGAAGAAGGTGTTGAAGGAGTCATCTCCTCCCCCGATGGTCTTGTCACTTGGCATCTGGCCATCGGGCTGAATGCCGTGTTCCAGGCAATAGAGCTCCCAGCAGGCATTGCCGATCTGGACACCAGCCTGGCCGACGTGGATGGAGATGCACTCACGCTGCGGGAAGAAAGGAAAATACCAGAATAGTATAGATCAGATGGGACATTTAGGAATGATTCACACCTAAGTGACTAATTAACCTTCAGGATAGATAATCACCTTTCTGGAAGTCACTCCTGCCCAAGGTTTATTTCAAAAGCGAGAGCCTTTGCTGACTAATTCAGAGAAAATGCTTTGCAAAACCAAAGATATGTTAATGAACTACTAGGCAAGACAGAGATCAGACCCTGGCTTTGTAGTCGTGTTAGATATTGAAGGTCAGGTTTCTACTATTTCAGAAAGACAGAAGCCGGTCTATAGCAATACATTTCCCCCAGCTCCTGGGAAACACGCCTGCTGATCCCTTCAAGGCATGCAAAATTCCCCTCCGCAGCTCTGATTCATTTTGGGATTGTGTAACTGTTGAGCTCATTCTTGTCCCTCTTTAATCCTATTCTTTGAAAGACAAGAGCTTCTACTTCTCCCTTTAAAACCAGTTTAAACCAGCAAACTACAGCCATATGACTCATGGAGAAAATGCCAGATAAGCAGCACTTAGCTGTAGTTTAAAAACTGTGGTCAGAGGCAGCTTTTTAACCCTGTGGAAGAACTTAATCTTAAGGAAGAACATTTTTTCCTTCACTATCAACACATCTTGAGTAGGGAGGGTTGGAGACACATCGAAATAAAAGCCAGAGAAGTGTCAACAAGGCTTGACTAATAGCTTAAGAAATTGTTTCCTACCGAAACATGCACACTTCTATCTCTGGCACTGTGGGAAAAAGTGTATGGTGTCAAGTATTTAATGATATTGGGAAAATGTTTTCCTTTCCTTGATGAACAAGATCGTTTGTAAGTTTCCAAACGCATTCCTGCATAGTAAAATAGGCCGTGAACATAGAAGCTAGGCCTCCAGATTTAAAAGGAAAACAAAAAATGGGGGTTTACTGTATTTCACCGTATGTCAGATGAGCTACTCTGCAGACTAGCAGAGGACTTTCAAAATACTGACAAATACCTACCTTTTACATTTTCCCCAAATAACAAGGTTTCAAGTTTTTAAAAGCTGCTAACAGGAAACTAGTTAGAGAAAACTCAACACCACTAAGATTTCAAAGGGCTTAGTTTCATAACCTGAGATAATAAAAACCCCAATCACCCACAACCTTTGACTTATGGTCCCCTCCTTCCCACCTACACTCCTCATAAAACACCCATGGTCTCCTGACCACATCACTGGGCTCATTATTACCTGTGTCTACTCGCCCAGCTCTAGGGCTGTGGGAGAAAGGGGAGTTGGTTGTTCTAATGAACCTATGACTATTTACCATTCCATCATGTTTACCTTTAACTGGACTTTGGAAACTCTACAGCCCAGGAAAGCCGGAGAGAGAATCGGTCCATGACAGCTCCAGGCCCAAGGAGATCAAGTATTTGAGAAAGCCTTTCATTCTAACAAAGCGTTTCTTCTACTAACTTTTGAGCCCCAAACAACTTTCACTGTCCAACAGTCTTAACTGCTTTCTCGTTTAGACCATGGCCACTGCTTGTCCTCCACTCTCCCCTGGCCACTTGAGAGATGAAGTGAGACACAGGCGATGGACTCACTTAGTCTAGCTTTCACTAGATAAGCAGCCACTGCCTCTAGTAAAAAACTATTAATCTAGCCAGTGTTTGCCTAAATCCGTCTGCTGCTGTTGCTCTCCTGCCCTTCTTTAAAAAGCCCCCTTATTTTCTGAACCACAGTCTTACCAGTATCTTTCCACCTCCCTTGCTGAAAAGAACTCAATCTGTTACAGCAAGACTTAGTTTTGACAACTGTGGTGGTCTCTGAAGAGGGTGACTGGTCTGTTCACTGTATCCCCTTTTCTTTAAAGATACTATTTTGAAACCTTTGATACACAAATACGAGCTTAAAAACATGATTTACTTTGGGTAGACCTCTAACAGACCTTCTGTAAGAACACACTGTTGGTACTTGTTTACTCAGCGGTTTTATAAGAAAACATCTTTTTAGGGACTATCGTTTTTAAAAACCTGGCCTAAGTACAAAGCTTCAGCTATAAACATCCCACTACATTAACATGAGAATTGCAAAATTAGACAAGGTGACGGTTAATAATTCCCTTAAAAGGAGCAGGCTGCCTACATCCTTCAGGTGGATTGATGCAATTGGAAGCTTTCCCCAGGGACCAGCCACAGGTGACTCAGCAGGGAGTCACCGGGCGCCGGAGAGGGGGCGCCAGGGAGTGGATGCACCTTCGGGACCGGACTGCATAAGGCACTGGGAAGGTGAGGTCATTTAGGGAAATGGAGGGGAGGGATTTTTAGTTTTCACAAGGTCCTTGGGGGCCAATGTGAAGGCTCCCTGGTCTGCCTTCGGCTGTGGTGGGCCCTGGGGCGATGCCCTCTCACTAGGATCTGGAGGGCTTTCCACTTCCCCCAAAGGCAGTGTCCTGGCCGCGTTTACGAGCCTGAAAAGTTTGCCGGTGAACTCGGCTTTCCCAGCCTGGCCATCAGAAGCCAGTTTCCTGGGAGGCGTCCGGAACGCGGCCCCACGTGCACCCGGGTTCCACCGCCCCTTCAGACTGTTCTCAGCCCCCACGCCACGTCCCGGGGACCCCCACTCACCATGACTGAAACTTATAGGGTTCCGAGGGGCTGAAGGAGGCGAGGGGACGGCGACAAGGTTCTCCCGCTAACAGACTACCAAGGAGTCCGGGGGAGAAGTGGTAAGAGACAGGCCCGCCCCCGAGGGACCCTATATACCCCTCCCCGGCCACGTGGCCAGGGGGGCGGGCCCCTGACCCCGCCCCGGCCGCTGCGGCCCCGCCTCCCAGCCTGCGGCCCCTGGCCCGACGCCAGGTTGCACCGGCCCGCGGAGAGAGGAGGGCCGCGCGGCGCTGATTGGTGGGTTCAAAAGTTCAAACCAAACTCTTCGGAAGGATCCAGATCCAGGAAGGGAGGAGACATCCTGGGGCCAGGGAAGGGCGGCTGGGGCGGCGAGAGTGGAGACGGCGATTGAAAGGAAAAGGAAAGCGAAGCATCTGCCGGGTTCTCAGTGGGTTCCGGGGGAGGTGACGGGTGTTGGGGGGGCGTCAGGTGGGCAAAGGCGCAGCGGGAAACGGGCCGGTGCAGGGAGCGCAGCCCCTCCCGCAGAGCGCCCCGCCCCGCCCCGGGGTCTCCAGACCCTCGAGCGGCGGACCGCGAGACCGACAGCCAGTCCCCGCCGCACACCTCCCGGTGAGGCCGGGCCTGCCAGCCGCCCGCCGGTCTGCGAGGCCGCCCGTTCCCTCTTGCAGAGCCCTGGCGCCGGCTTCTCTCGCGGCTGAGGGATTCCGGAGAGAGAAGGCCTTGCTCCCCGTTCCAGCTCTTAATTACCACCAGCTGGCTTGAAGCCCGTATTCTCTTTTCTCGTTTTCCTACCTTCCTTTAGATGAACCTTTTGTCCCTAACAACAGTCTCCTTCCAGTTGGTGCAAACGCAGTTTTATCGGTTCGTTATAATAGCTTCGATTTTTGATTGTTTACTATTCCGAGTAGTTGGAATTTCACACTCTATCAATCACATTTCATCCTTACGACAAACCCTGTGAGTTATCCCCATTTTACAGATGAGGAAACGAGGACTATGAGGAATTAAACTAGTTTAAGGTCACACAGCTGGAGTAATGGAGTTGCCCGTAAGTCCTCATTACCTTGTACAGCGTCATGGTCAATATACCGCACTGACCGTCTCTGCAAAGGTTTATTTCTCAGAAGCAGCCTTTATTTCAGTTGTTTTTCTTTCTTTGCAACTTCATCGTGTTATCTTAGCTCTTCACCCTCTCGGGGTGATAGAGTGTATGGAAATATTAAGAGAACAAAAGTGACTGCTCTACAGAATAGAAGTTATAGGGCTTTTTTCTGAAGTAGAAAAAGTCAAAATGAAAGGAAAAATGGGTTTTGGGTACAAAATAAGCAGAACTCAAGATACACCCCAACTCATACACACAAAGCGAATGCTGTGGAAATGTGCGCAGAGACTCCATTTCACAGTACCACCATTCCATCATCAAATGTTTATTGAGCACCTATTGTGTGGCAAGATATTTTGAAAGTTGGAATAACTAGCATCGTAGTCTGTTGCTAAATATTTTAGTCTTAATTAGTAAAGCATTTCAACTTTTTTATTCACTCCACAAATAAATTCAGCACGGTTTCTGAGTTCTTGGGAATATGCATGTGAACAAAATTGACAGATCTCTGCCTCATAGAGCGTATGTCCTAGGAGGAATAGGAAGAAAGAGAAACAATGAACACAGTAAATAAGTAAATCATAAAATTCATTACAAGGTGAAGAATGCATAGGACGGCTATAGGAAAATACTGAGCAAAGTGGAATGAGAGTGCTGAGAGGGTGGAGTGGGAGAGGGGTTGCAATATAAACAAGATGACTGGGGGGTTAGCCTTAATGATACCTGAGATTTGAACAAAGACTTGAAGGTCGTGAGGGGTTAGCCAGGTGGCTAAGAGTGAGCAGCTGGACACAGGACCCCCTACCCCCACCCCCCCAAGCAAGAGTGAGCCCTTAGTGTTCCTGGAGGGAAGAGCAGGGAGGCCAGCTTGGCTGGAAAAGATGAATAGTAGAGGATGAGCCTGGAGAGGAAACAAGATCCAGACCTTACGGCTTCTTGTAAGCCACTGCACGTCCGGTGGCTTTTACTCTGACATGGGGAGCTAATGTAGGGTTGAAAACACAGGAGCAACATGATCTAATAGCCTTTCCTTAAAACATCACTTTGGTTCTTTGGTTGTTGTGTTGAGAATAGATTATAGTAGGGCACAGGTAGAAACAAGAAAGCATCTTAATATTATAACTCATTGCCTTAATCCTTTTAGGAGATGATCAGGAGAAGACTCTGACCAGAGTGGTAGCAGAGGAATTAGTGAAAAGTGGTTAGAGTTGCCTACATTCTATAGATAGGGCCAAAGGTTCACATGTGAGGGAAAGAGAAGCCAAGGATTAATCTAGTTTTTAGCCTGAATGAGTGAGATGGATGTGCCATCAACAGAGGGAAAAGACTGAGAAAGGGGTAGGCTTGGAGGGTGTTGATATCAAGGGTTGGTTTTGGTCACATTAAGTCGAGATGTTGATGTCCATGTGGAGGTGGAGATGCCCAGGACACAGCTGGATATGAGAGTCTGGATCTCCAAGGAGAGAGAGCTGGGTAGAGATAGACATCTAAATGCCATCCTTAAGTCATGACATTGGGTGAGATGTGACTGGAGTGACTGTAGAAACACAAGAGAAGAGGACCAAGTTCTAAGCTCTGGGAAAAAAGAAAGAACCAGTGAAAGACACTGAAAAGGAGCAGCCAGCAAGTTAGGAGGAAACCCAAGAGAGTGAGGTCCTGGAAACAAGGAAAAAGGGTTGATTAGCAGGGTCAAATGCCATGGATAGGTCCACAAAGCGGCAAACTCAAAAATGACCAATAAATTTAGCTACAGGGAGGTCATCGGTAATCCTAATGAGAACAGCTCAGTCTGGCAATTTAAAAATAATAGGCATTTTGGGACCCCTGGGTGGCTCAGGCGGTTAAGCATCTGCCTTCCGCTCAGGTCATGATCTGAGGATCCTGGGATCGGGCATTGGGCTCCTTGCTCGGTGAGAAGCCTGCTTCTCCCTCTGCCCACCACTCCCCCTGCTTGTGCTCACTCTCTCTCTCTGACAAATAAATAAAATCTTTTTAAAAAATTAAAAATAATAGGCATTTTATTTTTAGATTATGTTTCTCATATAATTCATTAACAAACTATGTTTCTTCTCCCTCTCTACCAACTCATAGTCAAGCAGATAGCCCCGGAAGAACTTCAGTATGTTTAAGGGCTTTGCAGTCCTGACTACTTTGATTTGGAGTCTGCTTTTTGTTTTTGCTTTCTAGCTGTGGGTCCTAAAGCAAATTCTGTAATCTCTCTAAATCTCCTCCCTTATAAAATGGGGATAATGTGTAAGTTAGAGGTGGGAGACACTGTTGTGAGGACTAAATGAGCTAAAACAATGCACGGCATATACACACAGCAAAGCACTAAAGTCTGTAGCTGTCGGTGTTGGAGGTGATGGTGGCCGAGGACAAAATTAGAGATGAAGGTGCATCCTCTTGCATTTTAGAATCATTTTAAGCATTGGGATCCCTATTTAAGTGTGTGCCCCCTGCTGGATTGTTTTGGAGGGGAAAAAAATCTCTTTCCTGAGTGCACAGTTAAAAATTTAACCTTTATGTAAACAGGTCTTTATGGGTCTAAAAATTACTGAGTGAGAAGAGGCAGAAGCCAGTTTTGCTTTCTAGTTGAAATTTTCTAGAATTCACCACAAACATGTTGAGTTATTATTAACAGAGAGCCGCTGCCCTGCCATTTTTGGCGATAGAACTTTGGAGGGGCTTTCCTTCTCCTCGTTGGGCTCCCAGTTCGCACGCGCATTATGAGGGGATTGGCCAGTTTCATCTCTAAGGCCTTTTCCAGTCATGACGTTCCGTGATAATGTGACTTGAGCCTCCTGCTGTACATATGAGCTGTTCCAAACTGAGCAAAGTTGAAAAAAATGCTTCATTCGGTCAGGTTCTTCTAAGAATCACCAGTACATTAGATAAATACTTGCAGATGGGACGTTTGCTGGGGCCTTACAGTGCATTAGAGAAAGAAGTGGCAGACCTCCTCTGGCTCACTGTCATGTAATATGTCCACAGAACATGAGTAAAGCAGAAAGAATTCAGGGGAAACTGAACCTTATCAGTCTAACTCCCGTTTTCTATGCTAGGATGCCAGTAATGCTAAAGAGTGTATTTGTGTTCAGTTACAAATTACATGTTACAATAATAATGGTATGGATATATTGTGCTCGATAGCAATTTACAATAAGATATTTTCTACTGCAATAGTGCCTTGGAGTTTTCAAAGATAAGGTGTTAACAAAGGTATTTATTATAGAACCGTGGGAAATAAGGTCCTGAGATTGAAATAACTTCCCCTAGACCACGAGAGGTGGAACTCAGAATAAATACCTAAATGACAGTTGCCTCTTTTGTTTCTAGGCCCTTCGTTAGCCTGTTACTGGCACTAGTTCACAAGGAAAGGAAGTCCTAGAAAAGACAGGGCTACTACTGATACAGCAAGAAAAAGGAGACTTTGTCCTACTTTTAAGACCTCTAAAGGACAGCTGGGACTCCTTGCAGTTAAGTTCAACCACCTTCTTTACAAGGATGTTTTATTTTTTAAGATTTTATTTATTTATTTATTTATTTATTTGAGAGAGAGAGATTGAGAGAGCATACAGGAGTAGGGGGAGGGGCAGGGGAGGAAGTGGGCTCCCTGCTCAATGGACTCGATCCCAGGACCCCAGGATCACGACCTGAGCCAAAGGCAGACGCTTAACCGACTGAGTTACCCAGCTGCCCCTACAAGCCTATTTTAAACCTCTGTATTCTGAGACTTTTTCTTTTTTCACCCCCTTGTAAATACAGAAGGGTGGGTTATCTTCTAGCTAATATGTTGTTTTCTTTTATGGGGAAAATAATTCTTAGATTTGTTTTAGCTTTCACTTACTGCTCTTTATCCTGAACATGTCTGCAACCTTTATAACTTTCTTACACGTTCTTGCAAAGTCCTCCTCCCCTGTGGCCAGAGCCGTGTTTTGGACTTCTTCCCCTTCATCAGGGCTCCAGGACGCTACCAGAGAAGACTGGCTTTCATTTCTGAAACTTCACATTTCCTTTCCACAGATGTGTCATTTGGCCTGCTCTAATCTGCTTTACATTCCATAAACATACAGTACTTCAGACTTGTTTCCTCCCCGTGACTAACTAAAACAACCGAGGACGTTGTCCTTCCCCAATACTTCCACTCCGTGGACTACAGCCAAGCCCACTTACCTCAAGCTCTTTCTAATCTTTCCTGTAATGAGTAACCCTTCCCTCTGTTCCTGCCCTGCCCCCATCCCTTTAGGCCAGACAGGTTAAATTCTCTTGCAGAAGATTAAAAGGAGCTGCTATACTGAAATTCTTCAATTTTCTACATTATTATTCTAGTAAGTGGACTATATCCTGGAGTCTGGAAATCTTCTCTATTTATAGTAGTGTTTATTTAATAATTGTATTTATTCATGTACCTAAAAAGGACCCAGGCAGCCCAAAGTGGAAGGCTCCTGAGAGTTTTCTTTCCTTGAGATGGTAACTTCTTGCCAGCAGCTGAGAGAGTTAAGGGCTTTACTTAGAGACTGTGACTCTCAGGATAATCTTTCCCCTTTTCCTTCTCCTGGTCTCTCTCGACCTGCCCGCTCCCCCTCCTCCCGGGACACAGAGCCAACCATTCTTGGGTGTGCTAATGACTTGTACAGTTGGAAACCTTAAAGATGAATCAGTCTCCTGTTATTCAGCTGGTTAGCCTAATTCGGCTGAAAGCATTCAGCCCTCTTCAAGTCAGTGGACTTCTTCGTCATCTGAACCCCTTATGCTTTTGTGCTAGTCCCCCTACTCACTGGTCTGCCAGAGCCAATCGTTAGAGTTTTAGGACTTTTGTGAACCAGCTGGACATCACGTGGGGAGCTTGAAATCAGCCGTGGTGGCTGTATTTACACCGTGGAAATAAATCAGTGAACACTACAAATGAGGCTCTCACCCCACTCCCGGTTGGTCGTTAAACAGGTACACGCACACTGCGTGGACTGCCCCTACTTCCACACTAGTCCAAACCAGGCCATTTCTCTTAGTTGTTTTACTCCAGGCATAACAAGGTCTCCCCCGACCCCATCTCAGAGCTTGGTTCATTCTCTGGCTTCAGGCCGAACCTTCTCCCCACAGCCAACCAGAGCCCAAAAGCCCAGCCTGGCTTCTCCTCCCAATTCAGCCTTTCAGGGCGATGAAAGGGTTACCTCCTAGCCCTCCGATCCCAATCAACTCATTCTTTCCCAATCCTTTTATTTCTTGGGTTATAAAAATCCCCAACTCCTTTACTGCCCCCCTTCCCCAGCATTACCAGTGTCAGCATTCTGGGTTTTCATCTCCAGACGGAGAAGTTTACATGCTTTAACTTGTTTATTCTTCACGACAATCCTATGAGGTAGGAACGCTTGTTACCTCCATTTTATAGAAGAGGAAACTGAGGCTCACGGGATTAAATAACTTATCTAAAGTCACACACTGGCCCACACTGCCTTCAGTCCGGCCTTCCTCTCTGGGATCTTCATCCCTTTCCTCAGGAGGTCGGTTTTAAGACTCTCATTTCTGAACAACTGTTTTCTCTCCAAAAACATGACTATAGAACCACTTTTATATCTACAACTTTAATTACATGTTTATTTCCCCAAATCATCCAAACCTGGAATGATCCCCAAACCTTTCAATCACAAGACACAGTGAAGCCTGGTACAGAGTTCTTTTTTTTTTTTTTTTAAAGATTTTATTTATTTATTTGACAGAGAGAGAGACAGCCAGCGAGAGAGGGAACACAAGCAGGGGGAGTGGGAGAGGAGGAAGCAGGCTCATAGCGGAGGAGCCTGATGCAGGGCTCGATCCCATAATGCCGGGATCACGCCCTGAGCCGAAGGCAGACGCTTAACCGCTGTGCCACCCAGGCACCCCCTGGTACAGAGTTCTGATATAAGTGGGCCTGTGCTCACCGCCTTTACTCTTAGAGCACTTTGCTATTTTGACCTTCTAGTTCACGTACTTTTCTCCTTACCCCCCCAGCATATTTCGTTCCTATAGAGTCAGAAATATAAGCTATTTAGAAACCGCAAAAGGTCTGCTTCTTTCTGATAGATCGAGAGTTCTAGAAGGATTACATCCTTCTTTGTTTTGGCAAGTTGTGGTCCCTGACCTTGTAAATGAATTATGTGGAACAGCCTGTAACTACAAAAATGAACTTGCTTACCCTGTTCCTTCAGCAGCTTGGTTTATTTGTACCAAATCCAAGGGACAGAGCCCGGGTTATGTATTGTGGGAAAAGAAAAAGAGAAGGAAAGAATTCTTTGTGCTCAAAACAAAGAAATTTTACATTCAGAATGCTCTTCCCCTTTACTATGCGTGAAATGACTGGTAGTAAACTAAAGGTGTTTCGAGGGAAAAAAAAATTAACCTGGAATGTAGGTCGCCTAACAAGTATGAAACCTGTTCCCTTGATGCTAGTTTGCTCAATTGCGTGAGGGGTTTGGGGAGGTGGTTCAAAGCCTCTGATCAGGGCCCAGACAGCCTGCAACGAACTGAATGTTTGCGGGCCCCCAAATTCATATACTGAAACCCTAAGCTCCACCGTGATGGAAATAGGAGGTGGAGCTTTTTTTTTTAAAGATTTTATTTATTTATTTATTTATTTATTTATTTATTTATTTATTTGACAGAGAGAGAGCGCCAGAGAGTACAAGCAGAGGGAATGGCAGAGGCAGAGGAAGAAGCAGGCTCCTCAGTGAGCAAGAGCCCGACGCCACGTCACACTCGATCCCAGGACCCTGGGATCACGACCTGAGCTAAAGGCAGATGCTTAACCCTCTGAGCCACCCAGGAGCCCCAGGCGGTGGGGCTTTTGAAGGTAATCAGGTCATGAGGTGGAGTCCTCGTGAATGGGATTAGTGCCCTTATCAAAGGACCCCTGAGAGCTCTCTTGTTATGTGAGGACACAGCAATAAAATGGTAGCCTGCAACCCAGAAAAGGGTCCTCCCCAGAACGCAGCCAGGCTGGCAGGCAGGACTCGGACTTCAGCCAACGGAACTGTGGAATACATTTCTGTTGCTTGTCAGCCGCTCAGTCTATGGTACTTCGCTGGAGCAGCCTGAGCAACGACGCAGCCTAACCCCAGGCACACGGTCAAGGAAGCCAAAAGAAGACCAAGTCCAGGGTCAGGGACAGTAGTGGTTACTTGCTCAGCGAGCAAGAGAGTCGTTCTGACCTCCAGACACCGGGACAGAATAAAACACACAAGGAAAGACCGGGGGTGGGGGGTGCGGGGGTTAGGAAAGTAAAGATAGGAATAACAAAATATTGAGGGGCACCTGGGTGGCACAGCGGTTAAGCGTCTGCCTTCGGCTCAGGGCGTGATCCCGGCGTTCTGGGATCGAGCCCCACATCAGGCTCCTCTGCTATGAGCCTGCTTCTTCCTCTCCCACTCCCCCGCTTGTGTTCCTCTCTCGCTGGCTGTCTCTATCTCTGTCGAATAAATAAATAAAATCTTAAAAAAAAACACAAAATATTGAAATAAGGACTTTATGACTCGTCAGTGACAAGAGTGTAAACTCTCAGAGCCATTACAACTACTAGGAACTGGGAATTCTGGTTTCTAGTGTGGTTAAACAGCATGGCCTTTGGCAAGGTCCCTAGCTGTATTGTGTCTGAGTTTCCCCACCTGCAGTGTGAGGATAATACCTGCTCTCTAACCAGCCTTCTAAACAGATCACTGGATTGCGATTTGGGAGATCTGGATACTAGTTATAGCATCACGGACTGAATGGATAGCCTCTAAAGATTCATTATATAATGCAGTCATTTTATATAGTGCTCTGAAAACATAAAGAGCATCTAGAAATGCGAAGTTACATCATTCTTTCTTTTCTTCAATAAATATCTGTTTGGTCTCTAGTGTGTCCTAGGCACTGCACTAGAAGCTGAGGACAAGATAAAGCCCCTCATGGAGTTCATATTGTCTTTGGGGAAGAGACACAATGTTGGCAGGAAAATAAAGCCAAGTGAGAAGGCTAGGGAGTAATGAGGAGCGCACTTCTACCTGAAGTGGTAAAGGTCTTTCGGATGTGGAGGAAGAACTGAGCCACGTAGGTGTCCGGGAGAAGAGCAGTCTAGGCCGAGGCGATGGCTAAAGCAGTGTGAGTGAGGGAAGAAAGCAATAGAAGATAAAGTCAGAGACAGAGTGGGGCCCAGATTGTCTAGGTCCTTAGAGGCCATGTCAGGAATTTGGCTTTTTCTCTGGGTGAGACTGGAAGTTGTCGGAGGGGTCTAAGCAAGTCATGGCACGATTAGGACTTTAACAGGTCTCTCTGGCCTCTGTGCTTTGAATAGACTGTAGAAAGGTAAAAACGGAAGCAGGCAACAAGTTAAGTGGCCCCAATAATAACCTGGGCAGGAGCTCAGGGTGGTAGCACAGGAGATGGTGAGAAATGTCTGGATTCTAAACAGGAGAGGAGTTTCTGGTCGATTAGATGTGGGTTGTTAGAAAGAGAAGAATCAAGAATGACTCCAAGGGTTTGGGACTGAACAACTGGGAAAATGGAGTGGATACTAAGATGAGGAACACTTCGGGAAGAGCAGGTTCGAGGGTGATGAGGAGAAGGGAGATCGGGGCTGGCCATGGACATGGTGAGTGTGAGATGCCGATTAGGCATCCACGGGGGGAACTGAAGGAGGGAGTGAATCAATATGCATAAGGATCTCACGGTGGGAAGGGACCAAAACTGCCGACCCAGATTCTCAAAGAAAATTTTTTTAAAGATTTTATTTTTAAGTACTCTCTACATCCAACATGGGGCTCAAACTCATAGCCCTGACGAGATCAATAACCGCATGCTCTACCGACTGAGCCAGCCAGGTGCCCCTGGATCCTCAAATTTCTATATTAGGGAATCCAGTCTGGGTAGACAAGAAGGGGCTGACAATAGCCCAGCGACAGAAAAGGACCCCGAGACCCAAACAAAATCACCTTGAGGAAAGCAGTCTAGTACGTGATGTAGTTTTTAAAACAAGGCCCCAAGCGCTGACGTGGGGCCACAGACTGTGCTCCTGCGAAACCTGTAGCTGGAGACCGGACGCCCATCGGAGCCTATGTGTGTGTGCGTGTGTGTGCGTGTGTGCGACCCTGACCTGGGAGAGCTGGTTCCCTCTGTGGCTGGAGGGGGACCATGACCACTCTGCCTCATTCCCCCACGTCCCAGTTTGGCATCTCCTGAGATTTTGGATAGTTTGCAAACAATCCTAATAGGAGGAGGAGCAAGCTTTGAGAGGTAGTCACAGTGTAGAAATTGCTGTCTAACTGGATCGGGGGAAGTGAGGGACATGAAAAGGCTTTGAGTTTTCTATCACTGGAGCCTGGGCTGGTAATCATGATAGGAAATACCAGAGGAGGTGGGGGGTTACTTCTGTTTATATTTTTGATGTAAGGCTGAAGTAAGATTGGGTTTGGCTTTCCAGTAGAGAGTTCTGGATACCTTTGAAATACGCAAATTGCGAGGGCTAGTTAAGTAACTAGTAAGTAGTAAGGATGGGGATCTGGAGCTCAAGAGACTTGAAGGCACCATTGCTGTAGGGTCTGTCGTGGCAAACACCAGTAAAATTTCTATGTGATCAACCTTGTAATCCATGTAAATCATAAACATTAAACCATATAAGTAGCTCATTGTGTTTTCCACATTTACGGAGACACAGGAAATTCAGATAATCTCTCAACTTCCTCAAAGACTTGAACTTCTCACATCCCTCTCTGCCCCACACTGCTGTATGATTTCTTTTACGCATCTCTTTTACTCATTTCCCAAGGCATACCAGCTGCTCCCAATCTCTTCTCTATCTTTTAAACTCCTAATCTACTCTTACCTGTGCACTCATAGCAGATAACCTAGATTCCTAATTTAGTGATAGGATTAAGGGATCTAACCTGAGCTCTAACAGCTTTGATCCCATCCTCAACAAAATGTCTGTTTCTTTCTTGTTGCTGATATTATCCTCCCTCTTCTCATTAGGGTCTCCTCCAATTTTATTAGTATGAATCCGACGAACTTGTGCCCTAGTTTTTATTCCTGCTCACAGCCCCTAGGATCTTGCTTTATAAATTAACCCCTTCTCTTGACCCTTTGCTCTTTGTCTGCACAAATGAGGACTAAACCACCATAGTGTCACTTCCTGCTTGAGTTACTATCCTATATCTCTTCTCCTTTATTCACACTTGTGCTTTTCTTTCCATCCTCCCATCCACTTCTTAGCTCTAATAAGCATCCCCACCCCACATACTGCACCCCCATCACGATTTCAATTTTAAGCATCCCAGTATCCAGCCACCACCTCCACTTTTCCGGCAAGAGAAAGCCAATTCCAACAATGCTTCTTTAGTGGGACTGACAAGCCATTGACCCTTCCACCTTTTTACTGTCCTTTACCCCCTTGTGTCCTCCCATCTCTCCTTTCATAGCCCATCACTATAATTATACTCTTGCTTACACCTGAAACTCCCTTGCTCCATTTTCTTTGTTGTGCTCACTCAGCAAAACCTCAAACCCGATTAAATCTAACCCTGCCTACCCCATGCTTGCAGGCATGGCTGTGGCATGCGGACAGAGCCATTTAAAATTCATGACGATGAACCTCCAGTGGGCCTTACGGTGCTCAGCAGTCACAATGTATTTCCCTTAGTCTCTTCACCTTCCCACTCTCTGAGAAGTCTTTTGATATCTTCTTCACAGTCCTCAAACCCCCCAAATTTCCTCCCCATTCCCACTCACAGTTCATGACTTGGCAACCTGAGAAAATAGATGCAATCAGAAGAGACTGTCTACAAGCCCCCACCAATTGTTAAAATATAATTTTCAAAAAGTTAAAATTATGACTCATACAAATATAGAATAAACATATGGCTATGATTTATTAACTGAGAAACAAACAAAATAAAACCTGATAAAGCTGGTGCAAAGAACATTTGAGGAACAGGAGTTGATATATTTCATCGGGAAACATGTCTGTCTATAAATATTAGAATAAGACTGCTAGGTTAGACGCAAAAATGGTTAATACCCTGCAAGGCAAAAAACAAAGCAAAACAAACCCCAGAACCTATGAGGTTCTCCTTTCCACAGGACAAAAGTAATTTGCATTTCTGTCACACAAGAACTGTTTGCATTGTTCTAAGTTTTCTGTAGAAACCGAATTGCAAAATATCTTCATCAACAGTAAATAGAAAGTAAAGTAAAGATACCTAGCCCACTAAAATCAGCTGATCCCCAGAGGGCCTGTTGGCCAGAGCACAGCTCCTCACTAAAAAGATACCCAGTAATCCTGTTTGCCTATTTCAAATTTGGGATGACCTTTCTTAACAGTCTACCTGTTTGTGACTTAACCCACGTATTCTCGCCTGTCTTCTAGCTACTAACCTGTCCATGCTCTTATTCAAGGCCAGCCTTTCCGCTTGGATATTATGTCCCACCTTTGCCTACCCAAGGTCAGTAGTCTAGTGATTCTCTTTTCTGTCTCCTGCCTCAACTTCCCCCCTCCATTCATTGTTTTCTTTTAGTATAAAGACATATTCTTCCATCTCCAAAACAACCTCCCTTGATTTCACTTCTGCCTGTGGCTACTGTCCCATTTTTCTCCTCATCTTGAAAGCAAAGAAGGATCTACAATCACTGCCTCTAGTTTTTCTCCCCCCAATTCCTCGAACCCATCAGAATCAGCCTTAAGCCTCACCCCTTCTCCAACACTGCACTTGTCAAGGTTGCCCATGACCTCCACATCCCCAAATTCAATGGTCATTTCTCAAGTTCTCATCTTATGGAACCTATCAGCATCATTTGACACTGTTCATCACTGTGAAGCACTTCTCCACTTTCTTCACGAGGTTTCCAGGACCCTTCTGGTTTTCTTCCTGGTCCCTTTCTCAGTCTCCACTGTTGTCTCCTATTGGTTCTCCTACACTCTTAATGTCAGGGGCTCAAGGTCTCATTCCTATCCACCAGCTCCTTTGTTGATCTCATCCATCTCTTGGTTTATATACTTCCATACACTGATGCATACATATGTCTCCAACTTGGAATGCTTTCCAGAATTCCAGACCTGTATATCCAACTGCCTGGGGGACTTCTCTGCTTGGATATCTAATAGATTCCTAAACCTTAGCTCCTACTCTTTCTGCCTAAACATGTTCCCCCCACTTTCCCATCTCAGAGAATGACAACTCCATTCTTCTAGCAGCCTGGACCCCCAAACTGGGAGTTGTCATTGGCTCTTGTTTTTCTATCACTCTCATCAATGTATCAGCAAATCCTAACTGCTCTACCTTTAAAATAGATCTATGGAATGACCACTTTTCACTCTCTCCACTACAGCCACTTTGGACCAGTGTCACTGTCTCTGCCTCTTCTACTCCTCCCGACTATCTCCTGTCTTCTCCTGGCACAGCAGCCAGAATGATCCTGGTAAAAAGTCAAATCATTACACTTCTCTCCTTAAAGCCTTCTCATGGCTTCCCACCTATGGTCGCTGTCTCGGTGATGGCTGCCATCATTTCCTTCAGCAAATGCCAGCCCATCACGGACATACAGTCCAGTCAAGCTTGCTCTCTACCCAATGTAACCACTGATCTGTTTTCCATCTCTATAAATTTTCCTTTTCTGGACATTTCATATCAATAGAATCATATAATATATATAACCTTTTGCACCTGGCTTCTTTCCCTTAGCATGTGTTTGAGGTTAATCCAAGTTGCAGATGTATCAGTGTTACATTCTTTCTTACTGCTGAAAAATAGTCCACTATATGAATATAGTATATTTTCTTTAGCCAGGCATCGGCTGATAAACACAGGATGTTAACTGCGGGTTTTTGGTAGATGTCCTTTATCAGGTTAAGGAAGTTCCCTTCTATTTCTAGTTTGTTGAGAGTTTTTAATCATGAATGGGTTGGATTTTGTCAAATATTTCTTCCTCGTGTATTAAGATGATCATGTGGGTTTTGTTCTTTATCCTACTAATATGATGTATTACATTAATTGATTTTAGGATTTTCATTCAACAGTGAATTCCTGCTACAAGTCCTATTTGGCAATGGTACATAATCCTTTTCATATGTTGCTGGATTCAATTTGCTAGTATTTTGTTGAGGATTTTTACATCAATATTCATAAAGTATATTGAAGTGTAGTTTTCTTTTCTTGTAGTGTCTTTGGCTTTGGTATCAGGATAATACTAGCCTTATAAAATGAATTGGGAAGTAGTCCTTGCTTGCTTGATTTTCTGAAATTGTTTGTCCAATATTGGTATTATTTCTTCTTTAAATATTTAATAGGATTCCCAAGTGAAACCATCTGGGACTGGGCCCTTGCTGGTGGAAAGATTTTGGAATATTAATTCATTTTTTTACTTGATGTAAGTCTTACTCAGATTTTCTTTCTTTTGAATTGGTATTGGTAATTTTTGTCTTCCTAGGAATTTTTCTATTTCATTTAAATTGTCTTATTGGTATAAAGTTGTTCATAATATACCCTTACAATATTTTAATTCTTATATGGTAGATACTGATGTTTTTTATTCCAGATATTGGTAATTTGTGTCTCCTCTCTCCCTTTTTCCTTGGTAAATCTAACAAAAAGTTTGTTACTCTTTTCAAAGAACCAACTTTTGGTTCATTGATTTTCTGTATTGTTTTTCTGTTTTTTATTTTATTGATTTCTGCTCTAATCTTTATTTCCCCTTTTCTGCTTGCCTTGGGTTTAGTTGCTCTTCTTCTTATTTTTTACTTTCTTTTTTTAATTTTTAATTTTTTACTCTCTAAGGCAGAAACTTAGGTTATCGATTTGAAACTTTTTTCTTTTCTGACATAGGTCTCCCTCAAAGCATTTCTTATCTGCATTCCATAAATTTTGGTATGTTGTGTTTTCACTTTTACTCAGTTCAAAATATTTTTAAGTTTCCCTGGTGGTATCTTCTTCAACCCACAGACTATTTAGAAATCTGCTTAATTTCCAAATACTTGGGGATTTCCCATATTTCTCTCTGTTGTCGATTTCTAATTTAATTCTACTGTACTCAGAGAACATAGTTTGCATGATTTGAATTTTTTTAATTTGAATTATTGTAAATTTATTGAACACTTATTTTATGTCCTAACATATGATCTATTCTGGAGAATGTTCTATGTGTGCTTGAAAAGGGTGTCTATTCTGCAGTTGTCAATCAGAGTTCTATAGATGACAATTAGGACAAGTTCATTGACAGTGCTGTTCAAGTCCCCTAGATCCTCACTGTATTTTCTATGTATTTGTTTCGTCCATTATTGAGAGTGGGGTATTGAAGTCTCCTACTTTTCTTTCATGTATTTTGCAGATCTGTTATGTACATATGTATAATTCTTATATCTTCCAATGAATTGATCTCTTAATCATTATTAAATAACCCTCTTTTTCTCTAGTAGCTTTTTTTTTTTTTTTTTTTTTTTTTTTTTTTAAGAACTAAGACCTGATCTTAGGTCTATTTTGTCTGATTTTAATATAGTCACTCTGGCTCTCTATGGTTACTATACCGATAATAAAACCTTTTTTCATCCTTTTACTTTTAATCTATTGATGTCATGGAATCTAAGGCGTCTTTTGTAGACATCTTATAGTTGGATTTTACTTTTTTATCCAGTCTGCCAATTTCTGCTTTTGATTGAGATGTTTAGACCTTTCACAATTAATATAATTATTGATGTGATTTGATTTACATTTACTATTTTGGTATTTGTTTTCTATATGTTTCCTTTCTTTTTTGTTCCTCTCTTCCTACTTAACTGCCACTTTTTGTGTTAAATAAATATTTTTAGGGGCGCCTGGGTGGCACAGCGGTTGGGCGTCTGCCTTCGGCTCAGGGCGTGATCCCGGCGTTCTGGGATCGAGCCCCACATCAGGCTCCTCTGCTATGAGCCTGCTTCTTCCTCTCCCACTCCCCGTGCTTGTGTTCCTCTCTCGCCGGCTGTCTCTATCTCTGTCGAATAAATAAATAAAATCTTTAAAAAAAAAATAAATAAATATTTTTAGTGTGCCACTTAATTCTTACGTAGATTTTTTAAAACATTTTTTTAAGTTATTTTCTTAATGGTTACTATAGGGATTATAATATACATCTTAATTCATCTATTTCAGATTAACACTAACTGAATTTCAGTAAAATATAAAAACTCTCCCAATATAACTCTCTCTCTTCTCCTCCTTTGTGCTATTATTATATCTCACATGGATCTTTATAATAAATATTAGTTATATTTATATTACATATTCTTCATTATCATATATATGACATGCATGGGTTATACCCCATCAATATAGTGTTATAATTATTGCCTTATACAATTTCATATCTTTTAAAGAAGTTTTGGGAAAAAATAAGTATATATTTATAGAGTCTCTATACTAACCCACAAGTTTACCATTTCCAGCGCTTTTAATTTCCTCCTGTGGATTTGAGTTACCATCTGGTGTCCTTTCCTATCAGCCCGAAGGACCCTCTTCAGCATTTCTTGTAGGGTAGCTCTACTAGTGACAGACAATCTCCCTCAGATTTGTTTATCTGGGAATGTTTTAATTTCTCCTTCATTTTTAAAGAATGGTTTTGTCGGATATAGAATTCTTGGGTGATAGTTTTTTTTTCTTCACACTTTGAATATGCAATTCCACTGCCTTCCAGGCTACATCGTTTCAAATGAGAAATCAGCCATCTATATATTGATATCTATATATACAGATAGATAGATATGTATATATATAGCTAGATAGATATATCAACATATATATAGATAGATAGATCAATATATAGGTATATGCTCCATTGTACATGATGGTGGTTTTTCTCTTGATGCTTTTTAAGATTTTCTTTTTCTTGTTAGCTTTCAATAGTTTGTATTTTGTATTTAGGTTTGGATCTCTTTGTAGTTAACCTGATTGGGTTTACTGAACTACTTGGATATGTAAATTAATATTTTTCAACAAATTTGCCAAGTTTGAGGACATTATTTCTTCAAAAATTTCCTGACCCTTTCTCTCTTCTCCCTTTACACATATGTCATTGTTTTTTAAAGATTTACTTATTTGGGAGAGAGAATATGTGCACGTGTCAGGGGAAGAGGCAGAAGGAGAGGGAGAGAAAGTCTTAAGCAGACTCCCCACTGAGGTGGGGCTCAGTCTTATGACCCCGAGATCATGATCTGAACCCAAACCAAGAGTTGGACGTTGACTGCACCACGCAGTCGCCCCCCTCCCCACATTACACATATGTTGGTATGTAAGATGTCTCACAAGTCTCTGAGGCTCTGTTCATTTTTCTTCAATTTTTATTCTTGCTATTCTTCAGTGGATAATTTCTGTTGATCTCTCTTCTAGTTCACTGATTCTTTTCTTTTTTTTTTTTTTTAAAGATTTTATTTATTTATTCGACAGAGATAGAGACGGCCAGCGAGAGAGGGAACACAAGCAGGGGGAGTGGGAGAGGAAGAAGCAGGCTCATAGCGGAGGAGCCTGATGTGGGGCTTGATCCCATAACGCCGGGACCACGCCCTGAGCCGAAGGCAGACGCTTAACCGCTGTGCCACCCAGGCGCCCCTCACTGATTCTTTTCTTTTGCCATCTTGAATCTGCTTTTGCGCCCTTCTAGTGAATTTTTCATTTCAGTTATTGCTTATCTTCTCTTCTAGAAATTACATTTAAAAAATTCTTGGGATGCCTGGGTGGCTCAGTTGGTTAAGTGACTGCCTTCGGCTCAGGTCATGATCCCAGAGTCCCCGGATTGAGCCCCACTTCGGGCTCCCTGCTCAGTGGGGGGCCTGCTTCTCCCTCTCCCTCTGCTGCTCCCCCTGCCTGTGCTCTCCTGCTTTCTGTCAAATAAATAAATAAAATCTTCCCCAAAAAAATCTTAATACTTTCCTTATTAAGCATCTTTATTGATTCATTATTGTCCTACTTCTTTAGGCTCTTTAAACATGATTTCTTTTAGTTCTTTGAACATACCGATAATAACTGCTTTGATGCCTTTGCCTGCTAAATCCAACTTCTGGGGACACTTAGAAATAGCTTCTGTTGACTTTTGCTTTTCCTGAGAATGAGTCATACTTATTAAAAACTGAATTTTTAAAATAATATATTGTAGCAACTCTGGATTCTGATTTTCTCTCTCAAGGCTGTCTTTTGTGTCATGCATTTAGTAATTTGCCTAGGTTAAACCTATGACATATGTCTCTCTGAAGTGTGTGACTGCTCCTGATTTTTTCTGGGTTTTTTTGTTTTTTGTTTTTTTTTTGGTCTGGCTTCATAGGGGTCACGCCTATGTCTAATTAGCCCATGGTCAGCCAATCATGGGATGGAAATTATGCTCCAACACCTCAAACCAATAAGGCTTCTGTCCTCTGATAATGAATTTGTGTGAGGGTAGGGGAGCACATTCAAAGTTCAGGTTTTTACTTTTATTTTCCACTGGGCCCTTTCCCAGTTGCTCTGTGCATGAATCCTCCAGGTCAGCTAGGAGTATGTGGTGATCTTAGGCCCTCTGTTCTTAGCTGTAAATGTGCGCAATATCACCCAAGAATACACTCGCCCCACCACAGCTGTATCCTCAGGGTGGCAGAACCATTGGCCTGCCCCTGCTCCAAGTCGAGTGGGTCCTCTTTGGCTGTGGCAGCAAAGCGGCCGGTCCTACGGCATCTCCCCACCTTGGCAAAATCTCCAGGTGACTGGGCTGGGCGGACGGCTGGAAAATGGGAGCATCCCCGGGCAAGGGGGCCACAGATTCCCACTGTTCGTACTGAATTTTAGCAGTTGTTCAAGCATAAACACGCCTCATATTGTTATATAACTTTGATCTATCTCCAGAGTGCTAAAAATGGTTGTTTTCATCCATTTTTTCCAGCTTTGCAATGGCTTTTTAAGGGAGAGGATTTGCCTACCCCTTCACTCTGCCATAGCTGGAAGTCCCACCCTCCTCAACAAATACTTGATGAATAGTAGGTGACTGAACACTGTGTCATCCGTCTTCTACCTCTACCACTCTACTGACACCGTCCCATCAAAAACAATCCGTTGCCTCCCGGGCACTGAAACAGGTTCTGAGTAAGACAGACCTGGGTTGAATTCCAGTTCTGCCACTTAGTAATTGTGCACTTGGCAAGTGTATTTATATTCTCCACGTTTTGTTCTTTCTTCTGCTCAATGGCTAAAGTAATGCCTATGGTGTTACTGTGAGCACAGCAGGGTCTGAGTAAGCATCTGGGTGGACACTTGAGGGCTCTTCCCAGCAGTGTTTGTCAGAAGGCCTGAGCTCCTGGGCAGACTGCGAGTCTCGGATGCCTCTTGACCTTTTTACAGCCCTTACACTCAATGGACACATAGCTGGTGGGAATGCAAGGATAAGATCATGAAAATCCTTTGAGACTGGACCTATTATACACAACCCTAAGGTATTATTATGCCTTATTATGACGTTCTTTGGGAACTTTTAAAAATCCCTCTCTCTGGGAAATTTTGGGTATAGTAGAACTTCTAAAAATAGGGAAGCTACTGAAATTACTTCTCTGACTTCTTTTATCCTGGATGTTTTAACCATGATCCTGTTGATAGTTTCTGAAAGATCAAGACTAGAAATGTAAATCCTTCTTAATAAGAAACTCTCACATTTTTAGGTGTTTATTCTTCTAAGAACTGAAGGATGTGGCCCCCCAAATCAGAAATAAAACATCAATGTTGGTGGTTCAGGATGGAGAAGAGGGAGCAAGACCAAACAGAATGCTTGGAATTTGAAATAAAAATAGTGTGGCGAGGCCATCACCATTTAGGGCCTTACTGAAAGTTCAGTTCTTTCTGCAGGAAATGCACGTTTAAAAACAGAATAAAAAACAATTGCTCTCTCCATATTCTTTACAATTTCTTCCTTATTGGCTTCCCTTTAATTACCGATGCATTATTCGAGAGTACTATTCACTACTGTTACGTGTTTCCTCGTGTGTCAGCTGGGCTGCCAGCTCCCCGAAGGCAGGGACCATAGTTTTGTGTACCCTCCTCCATGGTGGGTACTGTCCCTTACTATCACCTACAGTCAGTGATTATGCTCATTCTCACCCCCTCGCTCAGAAACCTTCAGTGATTCTCCACTGCACTTAAAAGTAGTCCTCAGATTTTTTTTATTGCATGTGTGTATCAGTAAACTAATGCCTACCTAGCCTCTAAGAGACACACATGTAATTTATTTTAAAACCGCACTTCTATCTTATATAAATTATAAGCATCTACCAATATAGGAAGTTTAAGAGGATGACATTTAAAAAGTATACACAGAATTTGTAATATCTTCTCTCTATACCTTGCATACTCCACTCTGGAGCCTACTGGTGTGTAGGATAAAATCCACGTTCTTTAAAACACAGCTTTCAAACTGCCGTTTGTTGATTCTTGAATAACACGGGTTTGAATTGCACAGGTCTGCTTATATGTGAATTTTGTCTCAGTACAGCACTGGAAACGTATTTGCCCTTATGGTTTTCTTTTTCTTTTCTTTTTTGTATTTTAATCCTTATGGTTTTCTTAATAACACTTTCTTTTCTCTAGCTAATTTTATTGTAAGAATACAGTACATAATACATATAACATACAAAATATGTGTCGATCAATGCTTTACGTTATCAGTAAGGCTTCTGGTCAACAGTAGGCTAGTAGTAGTTAAGTTTTGGGGGAGTTAAGAGTTGGCGCTCCTGGGGCGCCTGGGTGGCACAGCGGTTGAGCGTCTGCCTTCAGCTCAGGGCGTGATCCCGGCGTTATGGGATCGAGCCCCACATCAGGCTCCTCCGCTATGAGCCTGCTTCTTCCACTCCCACTCCCCCTGCTTGTGTTCCCTCTCTCGCTGGCTGTCTCTCTGTCAAATAAATAAATAAAATCTTAAAAAAAAAAAAAAGAGTTGGCGCTCCTAACCCTGCCTTGTTCAAGGGCCAGCTGCATATACTGTAGAGAGCATAGTATCAAGAGTCAATTTCCAGATCTGAACTATAAAATGTACCCTCTCCTGAAAGTGATCTGCCTGGGAATGGCTGGCATTGAGCTGATTTCTTTTTCCTACTTCCCTTTCCCAACTGCTCTGGCCCTTCACAACAGAAAGCTACCCCTGAGCCATCCGAACTGTGCTTTGTCCCCAAAAGGCGGGATAATGAGAGAATGCACTATACTTGAGGGACAATTTCTTGAGAGCCAGGTAAGAAACACTGACAGGGAAGCACTTTATTTCATTCCCTGGACAAATACTGGCAAGCCTCTGGGCTGCGAACAAGGGCTATCTTGGAATTAGAAATCACAAGTGAGGGGCGCCTGGGTGGCACAGCGGTTAAGCGTCTGCCTTTGGCTTAGGGCGTGATCCTGGCGTTCCGGGATCGAGCCCCACATCAGGCTCCTCTGCTGGGAGCCTGCTTCTTCCTCTCCCACTCCCCCTGCTTGTGTTCCCTCTCTCGCTGGCTGTCTCTCTCTGTCAAATAAATAAATAAAATCTTTAAAAAAAAAAAAAAGAAATCACAAGTGAGGTGGTGGAAGGCCTTGCAGGAATATAGTGTTTAAAAAATTTTTTTGTACAATTTATTTATGTATTTTTTGGGGGGAGGAGTAATAGATGGAGAGAGAATCCCAAGGAGACTCCGTGCTGAGCACAGAGCCTGATGTGGGGCTCGATCCCACAACGCCGAGATCACAACCTGAGCCGAAACCAAGAGTCAGCTGCTCAACGAACTACAGCGCCCAGGCGCCCGGAATATAATGTTTTACACTTTTTCTGACAGAAGATGAGTCTGTTTAACTGAGTGGTTTAGCCATGCAGGTTGGTTTTGCCAATTTAGTGACATTCCACGAGTGGAATGGGCTAGATTCAAGGCTCCATGTTTTTGATGAAACTATGCAAAGCACTCATCTGATACACAATACACCAGAAACTTCAACGTTTGCAATTATTTCATCTCCTGATGACCACTGCCTTAAACTAACACTCACAATATTCACAACCACGCTTTCCTGACTCTCCTGTCAGTCCCCCTCAAGCTTCAGCCAAGCCACAGTCATGCTCCCAGGCACTCTTCCAGGTCTATACCTACGTATATGTGTTCCTGTCAGTTCCTCCCTCGGAAATACCCTTCCCTCTCACCTCGTGTGTTGAATTCCTACCTAACAGCTGCTTGATTGGAGGCACTAATTAGGTACTGAGGACGGAAAATGAACATAATGATAACCAGGGCCCCATTTTCACAGGATGTCAGAGTCTAGTATGGGAGACAGACAGATAAGCAGTGACAGCATAGTATTGCAGAGCTATGATGGGGAGCCATGAGGTTCTGGGAGCTCAGCAGGGCCACCCTCTCTTCCCCTGGGGCTCAAGGAAGTCTCAGAGGAGGTGATCAGAAAGCCAAGACCCACTGACGAGCAGGAGTCAGCCTGGCATTTTGCAGGAAGGGGAGAGAGAAGAGGACTGATGTATACTGAGAGAACAAAGGGAGTTTAATTGACAGTGTCAAGCCAACTCCTTTGTCAAGTTAGGACTTTGACCAGAAGAGACACACTTACCTAACTGTAAGGTCCAGACAGAAATTTCTACCAAGTTCAATCTGTTTCATATTCTTGAGAGATTGGTCACATTCTCTCAAAAGCCCAATTT
Organism: Ursus americanus; assembly: GCF_024610735.1. Taxonomy (NCBI): domain Eukaryota; kingdom Metazoa; phylum Chordata; class Mammalia; order Carnivora; family Ursidae; genus Ursus; species Ursus americanus. The sequence continues at coordinate 40,820,615 of NC_142151.1, read as the reverse complement.
AGAATAGACTGAAAGTCAAGGGAGAGGTCATCTCTATAAAAATTTTCCCTTGCTTTTTTTCCAAAAACAAAATATTTGAATCCCAGGCTCAATTGCTCAGGGAATGGGCAGCCTTTTTATATCAGGTTAACCAGAAATAGTGCTAAATGAATACTCTTGGGGAGTCTGGTAAGAAAGTGACAGGTGGTTTATATATGTGGCTCTAAGTGTAGAGGCACCCTCTAAACAAATAAGGAGATAAGGAGAAACACAGAAGATAAAACATTCAGTTTTCAGGGACTGCCTTGTGCCACAACAGAGGAAAGAGTGTGAGGGCTTAAGGCATCCGGTTCCTCAGTGCTCCACCTCTGAGCCTCTCCCTCACTGTCCTGAGCCAGAGGCCATGAAAGTACCTTTACTGAGGGATGTTCAGTTCTCGGCTTCATACTGCCACTCGCAGCGCTGATGTGTTACCAAGCAATTTATGTCTGTGAAAGACTCTCCTCTACAAATACATTAGTAGAAGAGAGGTATGATAGAGGTAGCCAGCCACCATCAAATCTTTCCCGGACTCGTCACAATTTGGTACCCGATAACTCTCCGTTCATCCAAAACAGAAAATATACTCAGCCTGCTAGTTCTCTGATACAGTCCACCCACGCATCATTGCAATGGATTTTTATCTTATTTCTCATCTGTTTTCTTCGTTGTGTATCTTCTTCAAGTGCCCATATGGAGGGTTAACATTTTCTCCATGAAACTATTCACTGTGTCAGTAGAATCAGCGAAGTTTCCTTTACGAGGGCTTAGTTATCGATATCATTATAAAACACTGACTGTCGTGGAAGTCACATGACAGGGACCCCAAGGACTACATAGCCAGTTATGTTCCTATAGATGTTATTGTTGGGAAAGCCACTTCATCTTTCAGGAAAACCATTATAAAGTCATCCCGAACAAAAAAATTCATTTTTGCTAGGACATTATTCTCAAGCCCGGGAAGGTCAGAAGTATGTTTGCCAACATTTTTCATTAGAAATGTTTCCTATCAGTGATACCATGATTTCCAGATGGGCCAACTGGGTGGGTGGGCCAGTTGGGTGGGCCAACTGTAATTCCGCTCTAAAACTCTGCTATCAGACCCCCAAGCGTTTTCTGATTATGGCCTTTAACAAAGTTGGCAACAATGGCGAATGCAGGTTTGTGCTGAAGTATGTATATAAATGCATTTGCAAATGGGTTTAGACCTTTGGGTGAAAAGGGCCTGAAGTCTCCTAAATAGAAAAATCTTCAAGTAAATCAGAACTGACTCAAGAGTTTGGAAAATGGTACAGGGCTTAGTGACCTTCTATCAAACCACAGCCAAGGCCACATTGTAACACGTCCCCACTCCCAGATTAATTTTATTTCTGTCACCCTCTTCACCTTTGAAATTCCTTCCATTCAGCAAAATTCAGGAAAACAAATACATTTTGACTTCTGTCCCTGATACTTCCCTGCGTGCCTTGATGAAAAATACAGTTTTCGTTTTCAGCCCTGCACCTGAGAGAGGCAGCGGTCTAATGAAATGAATTGTGCCTCTTTTCCCTGAAGCCCCAGATTTCCATATAACACATGCCAGTACATTTAGGCCTGAGGGCTCCTCCAAACTGAGCCCCTTTGCCTGCAGAGGGTCAGTTTAGTCTCTTTTCAGATAAGCAGACCTGCATGTGAACGCTACATTGGTGCCAGAGCCTTTCCTGGGCAAAAGGCCGGGCCTTCTTCACCTGCAAGCCGACACCTCTCCTTCCCAGACAGGGCCTCGCAGGGCGCGGCGCGGCCAGCAGATGGAGCCGCAGCTGAATTTTCGTGAGCCGCTCTCTACACTGTAGAAGAGTCTGGAATAAACCGGAAAGGGATTTTTTTTTAAAGCATTCTAATTTTTAACATATATCGCCTTCTTTGTCAGGGCAGAGGCTCTTTTTATTTGACTAAGTTGAAATGCATTTGAAGTTTAAAAAAATCCGTGATTACGCAATCCCCCAATACATGTTATTTTAGGATTTCCATTCTTTCGAGGGACCCAAGAAGCAGGTTTTTAGTACTATAAACTGTCACGAGGGTATGGTGGTTCAGAAACGTTAGCAGGCAGCGCAGGATAAAGAAAGACTGCCTCAAGAAAACACCAGAATGGAGAGAGAGGAGCGACGGAGCCTCCCCAGGCCGCGGCGGAAGTGAGCTCTGTGAGGGGCGGGGCGGTGGCCTCGGGCGCGGCGAAAACCAGCGCCGCCTGCTGGTGAAAAGGGAGAGAGCGCGGATCGCGCCGGAGGCTGTGGCGTAGCTACCGGGTCCGCTTAGACAGAGCCGACATTCCAAAGTCTGTTAACACTCTAAATGCTGCACGATATACCCGCTAGCCGACGAAACCGAAAGTGATGGGCACAACCCGAGCAGCCTTTCTGTCGAGAGGAGAAACGTGCAGGCCCGTTATGGGTTGGGGGAACCATGTTTCAAAGGGCTTGACTGTTTTTAATGCTTCCTAAAGCTAAAAAGGATAATTGTTATTTAAGACAATCCTAAAGAAGAGGAAACATAGAACCCGATAGGAGCTCTCTTTCATTTATCCCATCCTGCTTTAAGTTATTTACAAAATATAAGTGGTTATCAGAAGCAAATTGGAAAAAATGGGCAAGGCACTGAGTTTCAAGGTGAAGGCGCTTATCATTTCCCCTAACGGCCCCTCATTTTTATTCCAGGATTGTTGCAGTGGTGTTTCTTGAGTCCCTCCTCCTCTCCCCACTTCCCCTTTCTCTTCACTCATTTGACAGGAGCCTCCGCAATCATCTGCTTAGAACACGTCATCCTCATCCACTGGGAGAGCGTTGTGGCACCACCTTTCTCCCCCTATGGCTGAAGCCCACAGAAAGAAGATGACGGGTTGCGCTTCTGCTCTTGAGCTGGCGCGATTGCCGGGAATTGTAACCTGCAAAATGATGGCAAAGGGCAGCTTCCCCCCTTTTTTTATGTTGCAGGGAACTTTATGTTGCCCTTCATTAGCTGGTGCTTTCTCCTGGAGAGCCCTGTCCTTCAGTTGCCCAAATGATGCGCTAAGTCCCTTCCACCTGCAGAGATCCAGTGCATTCAGTGTAAAAATCGCACATCTCTGTGGTTCTTCTAGTAAGGGAGTAAAGACCTCTAGGTAGACGGTGTCCTTTGGATTAGTCATGTGTTTATCAGGTTCCTGTTCTCTGACATGAAAATTCACATCTCCCATCAGGGTATAGCTGTAGGCATAAATTATAGGCTTTGGTTCAAAACAGGGCCCTCTCTTTTGTCCAATAGCACCAGAAACACACTAATTAGGGACCTATTTGGAATGCAAGCCTTCTTGAGGGAGGTTGGGCCCCCAAGTCCTGTACTGATTACTTGGGCTGCAGCCTTCACAGTCTGGATCCAACCAGATGAGCACTGAGAGCTCAGTGTTTGGAACACAAAGGAGAGCAATGAATATATAGTAACTTAGTAAATCAGGGACAAGATCCAAGAGGAAGCCTGACATTTATCAGCAGAGAAAGGGAAGTAAAGGAGCGAATGTGTCAGTGTAAGTGTTACCGTGTTATAAAAGTGTCCTCCAGGGAGACGCTATATGCACAGGGCAGCTGATAACATTGACACTGTGCAGGTCGGTCTCCCCACATCTCCGGGACTGCTGAACCAAGTGTTACCGGCAGGCATACAGCTCGGAGCCCTTCCTGCTGCAATCCTCAGAGGGAGTTGGCTCAGACAAAGCAAAGCAGCTTCTCCCTCGGTTCTCTTTGTTCTTCCTTGGAAAATGGGCGCTCTCTCAAGTCTCATACACCAGCTGCTTTCACCTCTTGTACAGGGCCAAAATAGAATAATTGCCAATAATGATTTGGACAGCATATTTCTGCAGCTCTGAACTCTGTGAAATGGAGGATCAAATTATTTTCAGAATTCTAACATGCTGTAAATTCTTATTCTGGGTCTCTAGGCAAAAATTTCAGAGAGGTGCCCCTCTTCACCAATAAAAATAAAAATCTCGCCTTCAGAAAGGGGTAATGAAGACAGTGTTTTGAATCCCACTTAACCTAATAACTACATGTCCTGCACCTTATGCTTCAGAATCTCTTTCTCATGGGGGTTGTGATTTAACGAGCAAGTTCTTTGTCTGCTAAGAAATCCCTTCAGCAGTAAAAGGGCTCCTGACAAATCACACCTTTTTATACCATAAGTGACTTTTTTTCTAATAAGAATGATTTAACATAGCTCCCTTCAAAATAAAAACATTCAGAATTTTCTATCCCAGATTTAAGCATGGGATTAAGACAAAGGGTGCTTGTCTCGGAACAGGCATGCCACTCCCCGAGCGCTCAGAGCATCTGCTGCCTGGCCTGATTCTTAAACCAAAAGCCACCCGTGGCTTCCGTGCCTGACAGCTGAGGTGGCCTTCTATGTCCAGTGTGGGCCAGCTGGAATGGGTTCACACGCACAACAGAAAATCGGCTCTGTGGGTCAAGAGAAACCTTACTGGGCTGAGAAGGACTACGGTGACATTTTGGAAAGACTGTTGGTTTACTTCTTGGGAATCCCCCCTCCCCCAAAGTAAGTACTTTCAGACCCTTTATGTGGCATCCTCAGGCTCTTTACGACAGTTCCTACTTTGGGGGGATTTTATCTGCTCACTAAATACTGGCTATTTGGTCCAGAATGACAGAAGATCTGCATGTTTTTACTCAGTCAAGACTTAGGCTGAGGAGAGAGCAGCTCCTCTCTGCCAGTTCCTGGTGACTTCATTCTTTCTAGCACTCTGGGGAGGAAGTGAGAGCAAGTGGCAGCCAGGAACCCTGCCCCGCATTAGCAGCTAATTTAATGGCTCAGGTGCTATAGATGAGCTTCTGAAATAATTCTGAAGCTAGATAAGGAGCGAATAAGCAGGTGTTAAGGGAGTATATCTACCTTTGTAATTAACGGAACATTTTGATAAAGTGGTCACTGGGCATGTATATTCATAGTACTACCCTGTGTTTATATTATCATCTGTTACCCAGACAGCACATTACAGAATGCCTTTCATCTGACAGGTCCTTTCCTGCGTTAACCTGGTGCGGAAGGCCCTTCAATTTAATAGCCAGGAGCATTTGTAGGCAAGAGCCCTGTCATGCCCTCGCCCTTTCTTTATGTTTCACACAGTACCCAGCAGAGTATTAGACACGCAGTAGGTGCTCAGGAGAGCGGCGCTTTAAAAAAAAAACAAAACACCCACACGACAAGAAGAGTACAGCCTAAAGGAACGATAAATGGCTGTGCTTTAATCCTGAGATTAGGCCCGCCTTTCCTGTCACGTCTGAGGACACTGGAGATGGTACTTCATAGACAGAAGTGGCGATATCGCAGCTTGTCTGGGGGATTCCGATGACAGCAGCTGGCTTTCCTCTCTGCCAGAAGCCATAGATGGGCTTTACATACATCATGTCATTTATACTTCACCACAGGCTAAGTTCACTATTATCACTGCCCTTATTTTACACACGACAAAACACTACCTGAGCCGCACAACTAGTAAACAGCCTCATCAGGACTTGAGTCTGGAGATAAGTCAGATTCCAGACTCCGCGCCTTAAGCACATTCATGCTCCAGAATGTCTAATAACGCCATTTACAGCTCCGTTCACTAACTGAGGTGCAAGGGAAAGAGGGAAGCGGGTAATAAGCAAACAATTCATAACTGACATGTCTCAGTCTTCATGGTTTGGATGTTCTTTCCTGTGTACTCTCATTTCATCCTCGCAGCACTCTGTCAAGTATGTGACTATTATCTCTTACAGATAAGGAATGTGTCTGGAGAACAAGGGGGTTTAGAACAACAACAGCAACATGCTAGAATTCTGAGGCCGAGAGGTAACAAATGTACTGATAGGTAACGCCACGCCTGCCTCGGCCTCTCACCTCAGCGCAGAGTGCTGGTGGAAGTGCTTCCTACACTCCTTTCCTTTCTTACTTATCAACGCTCCAGGAGCCATAAAGCTTATGCCCGTCTCTTCCTGCGCCATAAATCCAAATAAGGTTAATGTTGACCTGATGTGCCACTAAGTCATTTCAAAAGCAGAGGCAGAGAGGTAGAGAGGAAACAGTAAAAGTGACAATGCATTCAATGCTACGTAACAATTAACAAGAATGAATTCCGTGGAAACATACTGCCATGAAGTGATCTGCACAGGCATGGCAAGTTGACAATAATAAGGGCAACCTGCAGAATAAAATATAGAGCATGGTACCATGGATTTTTTAAAAGACACAAACCAATATGACACACACACACACACACACACACACATACACACACATCTGCGCAAACACACATAGCAAACAGTTGGTTCTACCCCAACTTGATAACTGATTTCCCTGGGGAGAAACCGAGGCCTGGGGTGAGGTGGGTAGCATTGGCCTACTCTATCCTTTTACAAGATAATTTATTCAAATAACGTCCATGTAAAAGAAAAAAAGAAGGAAAGGGTAGAAAAGAGACAAGTGTTGCTGTGGGAAAGAAAGGATTAGCAACACACGGTAAAGCACCATCAGTGGTACAAAACGGGCCAGATGAAAATCCACTGCCTCGTTCATGTCCGTAAGAGACCAGCGAAAAGCAGAGAGTTCTCGTGTTGGCATTATTATTATGAATCGGGTGAGTTTTGAGATGTAATGTCTCCTAATTCTACCAGAAACACGGTGCTGAGAAGTACATGAGACCTGGAGCCAGAGAGCCTGAGTTCAAGGCCTGACTCTGCATTTCTCTGTAAGCTCGGGCTAATTTCTCAAGGCCTTAGCTTCCTTATCTGCAGAGTGAGGATAACAGCAACATACTTCATAGGATGCTTCGAGGACTGAGATAACACACAGGAAAGAATAGCAAAATCATGCAGACTGAGACTTAGAACTTATAAATTATGTTTGTGTTGACTGTCTTCCCAGTCTTTCTCTCCCACCTTAGAGAATTATGTTTTCTCACACCCTTAAGTATGCCCCACACTGAGGCACAGTTAATTGAACAAGCCATCAGTCTTCAATACCATATTTGCTGATCACAGGCCTCCATTATTTGAGGCTTTAGATTATGAACACACCTAGTTTTTAAGCTTCAGTAACCTGCGTTCACGTATTTATTTTAAGGGATATATTCATTCAATTCGTGTATACGACATCCCCTTTTCCTGTGAAACCTACTTTTGATGCAAGAACTAAAATACCCAAATCAGAGAGACCATTTAAAGTACAAGCCAAAAATATCATTAACATTTTTTTGGTCCCTTTCCATGTGCTTATTTGTGGTCCTATGAAAATTTCAAGCTGTTCTGAGATTTCCAGAATCCAGTTACAAGCCTTATAATAAAAAGGGTTTCAAAAATAATCAAAGCAACACTAGTACCACCAATATAATCAGACACAAAAGAGAAACATGAGCAGATGAATACACATCAGTTGCACGCACACAGCACCATGCCAACCACGCACGATGTAACTAACTCAACCACAGCCTCACCTTTGAAACGGAGCCAGGTTCTCTACTTTTGCGGGATGTGCCTGCGTTAAAAAGCGCAGGGACCTGAAGATTTCTGGTGAAGCAAAGAAGAATCCAGTTGAAGTTGTTTTGCAGTTTGAGTTCGGAAAGGATCCATTTGAAGGAACCAATTCCAAGCACACAAAGCACACATCCCTCCCGGGCTCCTCCACCCCATTCAACTGGGCTGTCAGTTTAGAGCTGGGCGCCCATTGTTCACTTTGTTCTACTCTAATTAGACTTGACAGATTGCTCTTTCTAGCTACACTGGCTGTTGCCAAGAACGGAGAGAAGAGGTGAGGCTGACCTTGTCACTCCGCCCTTGGGATCAGTGGCCCACCCCCCACCCTAGTCCGCCAACACCGAAATGTATGCCCCTGCAGCTCAGATCTGTTCCCCTTCTCCTCCAGCCCCCTGGCAGTCCCTGTGCCACGGACTTGTCTTTCCCTCCTGTGAGATTCAAACCCTCATTGTCTGTGGGAGAGGAGGAAGTGTGCTCTAATATTTTTCATATTAATACTCTGACCCCTGCTTTTTTTTTTTTTTTCCTTCAGGCCTGGTGGGGAAAAAACAGACCAGCTTTTCTGAAGGGAAAGATACTGCAGTTCCGCCCAGGAGCCGGGAAGTATCGATTGCTTAATGAAACAGAGCTCTGGAAGGATTCAGGCCCTGACACTCCCAGCGTGTGTCTGAAGCAAATCCGTGGCCCCGCTGCCCTCAGTGTCCATATCTGTAAAATGCCACCAGTACTTCTCGAACCTTTGTCATATCAAAAAACATGTTATACTGGTGTTATATAAAAGTTAGATCATAAAATGGTAGAGCTGGAAATGATCTTAGAGATCGTGTAGTCCAATATCTTCACTTGGAAGATTAAAAAAGCAGAGGCCAAAAGAGGGAGGGGACATGCACAGGGTCATGAAATTAGTTCTTTAACTTTAAACATCTGCCACTGAGCAACAGCTTGCTAATTAGCTTTGTCACTAACCTGCCATTTCCCAGTTTATCCCGAGCTTGAGGAGAAATCACATTGGCCAGGAAGGCAACTTTCTTTCTCTGAGGAAGGAATTCTCCTCACCCAAGGACAATGTTTTCTGGAATGCTTCCCTTTACTGAGAATCCAATTGTCCTGTAATAAATAGATCCTGACTCACCCAACGCCACATGCCTCTTACCGGGGTGCAGGATGGAACTCAACAGACTTCGGGTCTGGGGCCCCGCTCTCAAATAGGAGGGACCCCCTCCTTGACCTAAGTCTGGCTACGCCCATTGCCTTAAGAGCTCTGAGCAGGGCAGACTGTTAGAAATTTCTCCTTGGAACAAATCTTATGTTCCCCAGGTTGTAATGTAAACCCACTCATTTACGGTTCACTCCCCTACGTACAAGTATTTATTAAAAGCCCATTTTTTTGTTAAGCCCCTGAGAGCTGGCAAGACTAATACAATGAGTAGGATTCAGCCTCAAGGAGCCTCAGAAGGAGGCAGCAGTGTAAACACTGATGTGTGTGGCAGCATTGTATGATGAGGGTGGAAGGAGGAGACGGTCGATTTTCCTTGATTGGGGTTTAAGGAATTTAAAAACCTCACAGAGAAAAAAAGTAAAAATAAAAATAAATTTTAAAAAACCGTCATGGGGAGATGATACTTGAGCTGAACTTTAGGAAATGGAGGCGATTTTCCAGGTGGAAGTGAGGAAAGTAGGTGGCATTCAGACAGAGAGTGAGCCCATTGTTTGGGGGGAAAAATGTTTTTGGCCTGTGCAGTATGAGGAAGCATCATCCAAAGATGAGATTGGACATTCAGGTAGAGATCAGCGAAAGCACTATATCACAAAGGAAGCAGTTCGGATTTTACTGTGGCAGTTCAGGGGACCCATGAAAAGTTCCAAGCAGGGAAGTAACACGGTTCTGATTGCATCTTGAAAAGATGGCGTTGATGGCAGTGTGGAAGACAGTTTGGGGGAGGACTGGGAAGGAGCAAGACCCAAGGCAAAGAGACCTCAGGACACAACTGCAACAACTGAGGTGACCTAAGACAGCTGACTCAGTCTCTTCGAAAAGTCAGTCAGAAGAATCAAGGGAGGGCACTGTTTTAGTTTTTGCTTCCAAAAGGCTTCAATCGTTTTTGATCCTGACTCAACTAGATCAACTGTAAAGAGAAAATGTGGAAGACACATAGAGTCTTCGATAATATTGAGGTATCCTTGCGCGTTTTGGTAGGTGTGATGTTACCTTGGTAGCGTCATAAACCAACAGACCAAAGTGTTTAATGGGTGAGATGTCATGATGTCTGGAACACTGTAGAAATAAGAGATGAAGTAACTATGACGAAAAGTTAATAATTATTAAATCCAGATGATGGATATGTCGAGGTTCATTACACTCTACGTATATTTGAAAGTTATCAAAATGAAAAGCTAATAATATATTAGGCAAAGGAAAATGAGATCCCAAATTAAAGAAATTAGAGTGAAAATGGAGAGGAGAGAGCCATAAGCAATCGCTATACGACAGATTTAACAATGCTCGGTGACTGGTTAAAAGTGGTTATTGGAATGGAAGAGTTGACGTGACTTCCAGGCTTTTGCTTGGGTGCCTGGGGAGACAGGAAAGAACCCACTCTTTCAGGCATGCAGAATTGGAGTTTCAGAGAAACACTGAGTTAGCGCTGTCCAGTAGGCAGTTGGACGCATCGATTTAAAGATCAGGAGAGAAGCTCGGGCCGGTGGTGTGGATTTGTGAGCTGTCAGCTCACCGACATTTGGGTGGTGATTCAAACCATTGGGAGAGCATGGCAGACAAGAAGGTAAGACGGCTGAAGAAGAGGCCCAAGGAGCACTTATATTTAAGAAGTGGGGAGAGGAAGACCTTCCAAAAAAGAAGAATGGCCAGAGGATAAGAACGAGAAGAAACAGGAAAAAAATAATTTCTGGAGAATCTGTCAAACATAAGGGGTCAACAGAATCCAATACCCCAAGTTAAAATGTGAAACCCATTGAATTTAGCATCTAAGTGACAACCGCCAAAGAACGTTCAGGAGAAAGTAATGTGTTGAAAAGTGAATCAGGGGAGAGTAAGTGAGGTCTGAAAGATGGGGGAGGGCTGGATTGCATGGTCCTCACAGGAGGAGAGGGGTGCCTAGAAATGGTTTGCAAATGGGCAAGCTCTGGGTCCAAACAATAACCTCTGCTCAAGGGGGCTCAGTGGAAGTGGATTCCTGAGAGAAAAAAAGAACAAGTTTTAGTTATAGCAGGGGGAAGAGCGTGCATTCTATAAAGAGATTAAGAATATAGGGGACAGTTCAGTGAAACAAAGATCCCGGAGGGCACCGTGGAGAGAGTTTACGGGGTCAGCAGTGTCTGAGAGTCAGGAGGGCAGAAGGGGATTCTTTTGACCTCTGGCTGGCGTGTCTTAGCAACCTCTTCAACGATTCCCCAAATACAATTCTCTCCACTCCACACCATCTTACAGGTATCAGATCTGGAAAATGCTTATAAAGCATGACCTTGGTCGTGTCAAACCCTTGCCCCCAAACTTCCATTAGCTCCAACACCTACTGCATTAGGTATTAGGTATAAGATAGCCCTTCCATAATCTGATCCCGACCTGCTTTTTCCAGCCTGATCTTTTTGGGTTTGCTTGGTTTTATTTGTTTTGTTTTGTCTTCCTTTTCATGAACCTTCCTTCCAGAATGCCAGGCTATTCACTAGTCTTTGAATATATTGATTACATAAAATATTATAGAAAAAGGGCTGAGAAGTGTCTAGCATATAACAGCATTCAACAGATGTTAGTTTTTGGATATGAAACTATTTATAATTCCCTTTAACCATTTCACGCAGTTCTCTTTTCCCTAAAGTGTCTTTCCACCTTTCTTTATGTTATAGAGCAAGATTCAGCTCGTGTCATCTATTCTAGGAAGCCTTTTCTGTGTCTGCAGCACACCACCTCTCTACCTCTCTTGACTATCAGCCTATTAGATCTGCTTATATGTCTGTTTCTCTCATTAGAAGGTTTCCAGAAGGCCAAAGCCATATATATATATTATATATATATGTATAATATATATATTATGTATATAAACATATTTAGAGCATCAGTACATAGTACAGTACATGGCACTATGCATACTAAAAAAAAAAAGTGTTGAACAGGACTTTGCTCCCTTTCCTCTTTCTTTCTTTTTTTTTTTTTAGCTTTTTTTTTTTTTAAGATTTTATTTATTTATGAGAGAGAGAGAGCACAAAGCAGGGGGAGCAGCAGGCAGAGGGAGAATCAGGCTCCCCGCTGAGAAAGGAGCCCGATGTGCCATTCTATTCCTCTTTTTTAAACTGCATTTTTACATGCTATGTGGTATGGTTCCTTATATGATATCCTCACTCTGTTCCTGAATGGCAGTGGACATTGTTTTTGTCACCACAGTGTCCCTTCCTGTTCTTCTGGCAACAGGCTTGATTTTCGTTGTGACAAAATCTGCTGTCAGTGAGAGAGAAAACTGCTCTCAGTCTTTGTGATTCAGATGGGGCTCTCCCAACTCCTGGGATCAGGCTGGAGGACAAGTCACAGGTCTAAATTAGCCAGTTATTGTCCCATTCCTATGGCCCCCCGATGGGTTTGAGTGAACATACGCTCTAACCCTTCCAATCAAAGTAGATCTCAGGACTTTAATCTTTAGAGTTACTGGAAGAGGGGTCCTCTCTCTCTCTCTCTCTCTGCTGGACATGGAGTCAATAGGGTGGGGGGCTGCTGTAGTCATTTTGATACAAATGACAAGCCTGTTTGAGAATGAAGGCAATACTCCAAGAGAACACAACAAAGAGAAAGAGTCCTGGTGATGGAAGCAGAACCGAATTCAGCTGGGTTTTCCGTTATTTGCAACAAAACCATCTTTTTAAAAAGATTTTATTTATTTATTTGAGAGAGAGAGAGCACATGCAGGGGAAGCAGCAGGCAGAGGGAGAGGGAGAAGCAGGCTCCCTAGAGCAGGGAGCCCGATGTGGGACTCGATCTCAGGACTCCAGGATCATGACCTGAGCCGAAGGCAGACACTTCACGGACTAAGCCACCCAGGCGCCCCTGCAGCAAAACCACCTTCACTGATACAATAATTATGCATAACTGATGAATGTAACTGATGGAATCATTATTTGTATTATGTATCTAGTACATTGCTTGACACATGAGACTCTTTAATAAATGTGTGTTTAATAGATAAAGAAGTTGTTGTGAGGTACGGCAGTTACTTATTTCTATAGGGCAACTTGGCGATATGTATTTACAACCTTAAAAAAGATCATTCTTCTGGAGACGGATGGTGGCAGCTGCACAACCCCGTGAATGTGCTTAATGGCTCTGAACTGTACACTGAAAGGCGGTTAAAATGGTAAACTTTACGTTATATATTTTACCACAATAAAAAAGGAATAAAAAAACAAAAAAATCATTAGACTAGAAATAAAGGCTAATAGACCAGTTAACAAATGAAAACATAGGGACAGGAAAGTTTCTTGTACTGTACCAGCAAAACTAGTAATCATTCTCTACTTCTGGAAAATGCATCATAGGGAAATAGATAAGTACATAAAGTTGGTTTATCTGAGCATTACTAATAACATCTGGGTGACAAAATCATGATATACTCAAATAATGGAATATTACACGGTCATTAAATTGATAACGTAGATACGCTATGTAGGAACAAATATATCAGAATGCTAGAAATACTGCAATTATATTAATATCAAATAGTTTCACAAAAATAAGGCAAGACTTCTTATAAGATTTATGGATAGGAGCCGAATGTTGGATGGAAGAACATCATTCAGTAAGTTCTGGGAAGTAAACTGCTCGCTCAGAAAGAACTTACTGTACTGCATTGACTTTCAGATACCTTTGGTTGTAAGATACTTCCTGACTTCAAAGATGTGAGAACATGAAAAAGCATACATCTAGACTTGACCAAATATAATGCTTAGGGGCAGAAAATTGTACATGTCGGTGATTAGGATGAGGGGAAAGGGGACAGGAAAATCATTAGATAAAGTGAACTCAAGACGGGAAATGTTTTCAGGTTTATAGAATAAAATTATTTTACAGTAAGTGAAAAGAAGCCAGTGAAAGGCTTTGAGGAGAGGTGTAAGATGGCCACAAAAGCACGCACTGAAGGTTAATTTTCTAACTCAAGTAAAGGAAGCAAGCAACTATCCCTGCTAATTTGGACGCTGTACGATAGGTAACAGTGAGTGTTAACTCATTTACATTTGTGAGGTTTCTTTCTCTACTTTGTCTTAGGAAGAGGCCAGGCTTTATTTTTTATTTATTTATTTTTTTTTTAGATTTTATTTTTGGGGCGCCTGGGTGGCTCAGATGGTTAAGTGTCTTCCTTCGGCTCAGGTCATGATCCCAGGTTTCTGGGATCGAGTCCCATATCGGGGCTCCCTGCTCAGTGGGGAGTCTGCTTCTCCCTCTCCCTCTGCCTCTTCCCCTGCTTGTGCTCTCTCTCCCTCTCTCTCTCAAATGAATAAATAAAATCTTAAAAATAATAATAATAAAATAAAATAAAAAAATAAATGTCCGATTCTTGGTTTTGCCTTGGGTTGTGATCTCCTGGGATTGAGCCCTGAGACAGGCTCTGCCTGAAGATTCTCTCCCTCCCCCTCCCCCAGCTCACCAGTGCAGTGTGCGCTCTCCATCTCGCACTCTCTCTCTGTCTAAAATAAATAAATAAATCTTAAAAAAAAAAAGATTTTATTCTTAAGTAACCCCTACACCCAACATGGGGCTTGAACTTACAACCCCAAGATCAAGTCACCCACTCCACATACTGAGCTAGCCAGGCACCCCTGCCAGGCTTGTAATTTTAGCTTCCCCCTGCCCTGTTTTAAGAAGGGGTTTGACAGCTGAAGAGAAATAAAAAAGGCATGGGAGTAACAAATTGCCAGTACTTGAGGAGAGGGATCAAAAGTCTACATTTTTCATGTTAACAGAATATAGGGAAATCAAGACTTCCCCTAAAGTGCTCTGTATCTCTTTCCATGTTGTTAAAAACTTTCAGTAAGCATTATTCTGTCATTAAACTCAACTACTTCCATCCAGGCTGTCTCACAAGTTAGGAATTTGACCAGCTGTCCATGGGGAAGTGAACTAAAAAAATGTCAAGCATTTTCTCTCTCTCTCTCTTTCTCTCCCTCTTTCTCTCTCTCTCTCCCCCCCACCCTCACACCCACACACCCCACACATTCGCAGACTTCAGTGCTTAGCAATACACCATATATATGCTATTTACTCACAGAGCTTGTTCCTTATTTTCAGTTATTTCTGTCCTCTGTAAAGTGGGAAGCACTGGGGAAGGCAAATTCCTCGGAGTTATTACTGTGACTCACGGTGAGTTCAAGTCAGGCACCGGGATCGCTGCCGCCAGCGATGGCTGCATCCATAGCCACATCACAGAGTTGCCCCATTTGATGTAATTACTAATCACAGACAAAGGGACTTGGACCAAGAGCCACAGGTATGGCTCTAGGCAAAAAGGCCTTGGTAAATAAATTTACCTCATAGAATGTCAGATTTACTGGGAAACCTAAAAAACATGTAAGCCCTGAAGTTACTGACCTTTGGTAAACAACAAACTCACCTCAGGAGCTTTTGTAATATCTCAGGTAAGGTCCCAGGGTTGTTTTTTTGTTTTGTTCTTCAAAAAAGCTTCACAAGCAATTGTGGGGCATTAAAAGCTGAGAATTACTGTTCAATTCCCACTGCTCTCAGTTTACGGACGGTAACCTGTGGCCCAGACAGGTGGCTGGCTTGCCCCAGATCCCACACCTGGTTAAAAACAGAACTGAGACTAGAACTCAAACCTCCTGATTTCTGGCTTGGGGTCCAACCTGCCCCACTGATTGTTTTCTAAATTTTTACTATTATTCCTTCCTAATACATTTGAAAGTGTATAATTCAACCACTGGCCATTTAATAACAAAATCGTAGAGTTGCAAAATCTAGCATTTATGAAAGAAGCCAGTCACAAAAGACCGTATATTATATGATTCCACTTACATGAAACGTCCAGAATAGACAACTCCACAGAGTTGGCAGTAAATTAGTAGATTACCGGGAGCTGCGGGGAGAGGGTGCAAATAGGTGCCGGATTTCTTTCTGTGGTGACGAAAGCCTTCTAAAATTGATCGCCCAACTCTGTGAATATACTAAAAGCCACTGAATCGTAATACTTTCAAAAGAGGAGTTGTATGGTATATGAATTATATCTCAATAAAGCTGTTAAAAATCTAGTGCTAACTTCTCACTGGATTCTGAAAGATAATTAAAAATTTTTTACTTATTTCATTCATGAACATTTCTCTAAGGTTTATAAGCAGTCTCCAGATGGGTTTTTTCCTTAAATTTAGATTATCCCTACTTAGGTCCGTTTCCCAGGGTGCCGTACCCACCCCACCCCCAACAGCCATTTAATCTTCCCAGAACTTGTATGGTATTCAGGACCCTTGTCCTTCAAACCATCAGACTCTGTGCCTTTGCCAAGATCATTCCCTCCACTGAGAAGGCTAATTTGTGTGTTGAAGGTCTACCTAGCTCAGATGTCTCCTCCTCAAGAGTCTTCCTCCCACCGCACTGGAGGTGGTCTACCCTCCAGGGTATAAAATTCTGACCAAATGTTTTGATATCATGTAACAAAGCTCAGCAACCTGTAGCCTGGACTCTGGGCCCTTACCACCTGCCAGCGGTCCTTCACTAATTTGGTTTTCCTTACTGTAGCACCCCACGTCTAGCACCAAATTCCGTGTCGGTGGTTTTGTCTGTTGCTTTCTTCTGCCCATTATGCTATCCTTCCCCTGCTCTTTTCCCCACCTCCTCACTCCCACCCCCTTTCTTTTTCTTTGTTTTTGTTTAACGATTTTATTTATTTATGTGACAGAGAAAGAGAGTACAAGCAGGGGGGAGCAGCAGGCAGAGGGAGAGGGAGAAGCAGACTCCCCACCGAGCAGGGAATCTGATGTGGGACTCATTCCAGGACACTGGGTTCAAGACCTGAGCCAAAGGCAGCTGTTTAACCGACTGAGCCACCCAGGTGCCCCTCCCACCCGCCTTTCTACCTCTGCCATTCATTTCTGGCTAACTCTCGTTAAATATTCAGGACTCTGAAAACATGCCATCTCTTCCAGAAAAGCCTCTGACACCTCCCCTCATCCTTCGGATGGTGGCCAAACTAAAGTAATGGCAAGGAAGTGTAGAAAAACAGACAAGTTTGAAAAGCAGTAAGGAGGCAGAGTTGGTAGAACTTGCTAATGTGAAATAAATGCACACATAACTCATAAAGGTCAAACAGAACAAACACTGCACGGGAGAATAAGAACTGGTAACAATTTAGAGTGATTTCATGTTTTTCCAAGCTTTATGCCATCTGCAGTTTTAATAAGACGATCCTCTCTGTCCTGCCAAGCATGTCCTCCTTTTAAACATCTCTTTTCTAATATTGCTTTATTGATCCAGAGCCTCTAATGACTCTCTCCTCGCTAATGCACCAAGCCTAAACTCTGCTTGCTTTCAAGGCTTTTACAGCCCTTCCCACCAGCGGCACCCAGCTGGGGTCAGACGGGCTGCCTCATCCTCCCGCCAGATCTTGCTCACTCCGGAGGCTTCTAGCACTCTGGCTACTTTGCCTAAGGCAGTCCTTTCCCCACACACATTTCAGGGACAATTCAATGCTCAGCTTCATGAAATCCTGCCTGCCTGGTCCATGCGTCCCTGTGCCCTCTGATCTCCTGAAGCATTCATAGTTAATAGCATCCAATTTAGCATTTAATTATACATGCTCATCTAACATAATTTACTATTGTTTTAATGTGTGTTAGTCATGTTTCCCCCAACTAGATTATAAATTTATTGGGGGTAGGAACCATGAGTTATACTTCTTTCAAATCATAAGTTCTGGAAGCAGACTATGCTCAAATCCTGGCTCTCCTGCTTGTCAGCTATGGGACATCGGGCAAACGGCTTACCTCCTTTCTTAGTTACTAAAATTTAAAATGGAGCTAATAAAAATAGCTATCTCACAGGAGTGGCTATACAGCTAGATGTAGCAACTCATAGACGGTGCTCAGCAGATACCTGGCACGTTATAAGAACTCAGTAAACATTAGCTAACACTATCATCCCCCACGTTGCTTAGCATAACATTGAACACTGAGTAGATGCCCCCAAATTAATTTTTGCTGATTTAGTGGGTTGCATATAAATCTCTTTTAGATGCCTAGGAGATTCAGAATCTTCTGTCTTGAGACAAAAATTGTGTATTTGTAGAGACAATAATTATTTTTAAACATTTATCAAGATAATTTTACCTCCCAAATTTGGGGGAGCATCTCACCATTGCCCTGCATGTACTCCCTTGCCTGGGTGCTGGTGTCCAGGTGAGGAAATCAAGAGGCAAATCTCCCTCATCTTCCAAGGAAACAGGGGATGAACATTAGATGGCAAGATAGAACTCAGATGCCTGGAGTATTCTGGGTGCCAAGTAGCAGTCATCTGCTAAGAATCCATACTAGAGTCCCCATATGTGTAGTTTTCCGGTTTGGATCGTGTACACCTCAAGGAAACAAACATAAGAATTTCTGTATTGGCCTGTTGGTAGTTGAGGCGACAGTGTGTCTCGTGGAGGGCAAGACAATGATAAAGGTGAGAAGAAGGTAATTAAAGACCCGAGGCTGAGCTCCAGACACACACTGTTATTATATTTTATATCATACCAATTACCATGCATGCCCCTCCCCCAAATACTCTACAAACTAAATAGCTTCAACTAGCTTATTTGGAAGAGCCAAAGTCCCATGGGCCTCACCTTGGTGAAATCCGTGGGACTCACGGTACTATGGAGAAAACAAAGTATTGCTGGAGGGGAGGAATGGGAGAATACAGCAGCTGATACTACCTGGATGGTCGTGGGCCATGTGTAGGATCCATATCATAAAAGATCATAGAATGTGAATTGCATTGTAAAGCAATTCTTTGGGGTTATTCTGCTTCTTTTAAATGTGTCATATTTTCCAAATGAAACATCTTGCAAATGAAAAACGAGTTGGTTGAAAACAGAATTGATTTATTTATTTTACATTGTGAAGATACGAGACACAGAGGCTAGAAGGCAGTTGCATTGAATCACAATCCCAACAGCTGACTATTCCCCTTGTCCAAAGCTCTTAAAGTGATGAATGAGAGGTCACAGCTATCAGGCAAAGTGGGAATCAGATGCAGACATGGTGGGAGGCCAGGGGTGTCGTGAGAACAGTGAATACACCTAGTTTCCAGCCTGGTTCTGCCATCTCCTGGCTCTGCCTCTTTGAACAGGTCAGTTCACTTTCCCGGTCCAAGGTTCCTCATCAATAAGATGACCAGGGAAACATCTCTAAAGCTCCTTCCAGCCCTAACATTCTATGGTTCTGTTGACTCGAAGAAAATCTATGACTTATTCTGCATTTTGGATTGCTATTTCCCTAAAAGATCCATCTTTTCCTCTCCCCGCTCCTTCCTTCTTCCTTCCTCCCAAGCCATCCTCTCATGCACACCCTGCCCCTTTCTCGCTCTGACTTTCATTCCAGAATCTGAAAAATACTCCCAAGCTTAAAACTATTGGTTACAATGATGTGTTCCTTAGATTTTTTTCCCCTCTGGAGGTGTCTAGGAGGCATTTGCTGAAAGGTCGAATTTAAATCTGTAGTTTCAAAGGAGGAGGAAGGAGGCTGATACTGAACTCCCGGCCATGCGGAGCTGTCTCAAGGCAGTATTCCTACACGAGCTGAACAGTAGTCCACGTAATGAATATACGGCTTCTCTATGTCCCTTCAAATGGTTTCTTGGAATTAGGATCACTCTACAGTCTCCATAATTGTTCCAAATCACACTGGGTCTTTCACTACCGCTCTCTGATATAATTTCTGAGCAAGCAGTCAGCATAAAAAAGGACTAGGCCAGCTCTTTGTGTGTCAGTCCTTGGCAGCACAGTCCTCTGGGATGTGTCTCCTGGCATCCACCCAGCCTAGCTATCAACAATAAAAGCTTCTCTTTGTGCTTCCAGTAAGTCATAAATAAATCTCCTCAATCCCACCTGTTTCTGAGAAGAGCTTCAACCATGTCCTTTACCTCAGGTTAAAAAAAAAAAAAAAGACATGATTGCTGCTTTGGGCAAATAGTTTTTCAATGTCCGCTGAAGCCACTGCCCATTTTCTCCTTTCCTTACTCTCAAACATTCCGATGTGTCAGTGGAGTTCCAGGCCCTTTAGCTGCCAGGTTCTGAGACCGGACTGCTTCCCCACCTTAGGCTAATTGTCTTTTCTGAAGCCGCTCAGCCCTCGCGATCTTCCTGCGGACGGCAAGCGTTAGCTGCTGAAGGAGGGCTCCTTCCCCGAGCTGCCGGGAAGGCACACCCCCCAGGAGGGCCACGCGGCCCAGGGGGCAGCAGGGCAATGGTGGACCTGGCTGTGGCTTCAGACACCCTAATAACTTTCCCCGAAAGGTGACAGGGCTAGATCTATGGGCCTCTGAGGGAGTACCAGGCACCAGGCCGATACGAAAGGAAGAACAAAATAGAATTTCTGTTTAGTGAAACGAGAAAACAGCCAATCTCACTTACGGCCCAAACAGGTCGGATTCCTTAAACACCTCTCGTCCAAAACCTCCTGTGAAACATTAAGCCTCATACTACTGTTCTGAGGCCAACATTAATCCTACTTTCCGGCAAGACGGAGAATGAGGTCAAGCACATTATTTCCTGCTGCAGTCAATGTTGGAATTAAAGAAATCTGCTGACTCCGGTCTCAAAACTACAGAAATTAGTCACTTCAGCCAATCCATTGTTGAGTTCAAATGAACAACATGTTTCCTGGGCATGAAAAATGAAAGTATGGGTTTTTTTTTTTCCTTCTGTCACATTCCACTGGCCATGAAAGAGGTCCAGAGGGACCAGAAGTGAATATTACCAACGAAAGTCTCCTATCCACACTTTGGTCCCTATGAGGAGAAACCGATTTCTGTGTTTGCTCCTACTTCCTTCACTTATAACACCAAACTCTGCAAGAGAACTTTGCACATCTTCCCACAGTTCAGGCTGGTTATTTATGACTTTTTTTTAGGTTAACGAATATTTTATATAAACATAAGAATTTATTTTAAAGCATAATAATAAAATGAGTATTCGTGAGGGGCACCTGGCTGGCTCGGTCCGTGAAATGTGCAACTCTTGATTTGGGGGTTGTGAGTTCAAGCCCCACGTTGGGTGTGGAGCCTACTTAAAAAAAAAAAAACAAAAAACAAAAAATAACCAACCAGTATTCATGAAACCACTAGCATGTCAAGAAGAGACCACCACAAACTGATGAAACTCGCTGTTTCCCCTGCATGGCACCCTGGACTCCCCCACAGAAGAGTGTGCTTCTTATTCTTTTGCTTTTTTTGACAGTTTTTCTACATACATACACATTTCTAGACATATTTAGTTCTGCTTGTTGTCTATATACGTTTGCTAGGACTGTCATAACAAAGTGGCACACACTGGGTGCTTTAAACAATAGTAATTCATTGCTTCACGGTTCTGGAAGCTGAGATCAAGGTGTTGGCAGCATTTGCTCCTTCCCAGGGCTGTGAGGGAAGGAGCTCTTTTAGGCTCTCTCCTTGGCTGGAGGCGGCTGTCTTCTCCCTGTGTCTATTTGCATCACCTTCCTTCTATGTGTTTCTGTTTCTGTGTCCGAATTTTCCCTTTTTATAAGGATACCAGTCATATTGGACTAGGGCCCACCCTAACAGCCTTACTTTAACTTGATTATCTCATTAGAGACTCTGTCTCTAAATAAGATCACATTCTGAAGTCCTGGAGGTTAGGACTTCAACATACAAATTTTAGTGGGGGGACACATTTCACCTCATTAGACTATCACAAGTCAAGTTCACAGGGAGGCAGACTCTGAGATGGAGTTTAGCAAGTATGATATTTATTAATATTCATTAATATATTGGGGATCTATATCTAGGGAAGGGAGGGCAAGGAAGTAGAACTAAGCAAAGGGATAAGACAAGTTGTGGTACAGGCCTAACAGCTGCCGTGGCCAATCCCATGGGTTGCTCTGGGGCAAGAGCGGCTTTTCAGAGGTGCCTCACATCGGGCTGAGATGGCCAGGGCTTTGTACTGCCTCATCAGTGTCATTGGACCGAGCCACCCGAGGAAGGGGCATGACCTTGGGTGGGCAGCTCTCTGCAGCTGAAGCAGTCTCTGTAGGGGCTAACAGCTGAGTGCATCTCACCACAGCGAGAGCAATAACCCCCTATAAAGGGAGAGGTTGGTAGGGGGATGGGTGAAATACGGGATGGAGATTCAAGAGAACACTTGTCATGATGAGCACTGACTAATGTATGGAGTTGTGAATTACTATATTGTACACCTGACACTAATATAACACTTTATGTTAACTATGCTGGAATTAAAATTAAAAATATAATTTAAAAAAAGTTATTCTTCTCCTCCCTTTTCATACCGTAATCCTTGTAAGGAAGCTGTTACGCACAACCCACACTTAAGGAGTGGTAAATTACACTCCATTTCCTTAAGGTTGCGTATCCACATAAATTATTTGAAATTCTTCTGTATGAGAGCTTTGTTGATTCACCTCCACTAATTAATTAATTAATTAATTAATTGATATCAGTATGTATGCATAAATATTTCATATTCCAGGTCTTAATTTGGTACTACTTCATTTATTTGTTGCTGAAATTGCTCCAGCTTTGACCATTGGGCTCTTTTCAATTGGCTCCTCAGTCCCTTTGACATCCCTTGTCATTCTGGGATCTTTTGAGCAATTCATTACTTTCTGGCACTATAAGATGCTCCAGGATCATCTTGCATATTTCTTGCCTTAGTTCTAGAATCAGTCACTTCTCCAAGGAACTCTGGTTCCTTTTATTGGAAAATGTTATTAGAAACACAAGATAGGTCAGGGAGCCCAGCTAGCTCAGTTGGTGGAGTGTGTGACTCTTGATCTCAGGGTTGTGAGTTCTAGCCCCACATTGGGTGTAGAGATTACTTAAAAATAAAATCTTAAAAGTAAAAAGAAAGAAAGAAACACAGGATTAGGGGGCACTTCGCTGGCTCAGTCAGTAGAGCATGTGACTCTCCATCTCTGAGTCATGAGTTCAAGCCCCACACTGGAGATAAGAGTATGAAAGAAAGAAAGAAAGAAAGAAAGAAAGAAAGAAAGAAAGAAAGAAAGAAAGAAAGAAAGGGAGAAAAGATAGGGGTGCTGTGACTGTTGGGGTGTCATTGGTTCTACACATTTTCAGCTGGCAGAGAAAAGCAATTTATGTATGTATACTAACCTGTGTGTATACACACATATTTATTAATATTTTACATGTAACTATTAAATGTATAGTAAGCTAAACAGGGGTTCTTACTGATGCCCCCAACTTTAATCCATTATCACACTTTAACTTTCTCCTCTTGCTTGTCTGTAACCTGCAACTCCAACAGTAAGAAAGAAACTTGGCTCCCACCATCCACCATCCATATACTTAATTGTTCACTTCCAGTAGATATATAGTGGTTTCAGATTGTTAACTTGTACCCTCGGGGCAAACAACTTTATTGCCTAGAGTACGGGACTTATCTACAGTTCTTTTTGCCTTTAGTCTTATAGATTCCATTCATTTCCAAAGTGACTTGGATCAGCACTTTTTCTCCCTATCCTCTTCAGTGAGGTTTTTCATACATTTGTATTGCAGCTAGATTCTTTTCTCACAGTCTATTCTGAGATACTTGAACCTCCTTCATGACTTGGGAATAGTTTTTAAAACTCACTATCTTGGGGGCGCCTGGGTGGCACAGCGGTTAAGCGTCTGCCTTCGGCTCAGGGCGTGATCCCGGCGTTATGGGATCGAGCCCCACATCAGGCTCCTCCACTGTGAGCCTGCTTCTTCCTCTCCCACTCTCCCTGCTGTGTTCCCTCTCTCGCTGGCTGTCTCTATCTCTGTTAAATAAATAAATAAAATCTTTAAAAAAAAAAATAAAACTCACTATCTTGGTGCTAAGGGAGTTCTTTGCTACTGGGATATTATTCTTTCTATTCAGTGAACAGAACCAGGCAATAATTTTTTTTTCATGGCTATAATCTTTTTTTTAAGAAGCTTTATTCACATATAATTAATGTACCATACACTTCACCCAGTTAAAATGCACAATGTCATGGTTGTGAGTATATTCACAGAGTTGCACAACCATCACCATAATCAATTTTAGATTACTTTCATCACCCACTAAGAAATCCGGTACACACTAGCTGTCGATCCCCATTTTCTCCAACTTCTTCCCACATACCCTCTCCCTGCCAGCCCCAGGCAACCACTAATTTACTTTATGTCTCTATGAATTTGCCTATTCTGTGCACTTTACATAAATGAAATCATACAATATGTGGCCTTTTATGTCCAGCTTCTTTTGCTTAGCAGCACGCTTTCGAAGTTCATCTCTAGAGGTGAGCCAAGAACTCTTAACTATAGAGAACAAACCGATGGTCACCAGAGGGGAGGTGGTTGGGGGAGGGGTGAACTAGGAGAGGAAAATTAAGAGCACACTTATCATGATGAGCACTGAGTACTGCACAGAATTTTTGAATCACTATATTATACACCTGAAACTAACATAACACTGTATGTTAACTACACTGGGATTAAAATTAAAAACAATTTTAAAAAACTACATTCTTGTGGAGTCACAAACTACTTGTAGATAGATAGATAGATAATCTTCAGGTAGCTGTAAATGCTGTATAAGAATATGATTAAGGGATGCCTGGGTGGTTCAGTCAGTTAAGCCTCTGGTTTTGGCTCGTTTCGTGATCTCAGGGTCGTGAGATAGAGCCTGGAGTCGGGCTCCGCACTCAGCGCGGAGTCGGCTTAAGGCTCTCTCTCCCTCTGCCCCTCCCCCGCCCACATTCGCACATTCAAATAAATAAATCTTTAAAAAAAAGAATATGAATAAGGGCTGAGAGGGGAGGATAATGTGTGGAACGGTTCAAGATACTTGTTGAATAAATAAATCAGTGTTGACAGATTCCAAAAAAAGTTCATCTCTATTGTAACATGCATATCATTCCTTTTTATTGTTGAATAATATTCCTTTGTAAGGATATACCATAATTTATTTGTTCATTCATCAGTTGACAAGCATTTAGGTTGTTTCTACTTTTTGGCTGTTATGGATAATGCTGTAATGAACATTTGTCTACAAGCTTTTATGTGGGCATATGTTTTCTTTTCTTGGGTATATAACTAGGAGTGGAATTGCCGAGTCATCTGCTAACTCTGTGTTTAACTTTGCGAGGAATGGCCAAACTATTTTCCAAAGTGGCTGCACCATTTAACAGTCCCATCAGTGGTGTATGAGGATTCCAATTTCTCCACATCCTCATCAACACTTGTTATGATCTGCGTTTTTATCATAGCCATCCTAGCAGGTGTGATAGGGTTCCAGGCATTTGTTTTTAATCTTAAACTCTCAAGGAACACTCAGACCCATAGACAGGAATCATTTGCTTGACTTTTCCTCAAGACTCACCTTACTACTGCCTTCTCAGATCATTAGAACTTCTGTAGGCAGGAACTCTCCTGGGTCTCTAACTTGCTTGCTTCGTGTCTTCTCTTCTCTTCTTGTTTCAACCATTTGGATTTAGCAATTCAGCTTTAGAATGTGCTAACCTTAGCACCACTAGCCTGGAAACTTGATACACCATTATATCTGGCTATTGACCCATGGCTCCATACTCTACATCTCACCTCTGCCCAGCCTGGACCCTTAGGACATAACTAATTGTATCATCTGGGGAGGGACACTAGTCACTCATGTCCTGTCAAATCCTCAAAATCTTCTTCTAAAACTCTCACATTAGATTCTTCCTTTCCATTTTCACTGCCACCAGCCTAGCTCAGACTTCCATTGCCTCTTGCATCTTTTAAAATCATATGACCATCTTCAAGTGACTTTGCCATTAGACCATAGGGTAATTGGAAAGGAAATAGAATACCGTTAATTCTACTCTAAAATAGAATGCTAGGGGGCACCCAGCTGGTGCAGTTAGTTAGTTAAGTGTCTGACTCTTGGTTTTGGCTCAGGTCACGATCTCAGGGTCGTGAGATTGAGCCCCATGGTGGGCTCCTCACTCAGCACCAAGTCTCCTTGGGATTCTCTCTCCCTCTGCCCCTCTCCCTTGCTCTCTCTCTCTCTCTCAAGTTAATAAATAAATCTTTTAAAAAAATAAAATAAAATACCAGTAGTAAACCAAACCATGGCACAGGGCCACATATACAAAAATTTACTACAGTGAATTTCAAACAGTAGGTTTACCATTCATTAGTATGTCAAGAAATCAATTTAGTGAATTGATTATGACCAGCATTTAAAAAGTGAAATAGAATAGGACAGAAAATATCAGAGAATATTATGCACAGTAAGATTATTACTTTGGGGTGTATAATATGAACACAAATGTATTTTTTACAATGGGTCAATGGTCTAAAGTTCAAAAAATACTGATTGGTATTGTATATATTGTTTAAAAATTATTAGAAATAACCTAAGTGTTGGGATGCCTGGGTGGCTCTGTTGGTTAAGTCTCTGCCTTTGGCTCGGGTCATGATCCCAGGGTCCTGGGATTGAGTCCTACATTGGGCTCTCTGCTCAGTGGGCAGCCTGCATCTCCTTCTCCCTTTGCCTCTACCCTCTGCTCGTGTTCTCTCTCTCTCTCTCTCAAATAAATAAATTACACCAATTTACATGGTGTAAACGCTCCCATCATGACCAGTTTCAAGCTACCAATGTGATGTCACTGAATACAGAGCTGAGAAGAGGTACACAGCGCTCCATCCACATGGGATTATTGCATGTTCTTGGCCCAGTGTGTAGGTAAGAATGAAAGCGTTTGTAACTATCAAATGTTTCTTTGTTCTGAAAATACCAATTCAGTGGACTTTTCGGTTATGCAAAGGAAAAGGAAAGATTTTACTCTAAAATGAAGATGATGAGACAATGTGACTCCAAGGCACAGATCAAAGCTCTGGATAATGTAAACTGTGACAGCTTTCCAAAGTGGTGCTTTTGAAAAGGCGTTCTTTTCTAAATTCAAATTCAGATCACACAGTCCCTAAAAATGATCTCCTGTTCTTATTAGTAAGGAAATGAGAAGAGGAGATCAGATAAATGCAGAAAGGCTTTAGGGGCAAGTCTTTGCCTCATGTTGAGAAAGGACTACCAAGTTGGCTGGGTTGGTATTGCAGAGCCCAATCTGAGCCACTCATCTAAAGACCCCATGGAGTGTTATTACATACTGAATTATCTAGATCTGGGCAAAGGCAACGATGGGCCATTGCAAGGTTCTGGCGGGTGGGTTGGGGCCTTTATGGAAAAGCCAACCCCAGAGGGAGCAGACATTCTGAGTCTCAACTACCCCATAAGGGGACAGAGAGACCCCAGAACCCATACTCTTTACTTTGACACATTTGTGATGTCCTACACAATTTATTCCCATATAAAAAGCATTCTCTATTAAACTGTATGCATACAGTAGTGGTTCAAAGTCAAACGCCAGAGGCGGATTGGTCCAGGTGTGAATTTTCATTTTGTCACTCATTAGCTGTGAGAGACCTTGGGCATATTATCTAACTTCTCTGAACCTCCATTTCCTCAGTGGAGGAATAAAGCAAATATAACTGTACCTACCCCTAAGAATTATTTTGAGGATTAGATTAGATAATATAATAGTTAGCCTTGATAAGGTGCTCAAAAATTAGTAAGAATCACAATAACGATCTCTTCAGACCTGTTTTTGGCAGCTAGATGCCTGATGGAAGGAGATATTTATGTCATCTCAGCATCAATCTTTTCAAAATCTCAGCCTGGATTTGCAATGTTTCCGGGTAAGTTCAGAGCTATAACTGTCTACATCTGGGTAGGAGATACCCAGGAAGCAAAATTTGAGGTCTATATTTGTACAGGACGTCATGAGTAAGTAGGTTGTACTGGTTGGTGAAGCTCACCTAAGAGCCAATGTTTAATTTCAAGAGATGATGTAGGTTATTTCTGGGGATGATCCTGACATGGGTCTTTACCAGAATCTCTGGACTCCTATTTAAAATGGTACCATCCTTTGTACCATGACTTCTGTGGTGTCTAAGGTGATCTCAAGCTGTCAATCAAACATGATGGGCCCTCAGAACTGGAAGTTACCTAAATCTGACAAAATCCTTCTTGTCTGTGTGCCTCGTTCAGACGGTTATGCATTTAGTTAAAGCTGCTGACAGCAGAATATAAATTTTATTTTAATTACACCATTCTCCAGTGTTCTCTCAGTGCCCCGTGCTGAAAGAACAGGCATTCATGGAGAGGATACTGAGGATGAACTCTTGGCGTGAAGTCTCCATTTTACACTGATTTTCACTGAACACAAGACAGACTGTTTGTGGCAGGACTACTGGGGATAATGGGCACTGGATTTTGTGCAATGATTTGTATCTCTTGTGTTTCTGGCACTGATCAAGGTTTCAGGCAAACAGAGGCACGGAGGACCTAGCAACAATTGCTAGGGAGCTTTCTGGTTGCCAGCAACAGTAAATGCCACAGAGACACAAAGACTCAACCTTTCACACACACACAATGAAACCTGGAGCCTGGTTTCTTATTTCAGATCCAACAGTCTTCCAGGTTAAAGCACAACAGCTTCTTCTTTCCCTCTTTTACAGTAGATTTTTAAAATTTTGTACAGAAACACACTGCCCAGGAGCCAGTATGACAATTAATTTTGCTTCTAAATTTGTTCAAGAACACTTACCTCCTGACCTCTCTCTAAAAACCTCTCTAAAAACCTCTGTCTGTTTTTACTGTTTTGCGGGAGAAAGGGAGTGAAATGGTACTGCAGATCTGATCTGGAATTTTAAGTTAAGGTGTGACTCGTTTAATGTGTTTGTAATTGGCAATCTTCTACAAAGTTGCAATAGATTTTTATCCCTCTGATAATATTCACTAATACTATCTGAAAGATCCTCTTTTCCAAGTATAGTCTCTAATTTGTTTCTAGAAAAGGTAGAAGCATACAGAATATGAAGTACAGCACTGGCAACTTAAGGTTTTTCCATGACTCATTCGAGGAAATTGTGTAATAGCCGTCCTCTGCCAACCTCACACACTCTTCTCAAATACCTTGCTCTTTTCCTTATTCCATTCCCCCACCCCTGTCACTTTTTCTACCCTTTTTTGTGCCATTGACTTTTTTCTCTTTTCTCTAAGGCTGTAAAACTCTCTAGGGTATAGTCATGTGTTATGCAAGGTGATAAGGGAACTGAAGTGCCCCCAAGCTTGCTAGTCTGTTTCCTAGCAACTGTATGACATGTTGCTTAGTAACATGAGGGGTGAGAGTGAAGTCTCTCTCACATATCTAAAAATATTGAAATCATTAAAAAAAAAATAGTGGGCTTATTACATATACTAAATCCAGAGACAATCTTCCACGGAGGCAGCTTATTTCAGGCCATGCTATCTTGAGTAAACCTCTATATCTCTTATAATCTGTATACTAAAATAACAGAGAGCTTTTCTTATAAGCAGGTAAAGAAAAAAACCCACAGCCTTTTCTAATCCTTTCTCTTCTACACATGCATCATCAGTGTTTAAGGAGAATGAAGAAATGTTTCCTAACTGATCTTTTAGGCTGGGCAGATGAAGAAAAACACAGCCTGTCCTCTTTTCTGCAAATGCATAATTGATTTTTTTTTAAAGATTTATTTACTTGTGTGTGGGGGAGGGCAGAGGGAGAGGGAGGGAGAGAATCCTCAAGCAGACTCCCCGCTGAGTGCAGAGCCTGACACCAGGCTCAACCCCAGGACCCTGAGATCATGACCCGAGCCAAAATCAAGAGTCGGCTGTTTAACCGACTAAGCCACCCAGGTGCCCTCATAATTGATTTTTAAATCTAAATGAAGACTGAGAAATGTTTTCCAAAACACCTTTTTAGGCTGGCTGTCATTTGGGAGGTGTGTCTTTCAAGATTACAACCGTCTGGAGAGTCATTCTCTGTCAACTTATCCAGTGGTTATCAGAATTCAGAAATAACTGAATTAAACCATTAAAACTCTTTAGCTCCAAAATAGCAAATGTTAATTCTAAGAGAATACTGTTTACTGAATGAGACCTACTGAATCAGCCTCTGTGGTGCAGGAACTGGGAATCAGGATTTCTAACTAGCACCCTAGTTACTTCAGCACATTTAGGAAACACTAGTGAAGAGGATGATTCTAATATGTTACAAAGGGTTCTCTACTAGTTTGGCTCTTGGATTTATAGATGTAATACTTAAAGAAGAAGCTTCAAAGACCGAGTCTTAAATAGTCTACCACACCTTCCCCTTGAACTAGCCCCTTTGGGGGTAATAAAATTGGTCAAGCTTTAGAAAATTAGTCATTTGCTCATTCTGCAAATACTTACTAAGACAATTTGAAATATAATTGATAGAATTTACTGATCAGTTGGGATTACCTCCAAAGAGTTGATATACATAAAGTGCTAAGAATAGCCCCTGGCACAGAGGAAATATTATGTCAAAGTTAGATAAGGTTATATTATTATGTAAGGTTATTATTATTTTAATCTAACTTGGTAGACTAGAAAGATGACAATGAACTGATCTTGAGAATACAGAATAATTGAGAACACAGAATACTAAAGAGGGTAATGGAGAAAAATAACTAATTCCATTTAGATATACTGAATTGAGATACCTGCAGGTCATCCGAGGGGATAAAGCCAGAAAGAACTACAAGTCCTGAAGATGAGAGCATGTTGTATAAGTCGTTTAAAAAGTGAATTCTGACATTTTGTGTGGCTAGTGCTTACCTAAAAACAGACCAGTTATAATTCCTGAGTATTTTACTTCTTACAGCATAAATGCATCTGTTCTGTTGTTCACTAGTTTATCAATCTCACCCTGATTTAGCTATACTATGGAATTAGTTAAGACAAGAATTTGAAAGAAAAAGCGCACATTTGGACGGTTGGGGGAGGGGACTCTGGAGCTTCTCTTGACTACTATCAAATCCCTGTAGCCAGTGCACCATGGCAACCTTCCCAGTCTGCCACCTAATTTCCATCGGCTTTAAGGGGAACAAGGGGTAGGACGGAAGCAAAGTGCATTCTTGTGAGTGTGAGTAATTTGGGTTAATGAAATGCATCCAAACGATAAACTGCGTTTTATGGAAAACTGAGATTATCTACCGTCTTCTCCAATTCCTTCTCTTTCTTCTCCTCTCAGGATGCCTTTGAGCCTCTTTAAGTTTTGTCCCCTTTTTCCAAATGTCAGATTTCCTCAATAGGCTTAGGTGAACCAACTCCCCAATATGTCAGAGCAAAATTACAAATTAAAATGTGTATCTCAGGACGCAAATACGTTGTTCAAAAGAGTGCTTCAGTAAGTGACTGAACCTCAAAGCATTATATTACAACGCCAGAGATATATTTTTAATATTACAGAGTACAGGTTTCTGTTATTTCATAAGTCTTACTTATGGAATAAAAATTCATTAACATTTCTCGCTGCTATACACACCCAAGTCCCTCCCAAAATAGATGAAACTCAGTTACCAGAATCACTGATAATTCTTACCATTGTTATCCAGGAAAAACTATTATTTAATAATATATTTGCATTATGTTGACCAGAGTTTGAGAAAGATAATGTTTAGCTTTATTTTTTTTTTAAAGATTTTTTAAATTTATTTGACAGAGATTAAGACAGCCAGCGAGAGGGGCGCCTGGGTGGCACAGCGGTTAAGCGGCTGCCTTCGGCTCAGGGCGTGATCCCGGCGTTCTGGGATCGAGCCCCACATCAGGCTCCTCCACTATGAGTCTGCTTCTTCTTCTCCCACTCCCCCTGCTTGTGTTCCCTCTCTCGCTGGCTGTCTCTATCTCTGTCAAATAAATAAATAAAATCTTTAAAAAAAAAAAAAAAAGACAGCCAGCGAGAGAGGGAACACAGGCAGGGGGAGTGGGAGAGGAAGAAGCAGGCTTCCAGCGGAGGAGCCTGATGTGGGGCTCGATCCCAGAACGCCGGGATCACTCCCTGAGCCGGAGGCAGACACTTAACGACTGAGCCACCCAAGCACTCCTAATGTTTAGCTTTAAATAAAATTCTGAATTCACATGTGGGCCATAGTCTTACCTGAACTGTTAACGGTGGAATTTGGCCAAGGTGAACGCAACAGATGGTCTTTAAACGCCATACACAATACAAATCACACAATACATTGATCAGTACTGAATCCTAAAGTAAAGACAAATATAAATTCAGCATGTCAAAATAATCATGTCCATCTCCTTATTTAAATTTAGTGTTTGAGATGTGTTTTTGTTAGAGAATTTAAGAGAAATCTACTTGCTTGTATTTATCCTTTTACACTCAAACTTGCATGAGGAAGGGCAGTGTGAGACAGAGAGGCACGATCATTTCACGAAGGAGGTAGAGGCAATGATGTGGTGTGAGACAGTGAACACTATACTGGGATGAAGTTGGGAAATGTAACACATTTCTTTGTGTTGGCAGCTCCTGCACTGTCCTCTCTCTCTCACAGCACTTGACACAGTGTATTGTAGTAACAGTTTCAATCATTGGACCTTGAACTCCTTGGGCCAGGAAACATGTTTTAGGTCTTTTGTGCCAAGCCTTACTATATACTTATTTCCTTGTTGCTGTATCCAATGAACATTCCCTGTCCTTTCTTGCGACTTATCAGAATGCATTATAGCTAATTAAATCTTAGCCAAATTAACATCTATTTACCCTACACTATGCCTGGTCCAATATATGCAACTTGGTAGGTAATCAATATGCGTTTTCAAAAAGAAGAAACGAATGAACGTTTGAAACATATAATCATCCCTATGAGTTAATTACTTGGGTTAAATAAGATTATAATAATTTAGAAAATAATGAAGTAGAAATATGTATGAGCTAGTGAGAGGAGGCTTCCCATATATACGTATGGTAACTTAATTCATGACAAAAGTGTCACTGCCCTCAGTGGGGAAAGGATGGTCTTATACATAAATAGTGCCGGACCAATTACATATCCATATGGGGAAAAAAATAGGTCTGATCTCTACTTCACACCAAACACACAAAAATATCAGTTCCCATATGTATTGTGGAACTAAATGTAAAAGTTACACAATAAATCCTTTAGAAGAATATATTCTATCTCAATCATGACCTTGTGGATAGGCAAAGATTTCTTAAATGCAACTCAAAAAACACTAGCAGTAGGGACACCTGGCTGGCTTAGTCAGTAGAGCTTGCAACACTTTATCTCGGGGTTATAGGTTCAAGTCCCACGTTGAGTGTAGAGATTACTGAAAAATAAAATCTTTAAAAAATGCTAACAATAAAGAAAAGATGATAAACTGAACTACTTAAAATTAAGAACTTCTGTTTATCAAATGACACCATTAGGAGAGTGAAAGGCAAGCTGCAGAGTGGGAAAAAAATTTTTTTTGTAATCCTCAAATCCAACAAAGGACTCTATTTTTTTTTTTTATTTTTTTATTCGACAGAGATAGAGACAGCCAGCGAGAGAGGGAACACAAGCAGGGGGAGTGGGAGAGGAAGAAGCAGGCTCATAGCGGAGGAGCCCGATGTGGGGCTCGATCCCATAACGCCGGGATCACGCCCTGAGCTGAAGGCAGGCGCTTAACCGCTGTGCCACCCAGGCGCCCCAACAAAGGACTCTTATTCATAATATATAATATAATCCAACCAAACACTAAGATAAAGACAGGCAATCCATGAGAAAATATGAAAGAGCCTTGAACAGACATTTCACCAAAGAGGATATTAAATGGACAATAAACACATGAAGAGGTGTCAACCTCATTAGTTAGTCACAATGTGACAGATACTATACTATAAACTCTCCTGAATGGCTACAATGAAAGAGGATGAGAAGCAGAAGTCTCCTACACTACTAGTGGGAGTGTAAATTACAACTTCAGGAAAATTTGCAGCCCAATGCAGGGCTCTAGCCCAAGACCCTGAGATCCTGACCTGAGCAGAAATCAAGACCCGGCCACTTTACCAAATGAGGCATCCAGGCACCCCAGTGGGTAATACCCTTGAGAGCAGATTATGCCTGGGTAGAGGTACAAGGGGGAGCCTTCGCAGATAGCGATAATGTTCTGTTTCTTGATCTGCATGCTGGTGACACTAGTAATAATGTCAAGCTTGCAAAATTTCATCAAATTGTACATTAGCGATTGGTAAAAATGTATGTATGTATGATATTCTTCAATAAAAAGTTTTCAAAATAAAGAAGAAAAAGACAAAAGCTTTTCATGTGGTGAACATAATTGCATGCACAGGAATTGTGTTTCCCATTGAAATTCTGGGTCATACTTGGAAAATTCTATTCTCATACCATACGGCCAGCATGTAATGCTGTTGTCATTAGGCTTCAAATATGCATCTTCACCCCCCTACTCCTTACCTTTCTCAGATTCCCAGTGCTTCCAAGACTTCTGCCATCAATCCCTCTATCACCTCAAACTGTGTAACATTCAACTCTAAGACTACGTCAACTGATAGCCCCCACCACACACACACACACACACACACACACACACACACACACACACACACTACACACACACACATAGATGCATTTCCTGGTCAGACTTGTATCCCTTCTCAACTTCCCTATTTTCTTTCTTTTCTTTTCTATTTTCTTTCTTTCTTTCCCTTTTCTTTCTTTCTTTCTTTCTTTCTTTCTTTCTTTCTTTCTTTCTTTCTTCTTTCTTTCTTTCTTTCTTTCTTTCTTTCTTTCTTTCTTTCTTTCTTTCTTTCTTTCTTTCTTTCTTTCTTTCTTTCTTCTTTCTTTCTTTCTTTTCTTTTTTCCTCTTTTCTTTTCTCTTTTCTTTTCTTTTCTTTTCTTTCAGCTCTATCTTTTCTTTCAGCTCTATACACAGCCCTGAGACCAAGAGCTGCATGCTCCATGGACTGAGCCAGCCAGGAACCCCCATCAACTTCCCTATTTTCATAAAGAGCACCACTACCATTTCATGCCCTTAGTTCACGAAGTTCAAAACTTTAAGGGTTAATTTTTACTCTCTCCTTTTTGCCCCATGGTCAGCCCATCACCACTGGGATTCTTCCTTTGGATGGTCTCTTCTATTATCCCCTTTCTAACCATTCCCCCTGTAATTAGGAAGGTCTGAGACCTTCTCAGATTATTGCAATAACCTCCTTAGCCATGCCACTCTCACCACTTCGCTGTCAGGTTAATATTATAGACTAATTTTATAAACATTAATATATTAATATGAATTTTATAAAAATTAATGTATTAATATTGATTTTATTAAAATGTTCACTCTTTTCTATTAGAATACAAAAGCTTCACATTGCCTAGGGACTCAAGCCCACATTCCTTCTTCAGACCAACCAGAGTCCAAAATGCTTCATTACCTGGCTCCACTCCCCTCATATAGCACATCACCCACCATGCCTTTGCATGCCCAAACTGAGAACATTTGTGCTCTCCCTTGTACAGGTGCGAGATCAACATCATACTATGTCTTTGCCAATATGATGTTCGCTGTTTAAAGTACTCACTCCACTCCTGTCCCATTTGGTTATGAGCCACCATGCTGAGTGAAGACTTCCATGATAAACCATAGCTCTAATATAAGGACTTTTTCCTTCTTTTGAAATTTCTATAACTTTCTATTCAATCTAGTACAGAATAAATTGTGATAGATAGAAATTGTCTTCAGCATCCACAATTTCCTCTTTTTAGTACTTATTTTATCAAGAAATTCTTAATTAATTAATTAATTTATAAGATTTATTTATTTATTTATTAGACAGAGACAGCCAGCGAGAGAGGGAACACAAGCAGGGGGAGTGGGAGAGGAAGAAGCAGGCTCCCAGTGGAAGAGCCTGATGTGGGGCTCGATCCCGGAATGCCGGGATCACTCCCTGAGCTAGAGGCAGACGCTTAATGACTAAGCCACCCAAGCACCCCAAGAAATTCTTAATTTATTAAGAAATTTTCAAACAGGGATGCCTGGGTGGCTCAGTCAATTAAGCGTCTGCCTTCAGCTCAGGTTGTGATCCCAGGGTCCTGGAGGCAAGTCCCACATTGGGCTCCTTGTTCAGTGGGGAGCCTGCTTCTCCCTCTGCCTGCCACTCCCCCATTTATGCACTCTCTCTCTCTCTCTCTGACAAATAAATCTTAAAGAAAGAAAGAAATTTTCAAACATACCCAAAAATAGAGAAAACAGTATAATGAACTCCATATACACATCATTAACGTTTAACAATTATCAAGAGTTTTGCCACAATCTTTATCTATCATTTCTCCCCTTTTTTTCTTTCCTGAAGTACTTTATTTTTATTTTTTATTTTTTTTAGAGGGGCAGGGTGGGAGGGACAGAGGGAGAGAGAGAGAATCTTAAGCAGACGTGCAGCCCGACGTAGGGCTCGATCTCATGATGCTGAGATCATGACCCGAACTGAAATCAAGAATTGGACTATTAAATGACTGAGCCATCCAGGTGCCCCTCAAATCTTTATTTATTTGATTGCCAATGTGTAGAGTATAGAGTTGGTGCCCTAGTTACTTCCAGTGGTGCAATGGTATCAGATGATTGTTTTTAATTCACTTTTTTCTATTTTTATTTTTCCTTTGTGGAGTATCTTTATGAACTCATGGGTTTATATTGTTAAATTTTTTATTATAAAAATTTCATAAATAAAAAATGAATAAAACATAATTTTATAGCATAACAATTATAAAGTGACTATCTAGCTTTTATAACTCCTTTGCCTCCCTCCTCCCTATCAAAATCAACTCTCAGGAAATTATCTCAATTTTAACACAATTTTATTTTATTTTATTTTATTTTTTTTAAGATTTTATTTATTTATTCGACAGAGATAGAGACAGCCAGCGAGAGAGGGAACACAAGCAGGGGGAGTGGGAGAGGAAGAAGCAGGCTCATAGCGGAGGAGCCTGATGTGGGGCTTGATCCCACAACACCGGGATCACGCCCTGAGCCGAAGGCAGACGCCCAACTGCTGTGCCACCCAGGCACCCCATAATTTTAACACAATTTTAAATCAATATGTCCTTTTACAGGTTTTTAAGTATAAGATTTACTTCCATTATGGAATTAAAGCAGCCATATTAAGGATTTGGGATGTTCATCTTAAAACTAACAGGCACATTGATCTGCTTTAAGCCGTGGAGTGACGTGATCTGTATTATGTGACGCGATCTGTGAGATGTAGAAGATCACCCTGGCTGTTGAGTGAAGACTGAACAGGGTGGAAGTAGGAGCAAAAGCATATAGAAAATCTAGGAGGGTGTTGAGGTTGTCCAGGCAAAAGATGATGTACTTACAAGAATGGAGGCAGTTGAGATGGAGAGAAAAGAACAGGATTTAAGAGAGATTTAGGAGGTAGACTTAACAGGACTTAATAACTGATTCCATGGTGGTCAGGAAAGAAGGGGGAGATATCAAGAGTAATTCTCACTTCTGATTTGAGAAACCAGATGTATGCTGCTCCATTTACTGAGCAACAGAACATTGTAGGAGATGCATATTTATGAGAAGATAACTAGTTCAATTTGGGATACCTATGAGAAACCCAGCCAGAGACTAGAAGTTTACTACACAATCTGGAACTAAGAGGAGTTGTTAAGACGTGTGGGCATATAAAAAGGATTTGAAGCCTTGGGAACGAATGCACTTACCATCTACGAGGAGTGACTAAGATCATATAGAATAAAATGAGGAAAGAGTCTAGGACTGAACCTTGAGAAACTCCAACATTTAAAGATTGGGATAGGAGGAAGAACCAGCAGAGACAGAGAAGAAACAAAAAATGTAAGAGAGAAACCCAAAAAAGGTAGACTTTCTGAGGACAAGGGAAGAAAGTGTTCCAAGAAAGAGATAATATATAAACTGTGACAAAGCTTATCACAGGTCAACAAGAACTAAAAAGTGTCCAGTGGATTTAGCAACAACCATGGAGGGCATTTGGTTTCAAGGAGTGGTAAGAGCAGAATCCAGATTGAATGGATTTAGGGATAAATGGGAGGTGAAGAAGTAGGAAGAAAAAAGTGTTGGACAACTTTCTTGTTTCCTACATAAGGTATAATACATGGGGTCACGCAACGGATTCTACACAGCTCCTCTCCCTATACCCACAAACACATGCTGTTCTCCTATATACATGTACTTGTTTTATTTCTTCAATTAGATTGGAATACTCTAGAGAAAAGAGACCATGCTACTACTTCTGAATTACTCACACTATCTAGGAAGGTCAAGGACTCACTGTAGACAGTCAGTAAATGCTTATTGAATAAAAAAGGCAAAATATGTATTAAATACCTTTAAATTATCAGGCATTATAGTAGTTAATGAAAATATGCACAGAGAGAAACCATTCATTTAATTCAACAAAAATGTGTATAATGTTTAGTGTATGCTTGGCACTTTGCCAGGGACTGGGATTCACATTTTAATAGAGAAGAGATGTACATACACACATAAATTATTTAAATTCTACAAATATAAAAGAAAAGATGTTTCATGCTAATCTTACTGTGGACAGAATGAACTTATTAGTAGAATACTTACACATGTATATTTATGTAAATTAAAGAAATTGGCAGAAAAAAATAAGAGGTGAACTAGTAAAAAATTTTTTTAATAGTTTGCATGCTATTAAGTGAGATAACGAGAGAAAAAAGAACAGATTCGTTATTTCCCTCTGCTCTCCCATTTATATATTTAAGATTATCAGTGCTCAAATAATCTATTTCTGACCTAGATCTTATTGTTACTTATGCCCAAGGGGAGAAAAAAATCCTCATTTGCATAAGGAACAGAATAGCTCTGAGATAGAATTACAAAGAATCAATTGCACGAACACGCCTCTCTTATATTTAATCCTCTGTAAACTGCATAAAGAACGGAGACTACTGGGGAAATGACATATTTCTTTTATATTGTAAAGAAAATAAAATTCAAGACTGTGCCTCTCATTCCATAAGGAAAGATTTGTACACTTTACCATGATCCAGCAGCATTTCATTTATTTGACTATTAAAATTTCATAAGAAGTATTTTCAATGAGCGCCTTATAAATCCTTATACTCCTAAATGCCATTTAATTCTTATTTTTATTAAATGTACTTCTAGATGCAGAAAGAAATATTCAAGTTGTTCTTAATTCTCCTGTCTTTTTACTGATATATACTTTTATTTGCTAAAGGGATGGAGATAAGATGATGTTGAAGATTGTGTTTCCTATGAAATGTGCAAGAAGTAGATAAAATTATTTTTGTGTTGGGCTTTATCTTTTCTAGGGAGACTACTGCAGCAAACTTGAACAAGTAAAGCAGAGCTACCGAGAGCAGGCTAGAAAAATTCAAGGCAGCCATTGTCACACCACAACCTGCAGCAGCTGTCTCAAGTCCCTCCCTCCCACGCCTGCTCTGCCTGCCTGCCCAGCAGGAATGAATGGGCTCTGCAGAGCTCTGTAAATGGTGCCGCAGACCCTGAAAATCTGTTGCTGAAAACCGAACATGAAAATCGTCTGCCAAAATAGAAATTTTCAACTTTGGTGGTCACAACAAACCTCTTTACTTCTGAAATTTCATTAGCAACGTCAGGTGGTAATCAGTCCAGAGTCTTATTCTGCATAGCCCATCCTTGCTGATAATAACAGCCTTTCTAAATAGCAAAAGAATGTTACTGCAATCCATTTCCTAGGGGTGAAAGCAAAGCCTTTTTGTCCCAAGAGGCAATTGAGCAACCCCCAGAGTCTCTAGTTGAATAGCAACGGTGTGAGGCTGGCTCCAATTCCCACAGTTAGAAGCCCAATCTCTGAGAAGATTTACTGAATTCACCCAAGAACTACATGAAAAACAAATGTAGTTATTGAGCTGACATAGTTGCCTGTGGATGGAGACAAAATTACAAAATGGTCTTCTTCCTTACGTTATACAGCTCTCCTTTTTAATTTGATGTCTTAGTTATTCTTCTCTTTCCAGAAAAAAAAAAAAAAAGAACAATGCAAAATATAACTGCATGGACCAGGTAATAGTTCTAGCTTCTGAACTCTTTGTATTTTCTCAATTCTGTATCAGGAAAGACGATTCATTTTAAGGAACAGTACACTACATAAAACATAGTATGTAGACTTCTGATAAAGGAATATTTCTAGTAGACTATTTAACTATGGTATGTTTCTTAGATCTTAATTATCAGTATGTTAGAACTACTTGTGTGCTTCCATATTTAGTATGGTTTTCTTCCATCTTCCCTTTTCGTTTAGCTATTTGGGGGAGGGGTGCAAAAGAAGGTCTGAAGATAAATTACTTGAACCTGAAAAACCATTTTGGATGGCTCTATTATTGAGCCTTTTTTTATATTAAAAAAGAAATCACATTTACCCATGCCATTTTAAGCATCGTTCTCATCTTCTCTCCTACTTTATCTGTAAAGCAATTAGAGATGTTGAAGCCTCATCGAATGTGGCAGAATTTAGTATACTTTGAGAGAAGGGCTGGGAGTAATTTTCCATTAAATATTTCATCTTAACACAAAATCTGCGATATAAGTGTTGGGGAAAACCTACATTGCTGATTTTAACTGTAGTATGAGGTTTAAGCAATATAAAAATCATCCAATTCAAGTTCTCTTTCTTCCCTTCTCCAACCCCCCCCCCCCCCCCGCCCAACCCCACCCCATAATGGATGCTCGGCTGACTGTTTTTGCACAGTCTCTTTGTCTGAAGGATGCAAACAGTCTATGGATGCTAGGGAAAAGGGGGTGGGGGAGAGATTACCTCATCCCATGTTGCTTGCACCAATCACCACTCTCTGTCGTGGCTTCTCCGGGCAGACCGAGGGGTCTGGACCAACAGGAAAAGGCCCCAGCCCATCCCCATGGTGACCGAGTTGTATATAGGGAGCTGCATCCGCCCATGTGCCTCAGGTTCTCTTACATCGACCGCCTAAGAGTCGCGCTGTAAGAAGCAACAACCTCTCCTCTTCCTCTCCGCCATCTGCCCGGCAGACGCAAAGCAGCAACCATGGTAAGAATCTTCTTTCTCTGGCCCTTTGTGTCCATTGGGTGGGGTCAGTCCCCCAAGATCTACTTGGAAAATCTTAAGCCCTTTTTCCTTTACGACATCTTTGGGTAAGGGTAGCCTTTATGCTTTGTTTGCGAGGTTCAGCTCTGCTGTCCCAAATCCTCGAGCCCGGTCGCCGCCGCAGTGCGGGGTGCAGGCGCCCAGGCAGAACTGCGCCCGGGGCGCCGCAGAACCGTAGCGAAGAACAAAGGCGGCGCAGAGCGGGTACTTGTTATCTGAGCTCCTCCGAGCCGCAAGCTGCCCATCTGTCGGTGACGAAAGGGTCTGGGGCAGCGAAAGGCGGTCGTGGCGTCGCCTGCTCGGCCCCAGCGTATGTGCGCACGGTATTCGTGTGACTCGGAAAGGCTTTTCTTCGTGGCGTTGTTCCCGGGGGGAGGGAGAGAAGCAGCCGTCCAAAAAGACCCGGGCTCATGGGTGTAGCTGGGAAGGGGGGAGGGGGAAAGGACAGGGACAAAGCGGAACCTTGGGTTAGTATAAAAAGATCCCTCTACGGTTCGTGGGCATTTTAGAAAGATACCCGTTTATTAACGGGGAAAAAATGGTTAGTTTCTGTTGGAGCCCCTGGCAGCCGGCGTCAGGGCGGCGCAGGGGCGGAGTTGTTTGTTTCTGGCTTCTTTGGCCTGAGAGCCACTGGGCGGGGTTCGCCCTCACGAAACCTCCTCTGTCAGAAGACTTATTAAAAGCCTTTCATCATTGTGGAACTGTAGGCGTTAAAAGGTTTTTCATTCACTGTTAAAACTTAGATGAAATATTTTTTTCTTGAGATGCAAAATCACAGTTCTCTTGACAAGCCCTTTAAAGTCTGGTCTGGGGCCACCCCGCCCCGACTGGAGTCTGTGTGTGTGTCTGTCTTGTGTGTCCGTCTGTCTCTGTGTGCTAGCTGCACGTTCGGCAAGAGAAAAAGCCCACTTTGAGAGCCAGGGTACCCTAACGCCCAGGACCCAGGGAAACGCCCTTCCCCTTCCCCACCCCCACCCCACCCCCGCCCATATGTCAGTGACTAGACAATGGATAGACAATGAAAGTTGTAGCCATAAAGACCATAGAGAAGAAAATCTCTTATTGAACGTGATAAGTATGAATATTCTGTGGTGAGTAGAGAGTCTCAGAATGAAAAAACTATTTTGTTGTTTTAAATAAATATTTCATTATCCTTTCATCGTGCTTTTATTCTTAAGTAGGTCCTCCGATATTTTTCTGATTTAGGAACTGATGTTTTAAAGATACTAATAATTTTTCAGTCTTTTGCAGTGGAGAAGATTCTGGAAAGACTTCTTTTTAAGTAATGAAAATGCTGCAGACAAAGAACTATACTCTCTGTCCAGCTGTCTTTTGTTCTAGTGCATCTACATTAATTCATTTCAATTTAGGCATATGGTTCCAGCCGGGGTCAGAGAAGGAAAACTGGCAGAATAGCACAATGAGATCATGTAGGCAGTTTCTGGAAATAGAACTTACTCTGTTAAATAATGTAGAAGACTGAACAGGCTAGTACCAGGCACAGCAAATGCAGCAATGCAGGAGGCAGACCTTGTTTAGCTTCCAATCCCCTAGTACTAATGGATTCTGCAGATAGACTGCAGAGGGGTGTGGCATCTAGCCTCAGCTGCAGCACAGATGTCCATGTTAAAATACCAAGTCATATGTAGAAGACATTCCTTATTTAAAGGCAAGATAGTAGTAATATTGATTCCAATTAATTAATGATTAAATTTAATTTACTTCATTTTATAAAATCTGTGCTTTAAATATTTTTTAAATGCAAAAAATTTTCTATTCTAGCATGACTGGAAACAATGGGCTTGCACATGTGTTAAACAGTGCAACATCATTATTCAGACCACACCCATCTGCAGCATTTGTAGCAGGTGCTTTTCCTTCATCATTTTTATGGAGTTAGGGATAATCTCAAACTTGAAGAACACCTGTACATAATTAGAAATATTTTCAAAAATTTACTGAAAATTTAAAATGCTAACATAACCTAATTTTACAATTTTCCTCTTTTCCTTCTCACAGCGTGAGTGCATCTCCATCCACGTCGGCCAGGCTGGTGTCCAGATCGGCAATGCCTGCTGGGAGCTCTATTGCCTGGAACACGGCATTCAGCCCGATGGCCAGATGCCAAGTGACAAGACCATCGGGGGAGGAGATGACTCCTTCAACACCTTCTTCAGTGAGACAGGCGCTGGCAAGCATGTGCCCAGGGCTGTGTTTGTAGACCTGGAACCCACAGTCATTGGTGAGTTGGCTTCAGTAACCCCAGTGAGCGCCCGGGGGTCTGGGACAGGGGGTCTGTCTTGAGGCTCCATGGACACCCTGGGGTCG
Organism: Ursus americanus; assembly: GCF_024610735.1. Classification (NCBI taxonomy): domain Eukaryota; kingdom Metazoa; phylum Chordata; class Mammalia; order Carnivora; family Ursidae; genus Ursus; species Ursus americanus. The sequence continues at coordinate 40,777,500 of NC_142151.1, read as the reverse complement.
AGCAGGCTTGTGCAGGCGGTGAGTGATGGGCGGCTGCTTTGTTTTCCTTTTCCAGATGAAGTTCGCACTGGCACCTACCGCCAGCTCTTCCACCCTGAGCAGCTCATCACAGGCAAGGAAGATGCTGCCAACAACTACGCCCGTGGGCACTACACCATTGGCAAGGAGATCATTGACCTCGTCTTGGACCGAATCCGGAAGCTGGTATGTTTATTCTCAAGAACAAAGTAAACAGTGATCCTAAGAAAGACATTTGAAATCTGTTCTTTTCATCTCAAACACAGAATTAAAATGTAATAGAGCGAGGTAAACTATTCCTTTGTGGTTTTTTTTTTTTTTTTAATTAAGAAATGCTTAGTAATTCTAGGAAGGTCTACATGTATATAAAAGCATTTCTTGTCAAAATAAGACCTGTATCCTTGGAATTGTATGAAAAGTAAAAATATATTTACTTATATATTGCAAAGAGCAATAATATATTAATATGTTTTCTCTCTTCCTTTTTTCCAACAGGCTGACCAGTGCACAGGTCTTCAGGGCTTCTTGGTTTTCCACAGCTTTGGAGGGGGAACTGGTTCCGGGTTCACCTCCCTGCTGATGGAACGTCTCTCTGTCGATTATGGCAAGAAGTCCAAGCTGGAGTTCTCCATTTACCCAGCCCCCCAGGTTTCCACAGCTGTAGTTGAGCCCTACAACTCCATCCTCACTACCCACACCACCCTGGAGCACTCTGATTGTGCCTTCATGGTAGACAACGAGGCCATCTATGACATCTGTCGTAGAAACCTCGATATTGAACGCCCAACCTACACTAATCTAAATAGGTTGATAGGTCAAATTGTGTCCTCCATCACTGCTTCCCTCAGATTTGATGGAGCCCTGAATGTTGATCTGACAGAATTCCAGACCAACCTGGTGCCCTATCCCCGCATCCACTTCCCTCTGGCCACCTATGCCCCTGTCATCTCTGCTGAGAAAGCCTACCATGAACAGCTTTCTGTAGCAGAGATCACCAACGCATGCTTTGAGCCAGCCAACCAGATGGTGAAATGTGACCCTCGCCATGGTAAATACATGGCTTGCTGCCTGTTGTACCGTGGCGATGTGGTTCCCAAAGATGTCAATGCTGCCATTGCCACCATCAAGACCAAGCGTACCATCCAGTTCGTGGACTGGTGTCCCACCGGCTTCAAAGTGGGCATTAATTACCAGCCTCCCACTGTGGTACCTGGCGGAGACCTGGCCAAAGTCCAGCGGGCTGTGTGTATGCTGAGCAACACCACAGCCATCGCTGAGGCCTGGGCTCGCCTGGACCACAAGTTTGACCTGATGTATGCCAAGCGTGCCTTTGTTCACTGGTATGTGGGGGAGGGCATGGAGGAAGGAGAGTTTTCTGAGGCCCGTGAGGACATGGCTGCCCTGGAGAAGGATTATGAGGAGGTTGGTGTGGATTCTGTTGAAGGAGAGGGTGAAGAAGAAGGAGAGGAATACTAAAGTTAATGTCACAAAGGTGCTGCTTTTACAGGGAAGCTTATTCTGTTTTGAACATTGAAAAGTTGTGCTCTGATCAGTTAATTTGTATGTAGCAGTGTATACTCTCATATACAATTACTGACCTATGCTTTAAAACACAACGCTTTGTTACAGACCCAAGCTGTCCATTTCTCTGATGGGTTTGAATAAAGTATTCCCTGTCTTAAATGAATTCAGTCTTGTGTTTTCTATTTGGGTGTCTGAAATTCATGTATTGAGTTCTGAGAAGAAAGAATAACTGTTGACTGTGGTTTATACATGTACTATGAAGTGACTTATCTCATTTAAATTTTAGTATATTATAAAACTTATTCATAAAATACAAAATAACTAAAAATTGCCATTAGATAACATCCATGCTCTTCTTAATTTTTAACTCCACTATGTTACTTAAACTCCTAGTATTCTTTAGAATTGATATTTACTAATACCAGCCAAAGGTCTAGTTACCTGCCAAGTCTCATGACTAACATAAAATGGTGAATATTCCAAATGCATTATCATGTCTTAAGTTTATTTTCATACAGTATAATCTTGGCATGTGTCTAGTGCCATGATGTTTCCTCTGCCCTGGGTTCTCAAAAGACATCTTGTCTCCAAGCAATTGCTTCCTAGTTTCTACTTCTTTCCAAACTTACTTTCAGCTAAATGTCACAATAGAAAAGCCTGATATATTTATTCACTCTAATGTGTTAGATATCTGAATTTTAACTGTCCAAATATATTTTATTTTATATGGGCCAATAACTTCAAAGAATAAAACTAATACTGCAGTTATAGGCATCAGCACCAACATAGTGAGAGGAACAGTTCTGGACCAATGGTTTCCTCAATGATAGAGTTCAGCTGCCAGTCCAACTGACCAAAAGGCTAAGGACCCAAGGACAGCAAACTGTCTTGTGCTATCACACTCTCTTGTTCTAGGATAATATCCAGTCGTGATGAAGTCCTTTTTTGGTATTTGTAGTCTATTTAATCTGTTTTTCCTTTGACATTGCCAACAATGGGGCGTAATACTATTACAGTTACTGGAATCCCAGTTTAAGTTAATGGAAATAATGAAAAATAAGAAATAAGCCAAGATCAACTAGCTTTATAGCCAATCCAATACTGCTCAGCAGTTTAGAAGCCAATGAGAATAGATTTTGGGGGGGGAAAGTAAAAGGCTTCACTTATACAGATAAAAAACAATGTGGAAATTAGATCAAATTCAAGTTTTTAGTGTACACTCTCAGCACCTAGCAAAATATAAGGAATATGGTAGATGTATGTACAATGATTATTGGCTGAATGAGTAAAGTGTAGGATAAAAGAGGTAAGTATAAAATAAAAAAAATAAAAGCCCTACAATCCTAATTTTACTTGTAAATAACAGTATGTATTTGTTATATTTTTTCTATTATGAAAAATTCTATAATTTTGTCCACTGAAAAGGCCTAGGACCAATGTAGGAATGAGTACCCCTACCACTCAGATGGTGGTCTTTAAATATTATTTTCCACTAAAAGGAATCAATGTTTTAGAAATGTTCAAGCCTGGAGCAGAAAATATGCAAGTTCAGCCCCAAATATTTTCTCATTCCAGAAAGCAAGGAAGATAATCAAAGACAAATTTATATCAAAAGGACACAGAAGTCAAAAAAAAAAAAAGGATACAGAAGTCAAGTAGAAGGGGTTCTCACTGATGGTACAAATGTGAGCATTGAAAATAATAGTGACTGCAGTGGATTGAACCATATAAAATATGTTAAAACCCGTGAGCACATATTTTTTTGTGTGATTTAAAAAACAACTGAAAGCAGTATGGCAGTTCCTCAAAAATATTAACCATAGATACATGATCTCAGAATTCCACTTCTGGGTATATACCCAAAAGAACTGAAAGCAGTGACTCAGACAGATATTTGTGTACCTATGTCCTCGCAGCTTTATTCACAATAGCCAAAAGTCAGAAGCAACACTAATATCCATTGACAGATAAATGGATAAGCAAAATATAGTATGTACATACAATATATTATTCAACCTTAAAAAGAAATGAAATTCTGACACACACGACAACATGGATAAACTCTGAAAATATTAAGCTAAGTGAAATAAGCCAGACACAAAAGGACAAATATTGTCTGATTTTATTTACATGAAGTACCTACAATAATCAAATTCAAAGAGACAGAAAGTAGAATAGTGGTTATCAGGAGCTAGGGGGAAGGATAAAATAGGAAGTTATTGTTTAACAGATACAGAGTTTCAGTGTGCAAAGATGAAAAAGTTCTTGAGGGGTGCCTGACTGGCTCAGTTAGAAGACCAAGAGAATACTCTTCATCTCGGGGCATGAGTTTGAGCCCCATGTTGGGTGCAGAGATAACTAAAAAAGATAAACTTAAAAATTTTTTTCTGGAGATGAAAAGTTGTGATTTTGTACAACAATGAGAATCTATTTAATGCCACTAAATTGTACTTTAAAAGGGTTAAAATGGGGTGCCCAGCTGGCTCAGTCCATAAAGCATGCAACTCCTGATCTTGGCGTTGTAAGTTCAAGCCCCACACTGGGTATAGAAATGACTTAAAAAAATAAATTATTAAAAAAAATAGTAAATAAATAAATGAAAGGATTAAAATGGTAAACTTTATGTTATATATATTTCACCACAATCTAAACAAAGTATAAACCAAAAGCTGAAAAATATGGTTACCTGCAGGGGAGGGAACATGGTCTAACTAAACTTTGAACGTATTTGTTGTATCATTTGACTATAGAAACATGTAATTGCATTACATAATTATAATAAAGATTTAAACCAAGGTGGAAAAATCTCTAAAAATTAAAAGCAATTTAACCAAGTATCAAGTTGTACCTTAACTAAAAAGTTAATTCAGAATTATTTCACCTGACTTTAACAAACAGTAATTTGATTATATATCCAGAGAGATCCTAAAAAAGGAAATCCAAAAAATAAGCTGTTTTCAGTAATCATATTAGTAATATTATTTATAGTTTTGAAATTATTTCTATTAGAATAAATTACAGATTCATTAATGTGTTAGTATACAAGAACCTCAAAAGTTATATTACATATATTCAAGAAAGTGGATGAGTTTTAAGTAGAGATATGGGGAAAAATCCAAATAAAAATTCTAGAGGTGAAAAACATATCTGAGATAAAAAATGGGCTTAACAGTAAATTAGACACCACGGAAGAAAAGATTCATGAATTTAAGACAAACAATAAAACTCATCCAAAATTAAACACAGAACAAAAATAAACTGGAAAAAAATGAATAAATGGATACCAAACAGAACATAAACAGAAGCTGACTGAAGATGACTCAGCATTTTTAAACAGTTTGTAAAGCTTCAGGAATGAGATCTTAAACTTTTTAGTATTATATTTTCTCAATTACAAACTGCTATTGGGGTGCCTGAATTGCTCAGTTAAGCATCTGCCTTCAGCTCAGGTCATGATCCCAGGGTCCTGGGCTAGAGCCCCAAGTGGGGCTCCCTGCTCAGCGGAGAGTCTGCTTCTCCCTCTTTTTCTGCCCTTCCCCACCAGCTCATGCTCTCTCTCTCTCTGTCTTGCTCACTCTCTCTCAAATGAATAAATAAAATCTTAAAAAAAAAAAATCCTTTAACATAAAGTATAGTGCTACAGATAAATTTTAAATAAATTTATTTTATTTTATTTATTTGAGAGATGGAGAGAGAGCATGAGCTGAGAGGAGAAGCAGACTCCCCGTTGAGCAGGGAGCCTGAAATGGGGCTCGATCCCAGGACCCTGGGATCATGACCTGAGCTGAAGGCAGATACCTAACCAACTGAGCCACCCAGGTGCCCCAATATCTTTTATTATTTATTTATTTATTTTTATTTGAGAGAAAAAGAGAAAGAAAGAGAGTGAGCAAATGGGAGGAGGGAGAGGAACAAGCAGACTGTGCTGAGTGCAGAGCCCAACAAAGGGCTCAATCCCAGGACCCCAAGACCATAACCCAAGCCAAAATTAAGAGTCAGATAAATGCTCAACCGACTAAGCCACCCAGGTGCCTCATGTTCAGTATCTTTTAAAGTGCTAATTGGCCATTTGGATATCTTCTTTGGAGAAGTGTCTATTCAAGTCCTTTGTTTACTTTTTTTAGTGTAATAATTTTTTATTGACATATAATTGACATATAGCACTATATTAGTTTCAGGTGTACAACATAATGATTTGATATTCATACATATTGCAGAGAGATCACCACAATAAGTCTAGTTAATATCTGTCACCATATATATTTAAAAATCTTTTCTTGTGATGAGAACTTTTAAGACCTACTCTCTTAGCAATTTTCAAATATTCAATAGAGTATTCTTAAGTACAGTTACCATGCTGCATGTTATATCGCCATGAGTTATTTAGAACTTGAAATTTATACCTTTTGACTACCTTCACCCATTTTGACCACCTATGACCCCACTCCTCCCACCTCTGGCAACCACTAATCTGTTCGCTACGTCTAAGACTTGCTCACTTTTTTTTTAAGATTTTAATTATTTATTTGACAGAGAGAGAGAGAGAGAGACAGCCAGCGAGAGAGGGAACACAGGCAGGGAGAGTGGGTGCGGAAGAAGCAGGCTCCCAGCAGAGGAGCCTGATGCGGGGCTCGATCCCAGAATGCTGGGATCACACCCTGAGCCGAAGGCAGACACTTAACGACTGAGCCACCCAGATGCCCCAAGATTTGCTCACTTTTCAATTGGGTTGTTAATATTAAAACATTTTTATCTTGTTACTTAATCTATGAGGTTCTAAGAATCTTGAGATAATTAAAATATAAAAAATTAAAAATTGACAAAAAGTAAATATTTTTCTTGAGAGTATCATATAAATTTTATAATTCTCCCCTATGTATTAATTCCTTCATATTAAAAAATAAAAAATAATAATGGTGGCTATGATGTTTATCCTATCCTTTTTTCTATCTTTAATTGGAATGTAGCTTTTGGCCTTGAGAAATTATAAACAAAAAAAATATGTAAGTTTTTATCAATATATGGAAAAATACATAACAATACAGAACTTCTGGGGTACCTGGGTGGTTCAGTCAGTTAAGCGTCTGCCTTTGGCTCAGGTCATGACCCGAAGGTCCTGGGATCAAGTCCTGCATCAGGCCTGTTCGGAGGGGAACCTGCTTCTCCCTCTATCCCTCCCCCCTGTTTGTGTGCTCTCTCTCTCATGCTCTCTCGCTCATGCACACACTCTCTCTCTCTCAAATAAATAAAATCCCTTAAAAATACAGAACTTCTATATTATTTATATGTTAAGAATTTTTATCAGAAAGGATGCTGAATTCTTTTAAGATTTATTTGTTTGTTTGTTTATTTGAGAAAGAAAGTGCGGGGGCACCTGGGTGGCGCAGTCTTAGTTAAGCGTCTGCCTTCTGCTCAGGGCGTGATCCCGGCGTTCTGGGATCGAGCACCACATCAGGCTCCTCCACTAGGAGCCTGCTTCTTCCTCTCCCACTCCCCCTGCTTGTGTTCCCTCTCTCCCTGGCTGTCTTTGTCAAATAAATAAATAAAATCTTAGAAAAAAAAAGAAAGAAAGAAAGAAAGAAAGTGCGTAGGGAGAGGAGCAGAGGGGAAGGGAGCAGGACAAGCAGACTCTCCACTGAGCATGGAACCTGACCCAGGGCTCAATCCCATGACCCCTAGATCATGACCTGAGCTGAAACTAAGAGTTGGTCACTTAACCTGACTGAGCCACCCAGGTGCCCTGAAAGGATGTTGAATTTTATTAAATATCTTCAGTAACATTTGGAGAGTGACATGATTTTTCTTCTTCAACATATTATAATGAATTACTTAATTTTATTTATTTTTTTTTAAGAGAGGAGGGGGAGGAGCAACGGAAGATGGAGAGAGAAAATCTTCAGCATGGAGCCTGAAGGGGGCTCAATCTCACAACCCTGAGATAATGAGTGAGCCAAAACCAAGAGTCAGGTGCTTAACCAACTGAGTCACCCAGGTGCTCCTATGATGAATTATTTTAAAGCTTTCCTAATGTTGGATCATCATTGTATTTCTGGTACCAAAAAACTAGTTACAGTGAGTATTCTTCTAATATGCTGCCAGACTCTATTTGATAATATGAATTTTCACTCCCACCAGCAGTGTTATGTTAGCATACTGCTGAGTCTTATATTATTTTTTTAATATAGACTGTGGCATCACACCAGAGTACATACCAGCCAAAAAAAAAAAAAAAAAAAAAAAAGGTGATTCCACCAGAAGTTTATACAGTGCAGTCCAGGCAAGTAGATCTTTGATGATCTAGCTTAATTCAGAGACAGAATTTAGAGTATCAAAAATCAGGAGTTCATTCTTGACGACTAGAAGTGATGAGAGCACCTATCTTTGTCTTGTTTCCAGTCTTAGGGAGCGTTTAATATTTCACCATTGAGTATGATGTTGGCTGTCAGTTTTTCATAGATGTTCTTTATTGGACTGAGGAAGTTTCCTTCTACTCATAGTTTGCTGAAAGTTTGGGTTTTTTTTTTTAAATAAATGGATGTCGGATTTTGCCAAATTCTTTTTCTGCATGCATCTATTGAGATGATCATATGGGCGGTTTTTAATTCTATTAATATGGTGAATTAGATTCATTGCCTTTTGAATATGAAACCAAAGATAATCTACCATGAGCATTTTCAAATTTCTAACCATTTCTCTCATTCCTATAGTACATAGTATTTCTCCTATCAAGAAATAAAGTCTATTCCTCTCTCTTTAAATCTTCATTGGCCTTATGATTGCTTTGATTAATAGAATGTGACAGAAGGAAGCTGGGCCAGATCTAGGTCAATCTCTTAAGAAGCCTGGCAGCTTGTTTTCATTCAGAGAGGTCATGTGGAAAACAACCAGGGCACCTTACCCAAGAGCCACCAAATAGACCCCAGACATGTGAATGCCACATCCTAGGCATTCTAGCCCCAGCTAAGATCCCAGCTGAATGCAACTATGGGAATAAGCCAGATGACATCCCATGAAACAGAGGAGCTGTCCATGACCCATGGAATCATGAGAAATAATCAACAGTTGTTTTAAGTCACTAAGTTTTGAGGTGGTATGATAAACAGCAACAGATAACTGAAATGAGGCTTACACGCACATCTGGAGAAAATATATACAGCTTTCATCAGATTCTCTAAAATGATTAAAACTACTAGAGAAAATAAACACTGAAGATTATTTAGGAAATACCTCATAAATATTCCTTTTTTCAATGTTTTTGATAGATATTAATAGCAGTGCGGTCAAGATTACAATCTTTTGACCTGAGTAAGTAGAGTAAAGGTACTGAATTTGGCAATTAAAGGAAAAGTCACATGCTTAGCAATCTAAAGGGACTGACAACCTAAGGTGAAAAATGAGAAAACACACTGGACAATCCCTCCTCTACTCTGAAGTAAGTTTAGGTAGTATTTTAGGGCTAGACCAAAACGCTTCACAGAAAAATACACACATGAACATGTGAAAATGTACAACCAAAAATTATACAAAGAGAAATGAACAAAAGCAGACGCAAATTCTACACCATAAAATATGGTAAAAAATGTAGTTACATACATGAGCCAGCTGGATGTATTCAACTACTGTCAAAACTAGCACATCCATCATGGGAAGCGAGTGTGATACGAAACTGAGTTAGAGCCCACCCATAGAGTCTAGATAAAAAATGACCGAGACACAGAGCATTGCTTCCATCTGGTGAATGGGGTGGGGTAAGGCAGAGAGTTTGAAGGAAAATGACAATACTGCAGGCCATTAGTTTTAGTCCAGTAAAAGATGAAATGGATCAAAAGGGTACAAGATAATACGGCAAAGAGAAGCTAAACCTGGAAGAAAGAGATTAAAGAGATCAGGCCAGGTACTCAGAAATAGTTCAAAGAGAATAAATATATCAGCTACCTAGGCAGAGGTCTGCTAGGCAGGCAGACTGACTCACATGTTCCCATATTTCGGAAAGCAGCAGCTTTTCAAGTGTCCAGGTTGTTGAAGGTCAAGATATACAAAGGTCTGACCTGGAGAAGGAGGCAAAACCAAGGATTCTGGGTGCCATTAATAGGAATCCTTGCTACAGCATATCACAAAAACGCCCAGCCCAGTGACAATTTCCAGGAAAGCAAACCAAATGAGTTAAATGCCAGAACTCATGGGGAAACTCTTGATGATGAAACACAGGAAAATGAGGTGAGAACTAAGAAAACTGATCAGTTGGAATGCTACATAGGAAAGACTAGAGAAACAAACATTTGGAAAGAGGAAGTGAGGGTCAGAAATATGCGTGCAGCTAAGCTGGGTCCCCCTGGCTTAAGATCTCTCACAAGGTTTCAGTTGTTGGCCAAGGCTGCAGTCAATCTGAAGGCCCAACGGAGGAAGGATTCGCTTCCCTGCTCATTCTTCTGGTTGTTGACAGAATTCAGTACCTATTTTGAGAGCCGCAGTTCCTTGCTGTTCAACTGAGGGCCTTAGTTCTTTGCTGCCTGTTGGTTGGAGACCTGCAATTCCTTAACACATGGCCTCTTCAAAGGGCAGTACACAACATGGCAACTAGATTCCCTCAGAGCAAGTGAGAAAGAAAGCAAGAGAGAGCCCCCAAAACAGAAGCCACAATCTTTTTGTAACCTAACCTCAGAAGTGACATCTTATTATTTTTGCTATAGTCTATTAGAAAAATCACTAGATCCAGCCTACAGTCAAGGAGAAAGCATTACATAAGGACATGAATACTAGAAGAAGGCGAACAACGGGGGCCATATTAGAGGCTGTGTATCATAATTACTCAGCTCTAAAAATTCGATATCTGTTTTTAATTGGGGCAAATGTCAGATTCCTGGGAGTAATGATCTCATTGGCCCAGTCTGGGTTAGGGATTCCCCTGTGGGTTGATCAGCCTTGACTAGAAGGGGCAAGATAATGTACTATAAGCCATTTCTAGGGAATAGGAAATTGTTGTAGGCTCGTTAGCCACATGAAAATCTATCTGTTACAAAGATACACTATCAAGCTATTATTAGAACTGTGTAAAAACTAAAAAGATTCACTTGAGATTGAGTATTGGGATATTTTCAGGCAGTTTCAATCAGTTTCACGACTGCCTTACTCTCTAGAGCTAAAGGGAGGGCGTAAGCATCATTTTATCACCTGTAGACACAATTTAACGGGATAATTTAGACACGTCTTTTCTAAGCAAAATTGGAAGACTCTCAGAATTATGGAGGAGGTGATGGGAAAAGAATAAAGAAAATAATGGCTGTAGCAGAAATGAGACCAGTACGAAGAGAAATTTTAAATGAAAAATTCACTTGATGCCCTTAAAACTCAAGGCATCTCAAAGGTAAATAGAATATCATCTTTAGGACACCTGGCTGGCTCAGTCAGTATAGCATGCGACTCTTGATCTCCGGGTTGTGAGTTCAAGCCCCACACGGGGTGTAGAGATTACTGAAATAAATTTAAAAACAGTAAAAAAATAAAATAAAATAAAATTTAAAAATCTATTCATAGGAATCAGAGAGCTACCAAGGCAGCTGAGGAGCTAAAATCTCAGACAGAAAAGAAGTGCAAAGAGGTAAACCTGACATTTGATGCCTCTCTTCCCTTCAAGGCATTACTGATTCAAAAGTAGTAATGATAGGTGGAGAAGCTGAGCAGAAAGCAGTAGCTAAAGGCTGAGAACTGGTCTACCTGTAGTCTTAAAGAGCATGGTGGGGAAAACTTGAGGTTCAGGACCCACCAAGATAAAGGAACTCTGGTAACATCCAAACTTTTAGTTTGGACCCCCAAAGGCCTATACCTTAGAAGAGACCAGCCCTTATAAATACTTAAGTTCAGCTTCTCATCAACTCAATCCTTGGTTTGATTAAGATGGTCTAATCTTACCCCAACTGACTGCCAGAAGCAAAAATAAACTCTTGCTAGAGAAAGATAACACCACCCAGGGCTTAGAATTATGTCTTTAATTTTTCATAAACCACTTTCAGTATTAAACAAAAAATTACCAGTTTTCCATAGACGAGATAAAATGACAAAAACTGAAGCAATATCAAAGAATAAAACAGATCCATAGAAGAGTCAAGTATTGGAATCACCAGGCATGGACTTTAAAATAACCATAATGAGGTGTGCCTGGCTAGCTCAGGCAGCAGAGTATGTGACTCTTGATCACTGGGTCATGAGTTCAAGTCCCACACTGAGTGTAAAGAATTACTTAAAAAAAATAAAAAATAAAAATAAAATAACCACAATGAATAGGTTTAGGAAGTTAGACAAGATAGAGAAATTCAGCAAAGGAAACTGTGTGAAATATAAAATGAAAACTCTAGAACCAAAAAATAATCACATAAAGCCAATAGGGCTTAATAGCACACTGGACACATATAAAGAGGTAACTAGTGAACTAAAAGATAGGTCAGAAGAAATTATCCAGACTGAAGCTCAAAGAGAAAAAATACAGAAAAGAACATAAAATACACATGAGACACTATAAAAAAAATCTTTAATACATACCTAGTTAAAGATTCAGAAGACAAGAGGGAGACAATGGGATAGAAACAATATTTGAAGAGAAAATCACCAAAATTTTTCCAAAAGTAGCAGAGTCACAAATATAAGAAATTCTGTGAAGTCAAGCAGAACAAATACAAAGAAAAGCACACTTTAGGCATGTCGTAGTGAAGTTGCTAAAAACCAAAGATAAAAATAAAATCTTACACCTATTTTCTTTCTTTCTTTCTTTCTTTCTTTCTTTCTTTCTTTCTTTCTTTCTTTCTTTCTTTTCTTTCTTTCTTTCTTTCTTTCTTTCTTTCTTTCTTTCTTTCTTCCTTCCTTCCTTCCTTCCTTCCTTCCTTCCTTCCTTCCTTCCTTCCCTTTCTTTCTTTCTTTCTTTCTTTCTTTCTTTCTTTCTTTCTTTCTTTCTCTTCCTCCCTCCCTCCCTCCCTCCCTCTCTCTCTCTCTCTCTCTCTCTCTCTCTCTCTCTCTCTCTTTCTTTCTTTCTTTCTTTCTTTCTTTCTTTCTTTCTCTTTCTTTAAGTGGGCTCCACGCTGGGCATGGAGTCCAACACAGGGCTTGAAGTCATGACCATGAGCTCAAGACCTATGCTCAGATCAAGAGTCAGATGCTTTCAGGGAAATACAAATCAAAACCACAATGAGATACCACCTCACACCAGCAGAATGGCTAAAATTCACAAGTCAGGAAACAACAGATGTTGGCGAGGACGCAGAGAAAGGGGAACCTTCTACACTGCTGGTGGGAATGCAAGCTTGTGCAGCCACTCTGGAAAACAGTATGGAGGTTCCTCAAAAAGTTGAAAATAGAGCTACCCTGTGACCCAGCAATTGCACTACTGGGTATTTACCCCAAAGATACAAAGTGATCCAAAGGGGCATCTGCACCCCAACGTTTATAGCAGAAATGTCTACAATAGCCTAACTATGGAAAGAGCCCAGATGTCCATCGACAGATGAACATGCAAAGAAGATGCGGTACATACACACAATGGAATATTATGCAGCCATCAAAAATTGAAATCTTGCCATTTGCAACGACCTAGATGGAACTAGAGAGTATTATGCTAAGTGAAACAAATCAATCAGAGAAAGACAATTATCATATGATCTCATGATATGTGGAATTTAAGAAACAAGGCAGAGGATTCTAGGGGAAGAGAGGAAAAAATGAAATAAGCCAAAACCAGAGAGGGAGACAAACCATAAGAGAATATTAATCTCAGGAAACAAACTGAGGGTTGCTGGAGGGGAGGGAGGTAGGGGGATGGGGTGGCTGGGTGATGGACATTGGGGAGGATATGTGTTGTGGTGAGTGTTGTGTATTGTGTAAGACTGATGAACCACAGGGGCGCCTGGGTGGCACAGTCTTTAAGCGTCTGCCTTCGGCTCAGGGCGTGATCCCGGCGTTCCGGGATCGAGCCCCACGTCAGGCTCCTCCGCTGGGAGCCTGCTTCTTCCTCTCCCACTCCCCCTGCTTGTGTTCCCTCTCTTGCTGGCTGTCTCTCTCTCTGTCAAATAGATAAATAAAATCTTTAAAAAAAAAAAAAAAGATTCTTTAAAAAAAAAAAAAAGACTGATGAATCACAGACCTGTACCCTTAAAATAAATAATACATTATATGTTAATAATAAATAAATAAACAAATAAATTTTAATTAATTTAATTTGTTAAAAAGTCAGATGCTTAACCACTTAACTGACGGAGCCACCCGTAAAGATAAAATCTTAGGAGTCGTGGGGGAGGGGGTTGATAGAGGGACATATCTTCTAAAAAACAATAAGGCTAATAGCTAGCTTCTCGACAAATTGATGAAAGCCAAAAGATAATGGAACGACATGTTCAAAGTGTTATAAGATAACAACTGCCAAACTAGAATTCTGCACTCAGTAAAAAGGGTTCTACAGAAATGAAGACAAATTCATACATTTTCAGACAAATAAAAACAGAAAACTTGCCACCAGCAGACCTTCATTCAAAGAACACTAAAGAAAGTTCTACCAAAAGGAAAAGGATCCCAAATAGAACTACAGATGCGCAGAAAGAAATTAAGAGCAATAAAAAGGGCAAATATGGGAGCACCTGGGTGGGTCAGTTGGTTGGGTGTCTGCCTTCGGCTCAGGTCATGATCCCAGGGTCTTGGGTTGAGTCCCACTTCAGGCCCTCTGCCTGCCGCTCCCCCTACTTGTATTATCTCTCTCTGTCAAATAAATAAATAAAATATTAAAAATAAATAAATAAAAATTTAAAAATATGAAGGTAAATCCTGATGAATAATAAGAGCTTACATTTAAGGATACAGGAGAGCAGATAAAAACAAAGAATTTCTGGAATGAAAACTATGATTTCTCAGGAAAAAAAAACTGCAGATGAACTGAAGGAGTGAATATTTACTGTCAAGATTTGAATTAGTGACTGGAAAGTTGAGTAGAAGAATTATCTCAAAGCAAAGAGCTGAAATACGAACAAATCATGATGGAAAATATAAGACTTATAGATAAGATCCAGGAGACCTAGTATGCAAGTAATAGCAGTTCCAGAGGACAAGAGAACAGATGGGAAAAAAGGCAATACTTTAAAAAAATAATATAGATTGCTGGATACAAAAATATGCAAAAATCAGCTGCTGCATTTTTATATACCAAAAATGATGGAAATTTTAACTTAAAAAGGATATCATTCATAATAGTATCAAAAAACATACAGGGGCACCTGGGTGGCTCAGTCAGTTGAGTGTCCAACTTGATCTCAGCTCAGGTCTTGAGCTTACAGTTGTGAGTTCGAGCCTCGTGTTGGGCTCTGCACTGGATGTGGAGCCTATTTAAAAATAAAATAAAATAAATAAAATGCATATGGATGAAATTACCCAAAGTGTTCAGGACATATTTTAATGAAAGTTAATTGAAAAACACAAGAATACCTAAATAAATGGAATCATATACTTAGTCTGTGGATTGGAAGAGCCATTTCATAAAAACGTCAGCTCTTTTCTCAAACTGACCCATAGATTCAATGCAATTTCAGTCAAAATCACAAGACTGTGTGTGCATGCACGTGCACATTATCTAAGTATGCACTTGACAGAGAGCACATATCACATATGGCACCACACTAGAGGATTTTGTAAATATGGAATGAACAAATGTCCCTGCTGATCACAACACAGGGAATAGTGGCACCATGAGACAAAGAAAGTGCTCGAGGTGTGTGCTTCTAGAGCAGCCTCCTCACCCTTCTAATGCTTGGGTAGAAATCACTTATGCAGGCACTTTGTTTAGCTATACATTATGCTATAAATTGCTTTTCTCTGTACTTATAAGAAACCTGAAGGGTAAGAATAGTTACTACTCAGGAATCTAAATACAGATCCTTTTAATCTGGCTAATCAGGCTAAGGTGAAGGACTTAAATAAGATTAAAAGCAAGACATAAATTTGTACAGAAGTTAATCACTAACAATCCTAGACTTTTATCAGCCCAGAGACAGCACAAGAGGACTCTGCATCACGAACCTTACTGACCAGCCCAATTACCTTCCATGAGGCTCCCTTATATTTACAATTTGCTGACCCTAGAGACTCAAAGTTCTTTTCCTTTGTCTTGTCACTTCTCTAAAGATTTATTATTTCCTTGCTACGGTGCTATATAAGCCCAAGTTTAGCCAAACCTTTGAGTTACTATCCCCAAGTTTTTCCCATGTATATATGAGATAACATGTTAACAAACTTCTTTTTTTTTTTTCTCTTGTTAATTTGTTACAGAGCCCCAGCCGAAAGCCTACAAGGGTAGAAGAAAAAATATTTTTCCCCATTCAGCTGCTATGAACATTTGTGTATAAGTTTTTGTGTGGCTATGTTTTCATTTCTCTTGGGTATATAACTAGACGAGAAATTTCTGGATTATAGGGTAGCTCCAGGCTTAATATTTTGTGGAACTGACAAACTGTTTTCCAAAGTGGTCACACCATTTACATTCCTATCAGTAGTGTATGAGGTTCCAAGTTTTCCAAATCCTCTCTAAAACTTGATATTATCGGTCTTTTTGATTGTAGTCATGCTAATGGTGTGACGCAGTATCTCATTGGGGTTTTGATTTGCGCTTCCCTGTCGCTAATGATTTTGCGCACCTTTCCACGTGCTTACTGGTCATTTATATATCTTCTTTGGAGAACTGTATATTCAAATTCTTTGCCTATTTTCTCACCCATTTTCAAATTAGATTGTCTTTTATTATTGAGTTGTAATAGTTCTTTATATATTCCAGATACAGGTATATTATAATATTTATGATTTGCAAATATTTTCTCCCATTCTGTGGGTTGTATTTTCACTTCCTTGATAGTGTCTTTTGAAGCACAGATGTTTTTAATTTTGATGAAGTCTATTTTTTTCTTTTGTTGCTTATACCTTGGGTGTCATATCTATTTAAGGCTCTGCCTTACCCAAGGTTAGTAAGATTTACTTCCACATTTTCTTGTAAGTTTCATCATTTTATCCATTACATTAGGTCTATAATCCATTTTGAGCTAATTTTTGTGTTTGTGCAAGGAAAGGATCCAACTTTATGCTTTTGCATATGAATATCCAGTTGTCCCAGCACTCTATGTTGAAAAGACTATTCTTTCTTAATTGATTTGTCTTGGCACCCTTGTCAAAAAAAAATTAATTGACTATAAATGTTAAAGTTTATTTCTAGACTCTCAATTCCATTCCATTAATCTATTATACCTATTGTTACACCAGCACTGCACCATCATGATTACAGCAGCTTTTCAGAAAGTTTTGAAATCAGGAAGCGTAAGTTCTCTAACTCTGTTCTTCTTTTTCAAGACTGTTTTGGCTACTCTAGGTTTCTTGAATTTTCAAATGAATTTTAGGACCAGTTTGTTAATTTTTGTGAGGAGGCCAGCTATGGATTTTGATAGGGATTACAATGCATCTATTGATCAACTTGGGGAATACTGCCATCTTAATAATATTAAGTCTTCCAATTTTTTTTTTTTAGAGTTTTTATTTACTTGACAGAGATAGAGACAGCCAGCGAGAGAGGGAACACAGGCAGGGGGAGTGGGAGAGGAAGAAGCAGGCTTCCCGCCAGAGCAGGGAGCCCGATGCAAGGCTCGATCACAGGACCCTGGGATCATGACCTGAGCAGAAGGCAGACACTTAACAACTGAGCCACCCAGGCACCCCAGAAAGTTAACTTTTAAAGAAACCTTATTTAATATTCTGAACCTTAAGTTCTGCCAGATGGGAAATTCAAACACAGCATAATTTTTGTATATATATGTATCTATATATGTATCTATATACATATGTATATATAGATATATATACACATATATAGATATATATACACATATATAAATATATATACACATGTATATATGTACGTATATATATATATATATATACGTACATATAGATATATATATACACAGAGAGAGAGAGAGAGAGGGAGAAGCAGAATATCTGCCTGCTTCCCCTACATGATCGTATATTGGTTGATTGAATATATGCCAACATTCTTCATAACTGAAATAGGCTTCAGCGGTACATATTTTATAACTCCCAGTTTATGTTTTTAGGGGTATCGAAGCTAGTATACACAGGGAGTTATAAATTTCATTAATTTTAAAGAAAAATCTTTCTTAGGGGCACCTGGCTAGCTCAGTTAGTAGAACATGAGGCTCTTGATCTCAGGGTTGTGAATTCAAGCCCCACATTGGGCATGGAGCCTATTTAAATAAATTAAATAAATAAATAAATAAATAAATAAATAAATAAATAAATAAATAAATTTAAAAATTAAAAAAAGAAAAGAAAAGAAAAACCTTAGATAATTCAAAAAACTATACAGAACTAGGGGCGCCTGGGTGGCTCGGTTGGTTAAACATCTGACTCTTGGTTTTGGGCACCGAGCTCAGAACACAGTCTGCTTGGGATTCTCTCTCTCCCACTCCCTCTGCCCTTCCCCGGCTCACGCATGCACGCACGCATGCACACACACCCCCACACACATGTGCTCTCTCTAAAATAAATAAAATCTTTAAAAAAAACTGTACAGAACTAAACATTGATTCTCTTCCCTCATAAATTATATTGTTTTAAACTTTTATTAGTGATAATTTAACTTGAATGAGTACTTCAAAATCACCAGCCTCTCATCCATTTTTAATAGCTTATCCTGCCTTCAAAAACACCAGAGGTAAAAAACAGCTTCTTTACTACTGACCCAACATAATTGCTATTCCTTCTGAGTTAACAAGTTTAATACCTATGTGCAATTATGTTAGATAATGTGATTGGTATTTTTACAGGCTGGTTTTTTTCTTTAATTCCTTGTTTTTTCTATCACGTGGAAATGAGTATTGTCTGACAGTAAACACAAGAATTAATTCTTGAACCTGGATTGTGCCAAAATGACAAGTAATTCTTTTTCACAAGATGAAATCACTTTATAATATTTTCTGCAGGAGTAAAATGTTTATAGTATAGGCAAGAAAAGTGGCCCAAGGGCATCTGAATTCATTTGGAAGGCAAAAACAAAACAAAACAAAAAACCCAAAAAAACATAAAATCCCACACTCTAAAAATCTAAGTAATTTATCTGCCCTTTAAATTTTTCCCTGGGAAGGCTTTCTCTGAAGCTATTCTCATTGTTAGAAATTAGGGGATGGAGGGGCACCTGGGTGGCGCAGTCGTTGAGCGTCTGCCTTCGGCTCAGGGCGTGATCCCGGCGTTCTGGGATCGAGCCCCACATCGGGCTTCTCCGCTAGGAGCCTGCTTCTTCCTCTCCCACTCCCCCTGCTTGTGTTCCCTCTCTCGCTGGCTGTCTCTCTCTGTCAAATAAATAAATAAAATCTTAAAAAAAGAAAAAAGAAAGAAAGAAAGAAATTAGGGGATGGAGACCCTAGAGAGTCATCTGAGGTGTTAAGGATTAAGACTGATAACCTGGGGGGTACCTGGCTGGCTCAGTTGGAAGAGCATGTGACTCTTGATCTCAAGGTCATAAGTTTGAGCCGTACACTGGGTGTACAGATGACTAAAAATAAACTTTAAAAAAAAGAAAAGAAAAAGATTGATAACCTGTGTTTTGATCTCAAAATTCAACAAAGTGAAAAGGAACCAGTCCTTACATGATGCAAAATGTAATCTTCCCATACAAAGGTAGTGATAAAGTACATGAGTGATGCTGTATCCATTCATCATTTAATATCTTTCCAATACCAAACATATACATAGCCCTATGGTAGCCATTTGGGGTTCCACACTTCTACATTCCATTCTTATTCAAAACATTTTTATTAGAGGCGCCTGGGTGGCTTAGTTGGTTAAGCCTCTGACTCTCGGTTTCGGCTCAGGTCATGATCTCATGGGTAGTGGGATAGAGCCCTAAATTGGGCTCCACACTCAGTGGGGAGTCTGCTTGATGATTTTCTCCCTCTGTCCCTCCCCCCCCACTCTCTCTCTCAAATCAATCAATCAATCAATCTTTTAAAAAACTGTATTTATCCACCACCTACTACATAAGACTCTGTGGCTAAGGCCATGAATAAAACAGACAAGACCCACCCCTTTTAGGATTTATATTCCAGTGGGGAGACAGAAAATAAGCAAATAAGCAATAAATGTGCTAACAGGAAAAAAGAAGCAGGTTAAGGGGGTAAAGAAGGGATGGAGGGTACTATTCTAGAAAAAAAGGTCAAGGCCTCTTTGGGGTGAAAATATTGAAAGAGAAACTTTAAGGAAATGCAGAAATGGATATCTGGGGGAAAAGGAAACTAGGCAAATGGGAGCCAAAGTGGAGAGCCTTGAGGCAAAGTAGCATACTTACTGTGTTTGAGGTATAGCAAGAAGGCCAGTGTAGCTGAAGTGGGTGAGTGAGGGGAAAAATAATACAAGATGAAGTCGGACAGGTAGCCAGGAGCCAAACCATGAAGAACCTTTTAGAAGAATGTAAGAATTTGGATATTATTCTAAGAATGATAAAGAAGACTCCAGAGTAGGCATGATCAAAGTTATATTTTTATAGGACCACTTTTTTTTTTAGTTTTTTTAATAATAATATTTTTTATTATATTATGTTAGTCACCATACAGTACATCCCTAGTTTTTGAAGTAAAGTTCCATGATTCATTACTTGAGTATAACACCCAGTGCACCATGTAATACGTGCCCTCCTTAATACCCATCACCAGCCTATCCCATCCCCCCACCCCCAAGCCCTCAGTTTGTTTCCCGGATCACTTTTAAAAACAGACTATAGGGGCGCCTGGGTGGCTCAGTCATTAAGCGTCTGCCTTCGGCTCAGGGCGTGATCCCAGAGTCCTGGGATCGAGCCCCATATCAGGCTCCTCCTCTGGCAGCCTGCTTCTTCCTCTCCCACTCCCCCTGCTTGTGTTCCCTCTCTCGCTGGCTGTCTCTCTCTCAAATAAATAAATAAAATCTTAAAAAAAAGACTATAAAGGGGCACCTGGGTGGCACAGCGGTTAAGCGTCTGCCTTCGGCTCAGGGCGTGATCCCGGCGTTATGGGATCGAGCCCCACATCAGGCTCCTCCACTATGAGCCTGCTTCTTCCTCTCCCACTCCCCCTGCTTGTGTTCCCTCTCTCGCTGACTGTCTCTATCTCTGTCAAATAAATAAATAAAATCTTAAAAAAAAAAAAAAGACTATAAGAATAGAAACAGAAGAGTAGTAAGTAGACTATTTTTGTGTCTGGAAGAGAGATGAAAGACAATTCAGGATATATTTTTTAGATAGAGCTGACAGATTTGCTGATGCATTAGATGAAATATTAAAAAAATGAAAGTCAAGAATAACTCAAAGGTCTTTGGCCTGCACAATTGGGTGAACAGAGATAACATTTACTCAGACGGAGAACACTAGGAGACGAAAGAAGTAGGTTGTGTGCATGTGAGTATGGGGTGGGGGGGAGATGGACATGATAAATCTAGGATGTTTATTTAACATCTTGTTGGAGATGTTGAGTAGGCAGCTGGATATGCGCATCAGGGAACAGGGGAAAGGTCTGGGTAGAAGATATAAATTTGGTAGTCACCAGTACATAGATAATATTTAAAGTCATGAGACCAGATGGGTATATATGTCTTCTTTTATACTTATGTGACCATTTCTCTAGATCAGTGGTCTTCACATTTTTGCTTGTGTATCACCTAAAATTTTTTGAAACTACATGCCTCTTCATTTTTTTATTTTTTATTTATTTTTAGAGAAAGAGAGCGAGTACTCACATGCATGAGGTGGGGAGGGGGAAAGGAGGAGGGAGAGAGAGAATCTTAAGCAGGCTCCATGCCCAGCCCAGAGTCCAACACGGGGCTCGATCTCACAACCCCAAGATCATGACCTGAGCTGAAGACAGACGCTTAATCAACAGAGCCACCCAGGAGCCCCTAAAAACACAGTAATTTGATACCTGCCATCACCTGTTTTTAAAAGATAAGAGAAAATTGGGTTCCCAGCAATATGGTGGACTAGATATTCTGACGTGCCTTCCAATAAAAACTAAAAACTCTGGATAAAATGATAAAACCATTTTCTTAAAAGTTACAAAAAACTGGTATGATAGTAAGGAATCTTTAAGCCAGGGGGAAATGGAACACTGATGCCATTTTTCCTAAGATCTGTCAAGTGCTAGAATGGAATGTGAAGCGTAGAGTCACCCAAAAGGAGAAGTATAGTAAGTGAAGCACCTGCTCAGACGTTGGAACTCTGAGGGTGGCTCAGTCAGTCAAGCATCATGATCTGGGGTCCTGGGATCAAGCCCCGAGTCGGGCTCCCTGCTCAGCAGGGGAGTCTGCTTCTCCCTCTCCCTCTGCCCCTCCCACTGCTTGTGCTCTCCTGCTCTCTCTCAAATAAACAAATAAAATCTTAAAAAAAAAAAAAAAAGTTGAAACTCCAAAGGTCTGAATCCTCAGAGTAAGAGTGAGCCAGAATTAAATCTACCCCAACCCCTCATCCAGGGAGTTGCCGTGAAAATTGCCTTGGTGTGAGAAAGATAAAGGGGAAAAACAAACAAACAATACCTGAGATATGTCCAAAACAACCAGTTCTTGCATGAATTTGCAACTCTAATCTACATAACTTGGAAGTTCCAAAAAGTCCTAAAGCCATAAGTTTAGTTCAAAGTCATCTTAGATAGGTAGTGCCCTCAGGCATCTAGCAGAAGATAAAGCAAATTCCTACCTTAGGCATCAAAAAATTTCACCCTCAAAATCTAACTTCCCATAGTATGCAGGTTCCTCAAAAAGTTAAAAACAGGGCTGCCTGGATGGCTCAGTTGATTAGCATCTGCCTTTGCCTCAGGTCACGTTCCCAGGGTCCTGGGATCAAGCCTACACAGCAGGCTCCCTGCTCAGCAGGCTCCCTGCTCAGCAGGGAGCCTGCTTCTCCCTCTCCTCCCTGCTCATGCTCTCTCTCTCTCTCTCAAATAAATAAATATCTTTTTTTAAAAAAAAAGTTAAAAATAGGGGTGCCTGGGTGTTGCAGTTACACCACCGACTTTTGGTTTCCGCTCAGGTCATGATCTCAGGGTCGTGAGTTTGAGCCCCAGGTGAGACTCTGCACTCAGCTCAGAGTCTGCTTGTGATTCTCTCTGACTCTCCCTCTGCCCCTCCTGCTCATGCTCTCTCTCTCTCTCAAATAAATAATCTTTTTAAAAAAAAGTTTGAAAATAGAACTACCCTATGATCCAGTAATCACACTGGGTATTTACCCAAAAACTACAAAAATACTAATTCAAAGGGATACATGCACCCCTATGTTTATTGCACCATTGTTTTCAATAGCCAAATTATGAAAGCAGCCCAAGTATCCATCAACAGATTGAATGGAATAAAGAAGAATATGGCATATAGCTAAAAAGGAATATTATTCAGCCATAAAAAAGAATGAAATCTTACCATTTGCAATGACATGGATGGAACTAGAGAGTATAATGCTAAGCGAAATAAGTCAGTCAGAGAAAGACAAATACCCATATGTCACTCATATGTGGATTTTTTTAAAAGATTTTATTTATTCATTTGACAGAGAGAGAGAGAGCATGCCTAGGGAGCAGCAGGCAGAGGGAGAGGGAGAAGCAGATTCCCCACCAAGCAGAGAGCCCGACATGGGGTTCGATCCCAGCACCCTGGGATCATGACCCGAGCGGAAGGCAGACGCTTAACTGACTGAGCCACCCAGGCACCCTCATATGTGGAATTTAAGAAACAAAACAAATGAACAAAAGAAAAACAAAGAGATAGAAAGAGACAAACCAAGAAACAGACTGTTAACAAAGAGAACAAACTGGTTAACAGAGGATAGGTTGGGGGGGAGGGAAATGGGTGAAACAAGTGATGGCGATTAAGGAGAGCACTTGGGTGCACTGGATGATGTATGAAACTGTTGAATCACTATATCGTACACCTGAAACTAATATAACACTGTATGTTAACTACACTGGAATTAAAATTAAAATTAATTTAATTTTTTATAAAAGAAGCATTAAAAAAATCCAATTTCCCAAGGAAAATGAGTTTTTGTAGTTAAAAAAAAAAAGTTACGCAATGCAAGGAAATAAGGCATCACCTAGTATAAACAATATAAGACAGGGGCGCCTGGGTGGCACAGCGGTTAAGCGTCTGCCTTTGGCTCAGGGCGTGATCCCGGCATTATGGGATCGAGCCCCACATCAGGCTCCTCCGCTAGGAGCCTGCTTCTTCCTCTCCCACTCCCCCTACTTGTGTTCCCTCTCTCGCTGGCTGTCTCTATCTCTGTCGAATAAATAAATAAAATCTTTTTAAAAAAAACAATATAAGACAGAAATAAGTCAGCAAAGTTTTGGGTATTAGAATTATTAGATCCAGATTATAAAATAACTGCATACTTTATTTCAAAAAATAAAAGAGAAGCTTGAAAATATCTGTAAGAAATAGAAACAAGAAAAGATGACCAAGCAGTTTAGAAAAAAGAATAAAGCAGAAATAGTAGAGATAAAAATTACAATGATTGTATTAGTTTCCTAGAGCTGCCATAGCAAATCACCACAAACACATCTCCATAACCGCATACAGGGGTGCCTGGGTGGCTCCATCAGTTAAGATTCCAACTCTTGATTTTGGCTCAGGTCATGATCTCAGGGTGCTGGGATCAAGCCTCAAGTTGGGCTCCATGCTCAGCAGGGAGTCTGCTTGGGATTCTCTCTCTCCCTCTCCTTCTGCCACTCCCCACCACTCGTACACTCACTTTTTCTCTCTCTCTCTCTCTAAAAATAAATAAATAGATTAAAACAAAAACAAAACAAGCATACAAAGAATAGTAAAGATATAAAATACTTCAATATTCTGGTGAACAAATTTGATCTAATGAATATGTAGAGAACATTTTACTCAACAATTATAGTATAGAGGATTTTTTGTGTAAGCACACACACAAAGAATTATAGCCTTAAATGTACGTATCAGAAAAGAATAAAAGCTAAATAGTAAAGAGCAAAGTACTCCTCATAAAACATTAGAGGGGTAGAGCATGTGACTCTGGATCTCAGGGTCATGAGTTCTAGCCCCACCCTGGGGGTAGAGATTACTAAAATAATAATAATAATAATAATAATAATAATAATAATAAAAGAATTAAAAATTACAAGAAAATAATCAAGTTAAAAGCTGAATTTACAAGGTAAAAAACAAATCTACATAAAGAATATCAATAAAGCCAAAAGTTGGTCCCTTGAAAACAACAATGCAATTGACAAAACCTCTGACAAAACTGGTTACGAAGAAAAAAAGCTGGTGCAAATAACCACTATAAGGAATGAAAAAGGAGCCATCACCACAGAAGTCATATGCATTAAAAAGACAAACTAGGATATTATAATTTAATGCAAATAAATTTGTAAACAAAGATGAACTGAAAAAAGAACTTCAAGAAGAAATTTAAAAATCTGAAAATTAGGGGTGCCTGGGTAGCTCAGTTGGTTAAGCATCTGCCTTTGGCTCAGGTCATGATCCCAGGGTCCTGGGATCAAGCCCCATATCAGGCTCCCTGCTCAGCGGGGAGCCTGCTTCTCCCTCTCCTTCTGCCCCTCCCCCCCACTTGCGTTCTCTCCTGCTAGCTCTGCTTTCTCTGTCTCTCAAATAAATAAACAATCTTTTGAGAATAAAATAAAATCTCCATAAAAATTAAATGACAGGATTTGGAGAGCTTCTGGGTTGATGAACACAACAACATGCTGGGAGGTAGTGTACCAGGAGAGGGCACGGCAGTTTCATGCTCCCTCCATACCTTGCCCTGTACATCTCTTCGAAGCATCTGGCTCTTCCTGAGTTGTATCCTTTATAATAATCTGGCAAATGTAAATAAAGTGTTTTCTGAGTCCTTCTAGCAAATTATTGAACCTGAGAGAAAGGGTCATGTGAACTCCTGAACTTAAAGCTGGGGGGTCAGAAGTACAGATGGCAAACTGAGACTTGCAACTGGCACCCGAAGTGGGGGCAGTCTTGTGTGACTAAGCCCTTAACTGGTTGGGTCTTCACTAATCCCATATAGTTAGCATTAGGACTGAATTGAATGCTAAACACCCAGGTGGTTTCAGAGAATTAAAAATTGGTGTGGAGCCAAGGAAACAGTCAAAAAAACTAAGAGGCAGCCCACGGAATGGGAGAATATATTTGCAAATGACACTACAGATAAAGGACTGGTATCCAAGATCTACAAAGAACTTCTCAAACTCAATACATGAGAAACAAATAAACAAATCAAAAAATGGGCAGAAGATATGAACAGACACTTTTCCAATGAAGACATACAAATAGCTAACAGACACATGAAAAAATGTCAAAATCATTAGCCATCAGGGAAATTCAAATCAAAACCACACTGAGATACCACCTTACGCCAGTTAGAATGGCAAAAATAGACAAGGCAAGAAACAACAATTGTTGGAGAGGATGTGGAGAAAGGGGATCCCTCCTACATTGTTGGTGGGAATGCAAGTTGGTACAGCCACTCTGGAAAACAGTGTGGAGGTCCCTTAAAAAGTTAAAAATTGAGCTACCCTATGATCCAGCCATTGCACTACTGGGTGTTTACCCCAAAGATACAGACGTAGTGAAGAAAAGGGCCATATGCACCCCAATGTTCATAGCAGCAATGTCCACAATAGCTAAATCGTGGAAGGAGCCGAGATGCCCTTCAACAGATGACTGGATTAAAAAGTTGTGGTCCATATATACAATGGAATATTACTCAGCTATCAGAAAGAACGAATTCTCAACATTTGCTGCAACATGGACGGCACTGGAGGAGATAATGCTAAGTGAAATAAGTCAAGCAGAGAAAGACAACTATCATATGATTTCTCTCATCTATGGAACATAAGAACTAAGATGATCGGTAGGGGAAGAAAGGGATAAAGAAAGGGGGGGTAATCAGAAGGGGGAATGAAACATGAGAGACTATGAACTATGAGAAACAAACTGAGGGCCTGGGGTGGGGGGAATGGGATAGACCGGTGATGGGTAGTAAGGAGGGCACGTATTGCATGGTGCACTGGGTGTTATACGCAACTAATGAATCATCGAGCTTTACATCAGAAACCGGGGGATGTACTGTATGGTGACTAACATAATATAATAAAAAATCATTAAAAAAAAAATTGGTGTGGAAAACACCATGCATTTGGTGTCAGAAAGAACCTTACAGAATGGCTATCTATACAAAACTTCCCCCCAAAAATGAAATTTACGTATAAACTATTAGATAAGAGTTCAGCAAGGTTGTTATTAAGTACAAAATTAATACACAAAAATAAACTGTATTGTATACACTCACTACAAACATAAAATGAAAAGTTTTCAAAGATACTATTTACAATAAATCAGAAAGTATCAAGTACCTATGATTAAATCTAACAAAAAAATGAACAAGACGGCTAAGGGAAATATTCTAAAATTTTATTCAGAGATATTATGAAGGTATTATAATTAATATACTGAGAGATATATCAGTCATGATTTGGAAGTATCAAGTTACAAAGATATAAATTCTGTGTGAATTTGATCTGTAAATTCAATGCACTGGAAAAGTAGAATAGACATATTTCCCTAATTCCTCCCTCTAAGTATAACTAAAAAGTCTAGACATTACATATAAAACAAACATAAGACTCCGAAAGATGGAGAGAAGGCAGGCTAGCTAGAGAACTTGGGTCCAGGAAACGACATGATGTGAGTTCCCTGGGTTTTCTTTCTGCCTTGATTTCCTTGGAGCTGAAGAAGCGGACAATCCAGAAATGTCAACCAAAGTGTGCAGATCAAACAACAACAACAAACCTGCTCTCCCTAGCCAAAGGATCAGGGAAAGAGAAGTCTAGCAAAACAGAAAACCTTTAGGTAAGAAGTGTTCTTCTCCAGGCAAGCACCACAAAAAAATCTGTGATCCCAACCCCACCCATGCCAACAATGCTGACTGGGGAGCCTGGATTTTCCCCCTTGCCAGGCTGTAACAAGGTGCCCCAAAGAATATGCTTTTCTGAAAATAGTGCTGGGACAACTGGCTATCCACACGCAAATGAATGAAATTGGATCCTGTATTGTGTTGAATTGTGTCCCCCCAAAAGTTATGTCTACCTACAACCTCAGAGTATGACCTTTTTTGGAAATAGGGTGTTTGCAGATGTAATTAGGTAAGATGAAGTATTACTAGATTAGAGTGGGTCCTATATTCAGTGACAAGTGTCCTTATGAGAAGGCCATATGGAGATATAGACACACAGGGAGACTGCCACGTAGTGATGGAAGGCAGAAATTGTAGTGATGTGTTACAAGACAAGGAAGGGCAAGAATTGTCAGCTACCACCAAAAACTAGGAGAAAAACATGGAACAGATTCTCCTTCAGAATCTCCAGAAGAAACCAACCTGGTCAATACCTTGATTTCACACTTCTAGCCTACAGAACTATGAAAGAATACATTTCTGTTGTTTTAAGTAACCCAGTTTATGGTACTTTGTTATAGAGCCCTAAGAAACTAATGCAGACTATTTCACACCATATACAAAATTAATCCAAAATGGATCAAAGATCTACATATAAGAGCTAAAATATAAAGCTGTTAGAAGAAAATATTAGAGTGAATATGGTCTTCGATTAGGTAATGGTTTCTTAGGTATGACACCAAAAGCACAAGCAGCAAAAGAAAAAAAAAAGATACATTGGACTTCATTAAAATTTAAAACTTTTTCTTTTTAAGATTTTTATTTATTTATTTGACAGAGATAGAGACAGCCAGCGAGAGAGGGAACACAAGCAGGGGGAGTGGGAGAGGAAGAAGCAGGCTCACAGCAGAGGAGCCTGATGTGGGGCTCGATCCCACAACGCCGGGATCACGACCTGAGCCGAAGGCAGACGCTTAACCGCTGTGCCACCCAGGCGCCCCAAAATTTAAAACTTTTGTGCTTCAAAAGATACCACCAAAAAAGTGAAAAGAAAACTCTTTTAATGGAGGAAATATTTGCACATCAAATATCAGAGAAAGGACTTATATCCAAACTACATAAAGAAATATAACTCCACAATAAAAATAAAAATTCAAGGGGCACCTGGCTGGCTCAGTCAGAAGAGCATTCAACTCTCTATCTTGGGGTCATGAGTTTGAGCCTTATGTTGGGCATACAGCTTACTTAAAAATAATAATAATAAAATAAAATAAATAAAAATGCAAAAATGGGCAAAAGATTTGAATAAACATATCTCCAAAGAAAATATACAAATGGTCAGTAAGCACATGAAAAGTTGCTTAACACCATTAGCCATCAGGGAAATGCAAATCAAAATACAAAGAGGTATTACCTTATATTCAGTAGGATGTCCATAATTAAAAAGACAGACAATAACAAGCATAAGCAAAGATGGGGAAAAACTGAAACATTCATACATTGCTGGTGGAATTGCAAAATGGTGCAGCCACTTTGGAAAACAGTTTAACAGTTCCTCAAAATATTAAATGTGAAGTTATCATACGACCCAGAAATTCCACTCTTAGACATATAGCCAAGAGAAACAAAAACATATGCCACACAGAAACTTGGACATAAATGTTCATAACAGCGTTATTTACAATAGCCAAAAAGTGGAAACAACCCAAATGTCCATCAACTGCTGAATGGATAAAGAAAATGTTGTATATCCATACAATGGAGTATTATTTGGCAATAAAAAGAAATAAAGTACCGATACATGTTATGGCATAGATGAACCTTGAAAACAGTATGCCAAGTAAAAGAAGCCACATATTGTATGATTCCATGTATATGAAATGTCCAGAATAGGCAAATCCAGGGAAACAGAAAGTAGATTAGGGGTTGTCAGGGGCTGGAGGGAGGGGTAAATGAGAAGTGACCACTAATGGGTACCAAGTTTCTTTTGCAGTGATAAAAATGTTCTGGAATTAGAGAGTGGTGATAGCTGCACAATTCTATGAATACGCTTTAAAAAACACTGAATTGTACTCCACTCCTTAAGGGTGGATTTTATGGAATGTGAATTATCTCAATAAAGCTGATATATTTTTTTTACAAAGTAGGTAAGGGACAAAAACAAATATGTCTACCTCTTAAATGAGGCTTAATCCATCTTTTACTTTATATTGACCCTATTGACAATAGTTTTAATTGACAAACTATTGACATAGTTTTAATTGAAATCAGCCAGTGTTTGTATTATTGTGATTATTTAAGTATTAGTCATTGCTGAAGCAAACTCTCCACTGTAATCATACTTCCTTTCTCATACAAACTTTTATTTTTCCTGAACCTCATAACTGCCTCAATCTTTGCTTGATTTTTCAATATAAAATTTTCCAAATGCTCCCATCTCTCTGCCAAAAGCCCATTAGTAGTATTAATTACATTTTTGTTCTTGTTGTTCCTTTGGTTTCCTTTCTCAAGAGCTGAAATTCAATATTTCACAAACCCTCAGCAAGGACAGGAAACAGAAACACTACTTCAAGGTAAATCAGTTACGTCTTGTTTAAAATGGTCTCACTTGAGTAAATATTAAGTCTAAATCAAGATTTAAACTCTTTCTCCTTCTCCTCTTATCTTCTCTAAAGTGATCTAAGTTCCTGGAGGGGCTTAAGTTTTGTTCTTGAATTGGAGGAAGGGAATCTGATCCTTATATTCTCTTCCATCCTTGATGGCCTCTGATGAGCCGTTCACCCCACCTGCTCTGACTTCTTGTGCTGGTATCTAGGCTCCTGCCTTGGTCTCTAGTCAGAGTCCTTCTTACTCTAATTCCAAGTCTCTTTTGGTTTGCTGACCTTCTCAGAAATTCTACATTTCACTGGGTACTTGGGTGCTCTCAGCTTCTTTGCCGATCATCATGGTAGGGTGTAGGGGAAAATTTTGTATGGTTGCTTTTAGTCTCAGCTGCCTAGGTACCCCCTTTAGCCATGCCTACTCAACTACTCAGGCACTATGTTAGATGTTGGGCTTCTTTAAGAATCTTGCAGTCCTCCAACCTATACCATAGAAAGTGAAACAAGATTTCTCTACTTAGACTATCTCCTGAACTGGCTAATCTACCCTAACTTCAACTGCCAGGACCAAGGCCCAGTGAAGTAAAGTAAGAAAATCTTAAGATATGAGAATCTGGATCTGGTTTCAGGAACCCACAAGCAGCTAAACTTTAACCACTCTTCTTTAGATTCACTGCTTCCTGTCTGTTGGTTGAATCCTTACTTCTTTTTGGGGAGATAATGATTTTTTCATCATCATGCATTCTTCACAATTCTATGGATCGGGCTCCTCGGCTGGGAGCCTGCTTCTTCCTCTCCCACTCTCCTGCTGTGTTCCCTCTCTCGCTGGCTGTCTCTCTGTCACATAAATAAATAAAATCTTTAAAACAAACAAACAAACAAACAAACAAAAACCAGTTCTTTCAAAGAAAGGCCTTGCTTTCAAAATATTATTAAATAAATCATGATACACCCATAACAACAGAATACTCTCGATGAGAGAAAAACTCTCTAAAGGCCTGATACACAAGAGAAGTCATTTTAGATTTCTTTCTAAGTCAGCATGACTGTACATAAACTTCTTTCAAACCAAAAGCCTGATTTATGACCTGCCACGTATGCATTGTACATCTGCTTTTTGAACAAGTAGCCTAAAGGAAAACCATCTTGTCCTTGAGATATCCATCAATGCTCCTACTCCCTGCATTCTTTTACGATAAAACTTGTGATTCCTGCCTATATGCCAATCTATAATCCTTTGAGCTTTCGCAATATGTAAAAAAGTATATAACCTTGTAAAAATTGTTCATTCTCAGAGTACTTTCCTTGTAGAGATCACGTTTCCTGGGCAGTTATCCTAACTTGGGCTCAAATAACACTCTCTTTCTTATGTTTAGAGATCCTAAAAGGCTTGTTCATTTTACATCGACATTCTGTAGATGGCATATAAAAATAATAAAGATACTCTTTAGGGGTTGTTGATATGGAAAGATACCCAGAATATACTGAAAAGTGAAAAAAGCAAGGTGTAAAACTTCTATCCTGATGGCCTCTGATGAGCCATTCACCCCACCTGTCTTCTGACTTCTTGTGCTGGTATCTAGGCTCCTGCCTTAGTCTCTAGTCAGAGTCCTTACTCTAATTCCAAGTCTCTTTTGGTTTGCTGACCTTCCTTTGCCTTTTTGTTCTATTCAGGACTTCAATGTTTTGGGGTTTTTTGTTTTGTTTTGTTTTGTTTTGTTTTAAGTAAACTCTATGCCCAAATGGAGCTTGAACTCACGACCCTGAGATCAAGAGTTACATGCTCTACTGACTGAGCTAGCCAGGTGTCCCAGCCCTTCAATGGTTTGAATGATGTCCAGTCCCATTGGAGAGGGCCAACTGCTTTACTCAGTCCACCAAATTCAAATGTTAATCTCTTCTGGAAACACCTTCACAGACACACCAAAAAATAATATTTAACCAGCTATCTGAGCATCCCTTGGCCCAGTCAAGTTGACACATAAAATTAGCCATCACGATGTAGAAGCAAAACTTCTCAATGTATATCTGCTTATCTCTTCAACTTGTTGGTTTTTTTTTTTTTTAAGATTTTATTTATTTATTTGACACAGAGAGAGAGAGCACAAGCAGAGGGAGCAGGAGAAGGAGAAGCAGGCTCAGCAGGGAGCCTGATGCAGGGCTTGATCCCAGGACCCCAGGATCACAACCTGAGCCGAAGGCAGATGCTTAACTGACTAAGCCACCCAGGCGCCCCTCTCTTCAACTTTTGGACCATGAGAATTTTTAAATATTCAAAAGATGTATTTAAGTTTTGCTTTCAAGTCTACTGTTTTTACTACATGTTTTTTAAAATCCATTCAGATATTCAATTATCTTCTCAGTGACTAACATCTACTGTCTTCTATTTTACAGTGGTGATCTAACAGTTTCAGCTAAACACCTTATTCAGCTATCCCAGCTATCACCCTTTACGCTCTTAAAGCAAAACTCCTCAAAGGAGATTTTTATCCCACTTTCTCCACTTCTTCACCTTGCATTCTCTCTCAAACCCACCCCAGTCAGGTCCCTCATTCATCCCCACTGCTCCACTGAAGCCACTCTTGCCCAAGTCACCAGTGACATCCACACTGCCAAATCTATTAGCCAACTCTCAGACCTCATCTTACCTAACCTCCCAAAAGAATCTGACACAGTTATCACTCTCCTGCTTGAAACACTTTCTTCATTTGGTTTCCAGAACACCACACTCTTCATGTTTTTCTTCTTACACCACTGGCTGGTCCTTCTCACTTTGACTACAGGACCCACTTCCTAATTTTTAAAAGCTGAAGTGCTCCAGGGTTCACTCTTTGGTCCTCTTTCAACCTATACTTTCTTCCTAGGTGATGTAACCCAGTTTCTATGCTAATGACTCCTAAATTTATCTCCAGTATGACTTCTCTACACTTGAGCCTACTGCCTAATCATCGTTTCTACTTAGATGACTAATACACTACGTCTCAAACTTAACATGTCCAAAACTGAACTTCTGATCCCCTCCATTTCCTTATAACTGTTCCTCCTTCAGTATTCCCCATTGTTACTCAGGCCAAATGTTTGGGTCATGTTTGACTCCTCTCTTTCTTTCTCACTCTACATTCCACGCATTAATAAAGCTTACCAGTACTACCTTCAAAAATATATAAATACACTGACCTCCTTTTACCGCCTCCACCACGGGTCCACCCTGGTCCAAGTAACTATCACCTCTTAAAGGCATTACTACAATTCCCTTCCAACTCATATTCCTTATTCTACTCTTAACCTCTTATAGTTTATTCTCATAACAGCCAGAACAATCCTTTTAAAATCTAAAATAGAATATGTCTGGGGTGCCTGGGTGGCTCAGTCATTAAGCGTCTGCCTTCGGCCCAGGGTGTGATCCCGAGTCCTGGGATCGAGCCCCGCATCAGGCTCCCTGCTCCACTGGGAGCCTGCTTCTTCCTCTCCCACTCTCCCTGCTTGTGTTCCCTCTCTTTCTGGCTGTGTCTCTCTCTGTCAAATAAATAAATAAAATCTTTAAAAAAAAAAAAAAAAGAATATGTCACGTCTTTGCTCAAAACTATGTAATGGCTTCCCTGATTTTAGAATAAAACACAGTCTCTCCATGACTAATAAGAAAGACACTTATATGATCTAGACACTGGTACTTCTCTGATCTCATTTCACAATACTCTCTCCCTCATTTCCTCTGCTCTTATTTCACTGACTATTAATATTGCTTTAAAAAAGACATACACCGGGGCACCTGGGTGGCACAGCGGTTAAGCGTCTGCCTTCGGCTCAGGGCGTGATCCCAGCGATCTGGGATCGAGCCCCACATCAGGCTCCTCCGCTATGAGCCTGCTTCTTCCTCTCCCACTCCCCTGCTGTGTTCCCTCTCTCGCTGGCTGTCTCTATCTCTGTCGAATAAATAAATTTAAAAAATCTTTAAAAAAAAAAAAAAGACATACACCCTCAACCTCAGGCTTTTGTACTTGATGCTCCTCTGCTTGAAATGCCCACTCTACAACCTAATCCAGGTCTTTGTTCAAATAACTACCTCCAAGGCCTTCTCAGATCACTTTATCTAAAATAACATTCCTCTGTAGGTTTAATCTCTTTTCCACACTTTATTTTTCTTCATAACACCCAGCAGCACCTGACATTATATTTCACATCTCTTTCCTATATATTTATATTCTTTCTCCTTCACTAAAATATAAATTCCATGAGGGGAAGGACATATTTTATTCATTGTTATATCTACCCAACACTTTTTTTTTAAAGATTTATTTATTTATTTGACAGAGAAACAGCCAGCAAGAGAGGGAACACAAGCAGGGGGAGGGCGAGAGGAAGAAGCAGACTTCCAGCAGAGGAGCCTGATGTGGGGCTCAATCCCAGAACACTGGGATCACACCCTGAGCCAAAGGCAGAGGCTTAACGACTGTGCCACCCAGGCGCTCCTATATCCACCCAACACTTAAAAGGAGTACTTGCATTGTAAACTCTCAATAAATATTTGTCCAATAAATAAATAAAAACAGAAGTCATATTGTTTTCTATATACATACAATGAACACTTTCCAGCCTTTATCCTGCTTAACTTCTCTGCATTTGGCATTGTACCACTTCTCCTTCTGGAAACTCTCTCTTTCCTTGGACTGTGAGATCCCCAGTTCTCCCTCTCTGATCGTTCCTTCTCAGACTCCTTTTATACGTTCCCTTTCTCTACTTTAAATATGACCATTCTTCAAATTCTCTACTAAGGCCAGGTTCTCTACTAAGGTCGCCACTCTCTAAGCTCTATGCATTCCCCCTGAGTGGTCTTATCCATCTCTATGGTGTAATTATCATCTTTATGCTGAAGACTCTCAAATCTGTATCTCTCTCTTCTCTCCACATCTGCGTATATGACTGACTAATGGACATCTCCAGGTATATGTACCAGACACTTAAACCTCAAGACATGTCAAAAGCTGAATTGGTAGCTTCTCCTGTGTCCCTTCTTCAGTTCCCATCCACTTCTTCCTTCAGTATTCAGGTATCAGTGAAAAACACCGCCATTCAATCAGTTATTTAAACCCCAAAACTAAAAATTAACCTCCATTGCTCAGTTTCCTTCAAATCCTGTATCCAATCAATCACCAAGTCTGACATTCAACAACAAATGACATATTAGGCACTAACTGTAATAATAAATCTGGGGGCCCCTGAGTGACTCAGTCTGTTGAGCAACCAACACTTGACTTGGTTTCAGCTCAGGTCATGGTCTCAGGGTCATGGGATCCAGCACTGGGTATGGGACATGGGGGAGATGAGGAGGGGGCACTGGTTGTTTCTGCTTGAGATTCTTTCCTCCTCCCTCTCCCTCTCTCTGCTCCTCCCCCTCTTAGTGAGCATGCACACGCTCTCTTTAAAATAAATAAATATAATCTCTTAATAAACAAATAAATCTGGAGGTAGCTGGTTTTAAGGTTGGCTCAGCATCTTCACAGTGTCAGAGCGCTGAGTTTTCATCTCTTTGATTCTCTTTATATTAAGACCCTGAAATCTTAAATTGGCTATAAGCATCACACCTTCGCAGAACATTTCCAAATGCAGAAAGGAAGGGGAAAGAGTGAAACAGAAGGTCCTCAAGGGTGCAATCTCTTTTGATCAGGGAGAAAAACTGTAGCTGCAGCACAGGGGTGCAAGAGCACCTGGCTCTGAAGGTCCCAAACAGATCAGGTTCAGCCACTCACCACTGACAAAATCCAAAGGCAGAGAAAAGAGTGGCGGTGCAACAAGAAAGGAGTTTATTTCAGTGAGGCCAACACCCGGAAGACAGCAGACCAACATCTCAAAGACTGACTCCAAAGTGTCAAAAATACTTCCAGGTATATATAAGGAAAATGTGGAGCAAAGGTTGGTGGGTACATGCAGGTAGGCAGTGAAGGTTAAATTGATCATTGCCTTAGGGTCAGTCATGAGGGGTCTTGCTGGTTTAAGGCAGTCCTTATTGCTCAAAGGGGTAGTTTGGGTTCCCATCAGGGGATGCTTTGCCCACAGGGTCTTTTGCCTGAGTTAAGAGATAAGTTTGGTGTGGGCCACCTGGCTGGCTGTGACTCTTGATCTTGGGGTTGTAAATTTGAGCCCCATGTTGGGTGTAGAGATTACTTAAAAATAAAATCCTTAAAAAAAAAAAAAAAAAAGGAGAGAGAGAGAGAGAGATAGGTTTGGGAAAAAAGAAATTAATCACTTAGAAAGTTCAGACTGAGGTCAAAATGGAGGTAGTTGAAGTCCTCTTCCAAATCCATTTGCAGAAATATCCTAGTCAACTTCCCTTTATGTCCCATTAGCCAGAACTGGGTCCAATTATGAAGGAGACTGAAAAAGCAAGTAAATATCTGGTAAAGGGAAATAGGGTTCCCTTGATTTATCCTCTGGGATTGATCACATAAATATCCTTTAAAAAGAGACAGAAATGGGGCGCCCGGGTGGCTCAGTCGGTTGAGCAGCTGCCTTCGGCTCAGGTCATGATCCTGGAGTCCTGGAATCAAGCCCTGCATGGGGCTCCCTGCTCAGCAGGGAGCCTGCTTCTCATTCTACCGCTGCCCACCCTTCTTGTGCTGTCTCTCTCACTCTCAATCTCAAATAAATAAATAAAATCTTTTTTAAAAAGCATTTAAAAGAGGCAGAGAGAGAAAGAGGTTATCTTGACAAAGAAGAATGATAGAAGGTGTTTTTTGGAGGGGCCACCAAGATTGGCTTCCACAAAAAACAGACATGGAGCTTGCATGTCATTAGGGAGAAATTTTAAACAAGTAAATAAATATACAAACAAGATAATTTCAGGTTCTATAAATGTTATGAATTAAAGGGATGTGATAAAAAGTGATGGGCATATTTTAAAGATAAAAGTGATAAAATTTACTGATGGGTTTGAATGTGACAGTATGAGAAAAAGAAGATTCAAATTCACTGATTCCCATTCATAAATGAAGCTGGAGAAAGATAATTAAGGGTCTAAAGTCATACCACTATTAACTGACGAAGTTAAAATTGCATCTAGTACTATCTGAAACCAAAACCCATTTTCTTTCCCTTATACCATCTACCTGTGGGGGTGGGGGTGGAGGGTGGGGGGCGAAAGAACACAAAATACCATATGTAAATTTATAACACTGCAATAAATAAGAAAACAAGGTCAAATATTTGAAAATAGTTGATGTTTGGTAAGTTATTGCTACTTATTTTTGTCTTTCCTCGTAGAGTCAGTTGGAGGAACAAAATATATTGTGAACTTTGTGTCTAAAGCACCATATGGAACTATGAGAAATGTTGCTGACTGCATAGAACAGTAGCAAATGGCCACGATATTAAGTAGCAAAAACGGGAGTGGCTCAATTAGCAACACAGGGTTTCCCATTACACCAAAGACTTAAAGCAAATAGTTACAGGCCCTGAAACAGTCCAACAAAACAAAGATCTAATAATCAGTTAAAATGTTAAGACAGGGGATAATACTGTTTTTATATTCCAACAATAGATAACTACTATTTAGTTGTTAAATATATACAAAGTATATGCATCTATATATAATATAAGCAAATAAACCTATGTGAGTTTAATATGGGTAAAAAAAGAAAAAAAAATGTCAGCCTTTCCTCTCAGGTACTAAAGAAGGAGCAAAATAAATTTATCATTATTCAATATTTTTCTGGCATAAAGATACCAGACTAGATTATATTTAAAAGTCCATCTTGGATCTAAATTACTCTCTGAAAATTAAGGTGTCATCAGGGACCTAAAAAACCCTCAAATACTTCCTCATTCACAATAGGGGAATTCACAGAAACAAGGCTAGCAAAGCTAATGATTTTAGGAAGGTATCTGGGGAGACACACAGGCCCACAGGAGCAAATCTCTGCAGTGAAAGCTCTAAGGTTCTGCAGAGAGCTAGAAGGAGGGAGGTGCCTGCTTCCAAATGGCTTTCATCCAGAGCAGACAGCAAAATGGAGTTAAGCAGGGTGGTTCCCTAACATTCATTTTCTGGTCCAAACTAATTATATTCCATCTCCTCTAAGAATAAATGAGACAATATTCAAATATATTCCTGTTCCCAGTAACATAGTTTGGAAAATATGTGCAAATTTGGATCTTGAGTTGAAAACCTTTTAACAGAAAGTCATCTTACCAAAAACAGAAAAAAGAAAAAAAAAGAAAAGAAAGAAAACCTTTTAACGGATAACAAAAAATATATTTATTAGAAATAAAAGAAAAACTCCTTGTTTGTATTCCAGGTTCCTATGAGTGGAAATTTTACATATATAAGAGAGTAAAAATATATGTGTGTGTGTTGTGTGTGTGCATATATATATATCCTTAGAAACTACACACACATAAAAACAGTGTAAATCTGTTATTTGTCTGATATGAAGGGTGAAGTCTTTACCAAATCTGAGCAAGGTAATAACTGAATATGAACTGTGAATTGTTAGTTTTATATTTATTTTTTGTTACATACTATCACTGGGAGGCTCTTTTGAATAGGGTGACAACAGGTTTCTGCTAGAACCATTTTAAAGCCACACTTTAACCCTAACTAACCACTTTATGCATTTCCAAGGGTTTATAAAGTTTATGGTCTTGGAATAGAGTCCCCTGAAAGGCAGTGGTGGGGAAGAGTGTATCCACTATAATCTGGGCCTCCTAGAAGGAGGCTATAACCAATATATCTATCTTGACATAACAGAAAGCAGTTATTATATAGTTTTACAAAGCTCTATGTAACACAAGGATTCCCTACCTCCTAATATCCTTCATTGTCAATTTCCTCACTACCCAAGCTTCTGTCCTCACTTCTACAATTCAGCTACCAAATTTGAAATGTATCTTTGAATCTCCCTTTCTAAAAGCCCCTGGGACTGTTCCATAAAGTCGTCAATTATGTCTAAAAATGAGGCCTAGTAGGCCCTTGCAACAGCTCTGGTGTTCAATGCTCAGGTACTACTCTTTGAATGACTGAAATACTTTTGCTTCCAACATCTGGAGTTTAGTTTAACGAACAAGTCATTACAATAAACCAAATAAAACCAGTCTGTTTTCTAAACCTTGCTTCCTCCACATTATCAGGTAAGTAAAGAATGCACTGCCTTCAAAGGAACTGAGAAGAGAAAAAGGCAAAACTCACTGACAAATTGTGGCAACATGAGAATAATCAGCTGAGCTATCCAGACCAGAAATTTCTGCATCTCATGGTGCTTCATCTTTAAAACTGTACAGACTTCTTAAGTCTTAGGGTTCATCCAAATTAAGGCAAGCCTCCTTTCCCGTGCCCATGTTGCTTGGTTTCCGAGCCGGCGCCCGCCCCCCGCCCAGGCCCTGGCAGCCATGCGCCGCGGACTGCAGCACCAGAGCTCGCTGTCCGCAGGCGCGGCGGACCCCGCCCCGCAGGGCCGGCGCGGGGAGGGGGCTCTGGGCCAGGAGCCCGCCTCTGCGGCGGCCAAGCCGGGCGCCGAGTGGGCGCGCCGGGCCGGGGGAGGGGCCCGCGGCCGAGGCACCGCCTGGGCCCGTCCGCCCCTCCCCGGGCCGCTACTTAAGTGGCTCCGGCACCGCCTCCGCCTCAGTGCGTTACTTACCTCGACTCTTAGCTTGTCGGGGACGGTAACCGGGACCCGGTGTCTGCTGCTGTCGCCTGCGCCTGCTAACCCGTAGCCACCATGGTGAGTGGGCCGGTCAGGGCGCCGCCCTCGCTCTGGAAAACCGGGAGAAGCGAGCCGGGCGGTCTCGGGGGGGCCGTTAGCCAGGGATCAGCGCTCTGGTTTTGGAAGGCGAAAAGCGAGGCGAGAGGCGAGGGTGGAAGTAGTGAGGATGGTTGGGGCCCAAAATGGGGGACCGCTGCGTTTTCTCCTCGGACTCTGGGAGGGCATGGCCGGGCATCGGCTCCCAGACCGTGGTTGGGGCTCTCAATTAGCCCTTACCTCTTGGGCGCGGCGACCCGAGACCCTACGGTCTTTTCCCGCGCGTTCCCAT
Source organism: Ursus americanus (assembly GCF_024610735.1). NCBI lineage: Eukaryota > Metazoa > Chordata > Mammalia > Carnivora > Ursidae > Ursus > Ursus americanus. The sequence goes on along the minus strand of NC_142151.1, from coordinate 40,737,366 downwards.
CCCCCTTTCCTTCCCCCGCTTTTGGCGGGCGCGCGCGCGAGCTCTCCACGCCCTCACTTCCTCCTCTGCCAGAAACGCGGAGGCGGGAAGGAGCCCGACACAAAAGCGCAGGCGCGACCGTTACCTTCCCGCCAGGGAGCGGCGGGAGACCGCCCCTGCAGTCTGCGCGTGCGCGTCAAGGCGCTGCGGCTCTACCACTGTAGGGCGTTGTCTTCTGTGAGCCTTGAGTTTTGGGGGCGGAGGGGAGGTTTAACGAGAATAATAAGATGAATGTAGAGAACGGTTCTTTGCCAGTGTGCTGCACTACGCCACATTATTAGGACAATTAGCTCCCGACAGCTTCTAGAGGCCATCTGCCCTTCCTTGGTCTAAGTTAGGAATGCGCATAGGAGCAGGTGGTGGCGGTGAGGGATTTTGAGGGAACAGAAATCGGATCTTGGTCCAGATCTGGGCCGCCTATAATCCCCTGCTGTGCCCTGACAGATGTGAAGGTTGAGCCCCGTGCCTGGTGGAGCAGATGATGGCTGGCCATGGCAGGCGCCTCTGCAGACGTGGCTGCTGCGTGTCTCTGCAGCTGCGCGTTCCCGCTGGCCGCAGAGGGGCGCGGGCGCGCGCACACCCTGAATTGCTCATTCATCCTGTGCCGCAAAGCCCCGCCCTTTGTCCCTGCGGCCAGACATTTCCTCTGCACTGTTCTGGCCACGTGCTTCCTGTGATGGTAGCTGCCCGGAAATCTGGCCACCTAGTCTAAAATGGAATTCTGAGGCCTGAGCACTGGATGAATGGCCTCCCTATCTTCCTCTTCCAAAGGAGGAACTGTGACTAAGCTCTCTTAGTCTGGAAAGAGACCTTCCCAATTTAGATAGGGAAAAGAAATTCATTAAAAGCTATGCAGATCAAAAGTATAGTGATTATCCCCTAGAAGCGTATTACATTTTAAATAGTTTTAGAAGGGGAAGTTTGTAAGATTGATTACAGAAATTATTTTGTTCTGCTTTACAGTCATTACTAGATTAGTTTAATATTGATTTTCTTTTTTTAATCTACTTTTTCACAGCGTGAGTGTATCTCCATCCACGTCGGACAGGCTGGTGTCCAGATCGGCAATGCCTGCTGGGAGCTCTATTGCCTGGAACACGGCATTCAGCCCGATGGCCAGATGCCAAGTGACAAGACCATCGGGGGAGGGGATGACTCCTTCAACACCTTCTTCAGTGAGACGGGCGCTGGCAAGCATGTGCCCAGGGCTGTGTTTGTAGACCTGGAACCCACAGTCATTGGTGAGTTGGCTTCAGTAACCCCAGTGAGCGCCCGGGGGTCTGGGACAGGGGGTCTGTCTTGAGGCTCCATGGACACCCTGGGGTCGAGCAGGCTTGTGCAGGCGGTGAGTGATGGGCGGCTGCTTTGTTTTCCTTTTCCAGATGAAGTTCGCACTGGCACCTACCGCCAGCTCTTCCACCCTGAGCAGCTCATCACAGGCAAGGAAGATGCTGCCAACAACTACGCCCGTGGGCACTACACCATTGGCAAGGAGATCATTGACCTCGTCTTGGACCGAATCCGGAAGCTGGTATGTTTATTCTCAAGAACAAAGTAAACAGTGATCCTAAGAAAGACATTTGAAATCTGTTCTTTTCATCTCAAACACAGAATTAAAATGTAATAGAGCGAGGTAAACTATTCCTTTATGGGTTTTTTTTTTAATTAAGAAATGCTTAGTAATTCTAGGAAGGTCTACATGTATTTAAAAGCATTCCTTGTCAAAATAAGATCTATATTCTTGGAATTGTATGAAAAGTAAAAGTATATTTACTTATATATTGCAAAGAGCAATAATATATTAATATGTTTTCTCTCTTCCTTTTTTCCAACAGGCTGACCAGTGCACAGGTCTTCAGGGCTTCTTGGTTTTCCACAGCTTTGGAGGGGGAACTGGTTCCGGGTTCACCTCCCTGCTGATGGAACGTCTCTCTGTCGATTATGGCAAGAAGTCCAAGCTGGAGTTCTCCATTTACCCAGCCCCCCAGGTTTCCACAGCTGTAGTTGAGCCCTACAACTCCATCCTCACTACCCACACCACCCTGGAGCACTCTGATTGTGCCTTCATGGTAGACAATGAGGCCATCTATGACATCTGTCGTAGAAACCTCGATATTGAACGCCCAACCTACACTAACCTTAACCGCCTTATTAGCCAGATTGTGTCCTCCATCACTGCTTCCCTCAGATTTGATGGAGCCCTGAATGTTGATCTGACAGAATTCCAGACCAACCTGGTGCCCTATCCCCGCATCCACTTCCCTCTGGCCACCTATGCCCCCGTCATCTCTGCTGAGAAAGCCTACCATGAACAGCTTTCTGTAGCAGAGATCACCAACGCATGCTTTGAGCCAGCCAACCAGATGGTGAAATGTGACCCTCGCCATGGTAAATACATGGCTTGCTGCCTGTTGTACCGTGGCGACGTGGTTCCCAAAGATGTCAATGCTGCCATTGCCACCATCAAGACCAAGCGCAGCATCCAGTTCGTGGACTGGTGCCCCACTGGCTTCAAAGTGGGCATTAATTACCAGCCTCCCACTGTGGTACCTGGCGGAGACCTGGCCAAAGTCCAGCGGGCTGTGTGTATGCTGAGCAACACCACAGCCATCGCTGAGGCCTGGGCTCGCCTGGACCACAAGTTTGACCTGATGTATGCCAAGCGTGCCTTTGTTCACTGGTATGTGGGGGAGGGCATGGAGGAAGGAGAGTTTTCTGAGGCCCGTGAGGACATGGCTGCCCTGGAGAAGGATTATGAGGAGGTTGGTGTGGATTCTGTTGAAGGAGAGGGTGAGGAAGAAGGAGAGGAATACTGATTACCATTCCTTTCAGCCCTGCAGCATGTCACACTCAGAGCTTAAGCTTCAACATTAGCTGACAGGCATTAAAGCTCTCTGGTTAGATTGTCTTCACTTCTAACTGTGATCATGTCTTTTCCATGTGTACCTGTCGCATTTTTCCATCATGTCTCAAAGTAAAGGCTTTAAGAAAGATTGACTCTGTGCTTTTTCTAAATTGCTTTCTCCAATTCAGGATGTGCTACCACTCATCTATATCTGAAAGACAGCAGGGTGGTAATACCAAGGATCCCATTTCCTCTGTAGCCACCTCTGGGGAAAAGGGAGCACAGCGGACTAGAAAAACAGGAGAGCTGGATTTCTTTTTTTAAGATTTTATTTATTTATTTGACATCCAGCAAGAGAGGGAACGCAGGCAGGGGGAGTGGGAGAGGAAGAAGCAGGCTCCCAGCAGAGGAGCCTGATGTGGGGCTCAATCCCAGGACTCTCAGATCACGCCGTGAGCCGAAGGCAGAGGCTTAACTACTGAGCCACCCAAGGCGCCCCAGGAGAGCTGGATTCTGACACTGATCTGTTAATACCACCTCAACCAGTGTTAGACTCTAGATCAAAGGGAGCTTAGGAAAATGTTCGTCCAGAGATAATCTATCTTTTGAAATTATTGGTTAATTAATTACTAATGACTTAGGTGTAGGAACTTTTAAATGTCCTACAAATCCATGGCTGCTGACCTATGAACGTAACTAAAAATTTCAAAGTGACCCTTCTACAGGAAAACAGATGGCTGAGAAACTTCTGAGCACGATGAGGTAAAAGCTGCAGGATCATGATTACTGTGAACAAAAGTCCTGATAGAAAATCAAATAAGCTGTGGGTTTTAAAAATAGCGATAGGCCTTGGATGTTTGTGGAAGAGCACTGCTTTACAAGAGGGTGAAGTGGCAACATTTGTACAGGTTAAGATTTTACAATTTAGGGCACTTGGCATAGTTTACATTCTTTCATATAGTTTGGCTACGGAGAAAGGACTATAGGAGATAGGCAAACAGGATGCAAATAGAGTGTCTTACCGCAAAGAAAATGCACATTTGCAATGCAGAAGTACAGGGACTTAAGGTCTGTTGAAGATGTTGATCCTTGGTTTAAAAAGTATGGAATACTAAAGTTTTCCAGTTTTTTTTTTTTCCCCTTACAAATTTACAAAATAGTTCTCAGCTCCTGAAAGAAACAATCTGGATTGTCAGATATTTCAGAGAAAGTGCTGTTGGGTAGCATTGCAGGCTGAGCACAGCAACACAAATGGAGCCAACACAGGACCCAGGGGAAGGCAGAAGCCAGGGCTGTGAAGTGCTACGGGGAACCCTAAACTGAATTAGCAACCAAATGGGGACTGAAGGTTTTGAACTAGTGCTGAACTCGAAGAAAGTCAGTCGAGATATGTCTGAAAACCCTCTGATGTGTCCCTCTCCTGTGAAACAAGAGGGAAAGGTAGCTAGGCTAGAGCCCGGGAAACAGGGGCAAAGTAATGCAGAGAAGAGCTTGCTTTTCAGGACAATGTCCTGGGTGCCTGAGATCAGGGAAGCACATACTCAGTGTACACAGCGTGCCATGTGCGTTTTCAGAGTTCCGAGGCACAAGGAGGGACAGGATCAAGAAGCCAACATTTCAACTGCATCTGATGTTTTGTTTTTTAGCTTTTTTAAAGATTTTATTTATTTGACACACTGGGGGGGGGGGGCAGGGAGCAAGCACAATCAAGGGGAGCACCAGGCTCCCCACTGAGCAAGGAGCCCTATGTGGGACTCAATCCCAGGATCCTGGGATCACAACCCAAACTGAAGGCAGACACTTAACTGACTGAACCACCCAGAGCCCCCTGATGTTTTATTTTGGTTGGATTTTGTGTGTGTTTGTTGGGACAGAGGACTGTAGTTTTAAGATTAATTTGTAGTAAACAAAGCAAAATATAAGATGACAGGCTGGTGCGAGGTACATAGTTGTTTGCAATTTTATTACCTATTGTCACATAACAAACTGTACCAAGACTCTGTGTTTTAAGACAATATATGTGTATTACCTCAGGCAGTTTCTTTTTTTTTTTTTTTTAAAGATTTTATTTATTTATTTGACAGAGAGACGGCCAGTGAAAGGGGGAACACAAGCAGGGGGAGTGGGAGAGGAAGAAGCAGGCTCCCAGAGGATGAGACCTCAGGCAGTTTCTGAGGGTCAGGAATTCGGGAGTGGTTTAGCTGGCTAGCGCTGTCTCAGGATTTCTCATAAGGTTGCAGTCAAGATGTTGACTGAGGCTACAGTCCCCACGTGCTTCTCTGGGACTAGAGGATTCCCTTCCAAGGCAGTTCACTCACCTGCCTTGCAAGTTAGTGCTGGTTGTCGGCAGGTGGCCTTAGTTCACACGTGGACCTCTTTCCAATACGGCCACTTGAGTGTCTTCAGAACATGGGGGGAGGCTTCCCCCAGAGTGAGTGATCCAAGAGAGGGAAGTTGGAAACCGCAATGTTAAGACTTAACCTTGAAAGTCACACTCTCTAATTTCTACAATATCCCATTAATTACACGTCATTCCTGTTTAATCTGGGAGGAAACAACACATTGACAGGAGGCAAAAATCAGTGGGAGTTACATACAAACCCCTAAGGTTTAAATGTTTCTATAGGATAGAACAATATTGGTTATATTATCCTTCCCCCCCCCCCAGTGTGCTTGATATATTTCATTTTTTAAAAAGGAGGAAACCTTGGTGCCTGGCTGGCTCAGTCAGAGGAGCATGTGACTCTTGATCTCCAGATTGTGAGTTCGAGCCCCACGTTGGGTACACAGATTACCTAAAAATAAAATCTTAAAAAAATAAATAAATGAAAGGGAGGAAACCTGTAATTTAGAAAGGTTTTCCATTTTCTACAGTTTGAACTCAAATTTCAACATATGTGGTTGTCTTTATTTAAGCTATCTTTAGAAGAGACACCTCCTATCTACCTTTGTCCTGAACTATCCAATACTCTTTATACTCTAATTATTTGGTTATTGATCCAACTGGCTGCTTGAATTCAGTATTCCCTCTGTCCCCTCTGTTCCTAATCATCTTATATGCAACATGATGACCAGTAGTTACGAATAGTCAAAACCTTTGGTGACATGAAATATCAAGTGTGGGACTGGGGTGGGGAGGAGGGGCTGCCTATAATGAAATGCCAAGGCAGCCAGGAAATGCCATGAAGCATTCCTTTGGGGGCACTGGGGTCTGATTATATATCTGCCCTGGCAGCAAGCACAATTCCTGCTAATGATTAACGGCCCACCAACTGCTCTAATGGAAGTAAAAATAAGGATTATTTATTTCCCTCTTAGGATAGATTACTATTCTATTCAATACAAACATCAAACCTGAGGGTTTTGTAAAAACATATTCACTTTCTTTTCAGGCCCAGGTCTCTTTAAGCACCTCATGAGTTGAATTTCAGGGTAGAGAGGCCTAGGAAGCAGATTGAGACACTTGAGGTTTTGTTGTCATTAGTCAGGCTCTCTTAACCTCCTAGGCCTATCCCCCCCCCCTTTTTCTTTTTTAAGATGTCATGTATTTATTTGACAAAGAGAGAGGGAACACAAGCAGGAAAAGTGGGAGAAGTAAGCTTCCCACTGAGCAGGGAGTCTGATGTGGGGCTCGATCCAAGGACCCTGGGATCATGACCTCAGCTGAAGGCAGATGCTTAATGACTGAGCCACCCAGGTGCTCCGGCCTAGCTTCCCTTTTGCACTCCAGATTCTCATTCTGCCTTTCTCAAAAGAGGGTGGTGAATAGGACAATCAAGTCTAGAAGGACTTGAAGCTTAGCAATGTGCATCTAAGCTTAGGAGGTGAGGGATAGGGCACCCCAGGACTTGACAGTTCTACTCAGTGAGACACCAAAGCCACTGCCAAAGAAAAATGAGCCATTTATTTAGAAAAGAAATAGAAATAAGTAAAACTCAAGGAGGGTTTACTTAGAGATGGCGAGGATGCTGCTGCTGCTGCTGCTAATTAACCTTAGTACATCAAGACTTCCCGGGGCGCCTGGGTGGCACAGCGGTTAAGCGTCTGCCTTCAGCTCAGGGCATGATCCCCGCGTTATGGGATCGAGCCCCACATCAGGCTCCTCCGCTATGAGCCTGCTTCTTCCTCTCCCACTCCCCCTGCTTGTGTTCCCTCTCTCACTGGCTGTCTCTCTCTCTGTCGAATGAATAAATAAAATCTTTAAAAAAAAAAAAAAAAGACTTCCAATTTACACCCACCAACCCACCTTTTTTTTAAACACCAGAATGCTTAAATGCCTTTACAATGCAGCATTCTTAACCTCCTTGAGATAACCTTAAAATGAGAGGAGCCCAGTGCCTCCTTTTTTTTTTTTTTTTTTTTTTTTTTTTACACAAATGACATTTAATTGGCAGGGAAGAAGGGAAGTGATACTACAGCCCTGTGTCCTGCCTTGTAGGACCAAGGGCCTTAAATATTGCCTGCCAAAAGATCAGAAGGAATAGGAGTCTTTCAGCTCTATGGAGGACCAAGTACATGCTCAGATTGAGGCTTGAATGAGAGAGGAGAAGGCATTTTCCCCTCCCGATCCCATCAAATTCCTGGCAAATTCCTTAATGCCCTGCAGATGGCACCACTGACAACGAGTTCTCTGCCCAGAAGAGCAGAGCTCAGATTTGTGAACTCTGCCCTGTCACCTTGGAGCTGAGCCTAAAAGATATATTACAAACAGGAAGTAACTGACTTGGCATCTCTGGCTTGTCGTTTTTTTGTTCTGTCCATTCCTAGAGGCAGCTAAGCCTCATGTGGGGCCATTATGAATCAGGCAGCCACAGGATTTAGGAACTCCCATACCCAAGTTCTTAACTTCAGCTCCTGCCTCTACTCCCCAGGGTGGGATGGGTATAAAAACATGGTCTTGGGGTCAACATGTAGTAAGGGAGATTGCCAGATCAATCTGAACTCATTATTGACACAAAGTCAGTAACCACCTGATGATGTGGAAATTATCATGTAGATACTGGTATCTTTGTGTTGTGAGGCCCAGTGACTTCCTCTCTGCCATTTGGTCCATACACCACAATAAATGCCCTTCCCCACCCATCCCTCAACTGACCAACCCATCTCCTAACTAACAGCTTGCAGTTTGCTACTGTGTCCAACTGTGATGGAATTGAGCTCATCTCATTCCTTCCCAGGGCCTTCACTCTTCCCTCCACCTATAATACTTTTTCCAGCCATAACTGCCCACCCCATCTTTGCCCACTTAACTCATACTCTTCCTTTGATGATGGAAACTGAAGTGTTACCTCTTCAAGGACTTAAGGATTGGTCAGATTCAGTCAGATTCCCTATTAAATATTTGCATAGAACTTTCTACTTTTGTCTCAAAGCATGATCATATTTTGGATTATATACTTACTTGTGTGATTATTTAATTAATATAGTTTCCCCCTACCGGATTTTATAAGCTCTACGTCTATGGTGCTTACCATTGTATTGCGAATACCTAGCTTGGTGTTTAGTGCATGACTGGCACTCAATAAATATTCCACGAATTAATTGGGGCAAGAACAAAGATTCAAACTTTTAACTCTGAAAGCTAGAGATGACTGCCACTCCAATGTCTTCCCCTTTTCCCCCTTTTCCCAGGCCCAAAGATCTAAGATGCCTCAGGAAGATACCACAGGGTAGACAGTGACATCCAATGAAGGTAGAAGGGAAAGTTGTTGTAAACATTCTTCATAAATAAGATCTGTTCTAAAGATTCTTCATAAATAAGATCCCTCACCCTCTCTCTGGCCCAGCTCAAGTGTCTTATGATACTAGCATGCAGGAACTTCTGCTGACTCACACTGACCAAATGAATGTTTGCCAGGGGCCAAAGTGTGACCCAGCTGCCAGAACAGGCAGGTGTCACCTTAGACATTCCATCTATACATCAGTATGCAAAGCTCGGCAGCTGAGCATTCCCACCATCCTCTTCACTGGTTGCCCTGCTATGCAAATTGTGTATCCAGTTCTGGGCACCTCCAAGAGGGTACAGAAAAGAAGAGAGTTCCCTCCAAGGGGTGAGTGGAATGCTAAGGAGTCTTGGGTAGAGGAACTCAGAGAACTGAGGATGTTTAGATTGGAATAGAGAAACCCAATGAAGATCTGCTGTCCAGAAATGGCAGCAGCCTCACTCCTCAAAAACCCAGAGGGCACAGCAAAGGATGGCGGAAAACACTGCAGCTCACTTTCTTTCTTTTTTTTTTTAATACTTTATTTATTTATTCAACAGAGATAGACACAGCCAGCGAGAGAGGAACACAAGCAGGGGGAGTGGGAGAGGAAGAAGCAGGCTCATAGCGGAGGAGCCTGATGTGGGGCTCGATCCCATAACGCCAGGATCACGCCCTGAGCCGAAGGCAGATGCTTAACCGCTGTGCCACCCAGGCGCCCCTGCAGCTCACTTTCTAATAAACAGCTAGGATCAACAACGGGCCACTATGCCGTCCATGTTGTGAACGGCAAACAGGGAGAACTGAAGATTTCTAAGATCCCTCTCCATTCCCAGAATCCAGGATTTCACAATTTTTTCTTCTATTTCAAGCCGATCTTTCATTACGACTATCCTCTCAAATATTTTTAGAAAGGTCAGAGATAGGTAGGGACAAAGGAACAGAATCTCTCAAAGCATGTTTCTTAAACCCTTTCCCCAACCCCTGCCAACAACAACAGGATCTCAGACCCAGGTCTTACCTAAAATGAACCTCTGGTTTTCTGGCTTCCCTGGCACCCGAGATAAGAGGGCAATCCCAAAGATGCCAGTGCATTTCTAGGAACTGGTCCAATTTCCATCAGAGAGAAAGGAGGAGGTTTACAGCGTTAGCTTGGGCTGCTACAACAAAATGCCGTAGACTAGATGGCTTAACCAACAAACTTTTATTTTTCACAGTTCTGGAGGCCAGGAAGTCCAAGAATCAGTGTCTGGTGAGAGCGTTCTTCCTTGCTTGCCTTCTTACTATGTCCTCACATGGCAGAGAGAGAAAGCTCTAGTCTCTCTCTTCTTCTAAGGGCATAATCCCAACAAGGGAGCTGTACTTTATCTAAACATAATTACCTCTCAAAGGCCCCAATTTCTAATACCATCACTTTGTGGGTCATATAAAAAATATGAATTTTTTTGTGGTATAATTTGACTAACATTAATTTCGGACACCTGGAAACAAAATTCACACAAAATAGCACAGCCTATAGCATTTTCACCCCAGAGCTGAAGAAGTTCTTCCTTAAGACCCAGGAAGTCCTGGGAATAAAATGGCCTTGAAGGTAGTCAGAGTAAGCAGGATTTTTCTGTACTTATTGTATTTTCTGTAGAAAAATTAGGACATGTAGGCAAGCAAAGAGAAAATGAAGATAATCCATAATTTGGAAAGTTTCTGTAATCTTTGTTTAAAGAAAAGGGCAACTTTTCCTAATCCTCCTCTCTGTCCCTCTCCTGCCTCAGTCACCTTGGGGAGTGGGTGCCTCTGGTCTTCTAGCTGTTCCTCTCAAGCTGCTGTTCATCAATAAATCTTCATCATTTGGAAGCTCAAAAGTGATCTCACAGATACAGACGGAAGGGTTCCAGGGCTCTTGAAGGTATTGAAGTTCAAGTTTTAGGTTCCTATTACACTGAATATCTAAGCAATATAGTAATGAGGAGAATACAGAAGTGGGGGATATATCCACTAAGAGGCAAGAGCAGAATGTCAGGAAAAAGGGAGGCTTTGGAATCAAACAGGCCAAGTTCAAAGCCTAGCTCCACCACCTGGGGTTGTTGGCCCTTATACACGTTACTTAATCTCTTTGAACTGATTCCTCATCTCTAAAAAAATAAAGTCTATTTCCTAGGGTCCTTTTGACACTGAACAAAATAATCTATGTAAAGTATCTATTAATATTTAGCACTTAGTGGAGGGTCAACCTGGCTTAGTTCCCTTCCTTGTGTTGCTTGAAGTAGTTGAAATTAACCCTCCATAACCAAGGTAGCCCCTTCCGTATGAGGAATGGGTTACTAATCTCATAGGCAGATCAAATCCACAAACACTGAGTGTTTACTATGAGAACTGCACTGAGGTTGGAAGGAACGGGATGAATTAGAAGCCAAATACAGGTTTCCAATCCTTGAAGGAGAGGGAAAGGAGAAAAGATATAAATGGAGGTAAATTTAAACAATATGAAAGACTTAAATAATAGCTCAAGATAATGTTATGAAACAGTGCATAGATGCCTAATTGTTCACTGAACTATACAGCTGAAACTATACAGGCAGAAATCCCTTCAGGAAAGAATTGAAGAAAAGACATTACTGGTTTTGAGCCTTGGAAGTAGATAGGATTTGGACAAAGTGAGATTTGGTAAGTTTAAAAATTTATTATGGAGAGTCTTTTTGCATAGTTTTTGAGTGGTAACTCAGTAATCAGAGAATCTCTCGTCAGTTCTAAATATAGGCATTGAAAAGAAAGTTACCGTGCTGCCAGTGGATTTGTAGACAATGGCTCAAGGACTTGTAAGCAAATAAATCAGATCGCCACTGGGCTCGAAACTACTTTCTCTAGGAAGTATTCTAGATTCTTTCTCTCTGTTCTGAGCTTGAGGTTGTCTTCTACTACACAATTCCAAGTTCATATGTTTATTGACATTTTGCCTTTAAAGTTCACTTCAATTGTACATAACTGTACATTCTGGATGATGATAAGTCTCTAAGCAGAATCTATGCTAATCAGTTGTTGTAAGAATCAGATTTAATAGTCTGCGGCTCTGGTGATGTCACAGCACTTTGTAAACTGCAAAGGACTGTGAACATTAGATTTTTAGATTTAGAAGCAATCTGAAGAGTGTTCTAGTTTTGCAAGTGACATTAAGTGTAGTCCAGGATGACAGTGCTAGAAGCAGACCCAGCTCTTCTGATTATCAGAAATGCCTGCTATCTTTTCTTATCACATTTGTAAATATTTGAGTGTCTACATGTATTATGCACCAGGCTAAGGGCTAGGAAAATAACTACATCCAAGACAAATATGGGATGTCTGTGTGGCTTAGTCAGTTAAGCATCTGACTCTTGATTTCAGCTCAGGTCTTGATCTCAAGGTCATGAGTTCAAGCCCTGCATGTGGTTCCATGCTGCGGCCTACTTAAAAAAAAAGAGAGAGAGAAATATGATTCTTTCCCTTTACACGCCTATATGAAGGAGGCAGACAAATGCAAGCAAATTAAGTTATGGCAACTTGTTATAAATAATATGACAAAAATAGATTGCTTTAGATAATGTAGTGGGGGAAGGCTCTGAACAGGTATCATTCAAGCTCAAACCTGAAAGAGACTGAAGTCAGCCAAAATGAACTGGAAAGAGGGAGGGGAAGAGGAAATATCAAGTACAGAGACTTAAGGAAGGAAGGAGCTTGGCAGGACCCACCAGGAACTGACCAAGGCCAGGGTGAAGATGGTAGCAAGTTGAAGCAGTAGAGGGATTAGCTCATAGGTCACAACCTCAAATGCACAGCTGGGCTGACAATGTAAATGGAAAAACTGGTGAGGTCTAAGTGCTTACCCAAGTGATATGGACTGTGGAGGACTGGAGCATATCCTGCTCCATCTACTGAGCTGTATGTCCTTGTTGCCCAGTTCTGCCGGATCTTCTATTTAAGAGACAGAAATCTTGGGATGCCTGGGTGGCTCAGTCGGTTAAGCATCTGTCTTCGGCTCAGGTCATGATCCCAGGGTCCTGCACTGGGTTCCTTGCTCAGTGGTGAGCCTGCTCTTCCCTCTGTCTGCTGCTCCCCCTGTTTCTGTACTTGCTTGCTCTCTCTCTCTCTCTGATAAATAAATAAATAAATAAATAAATAAATAAATAAATAAATAAATAAATAAAATCCTTAAAAAAATCATTAAGAGACAGAAATCTGAATTTTTAAGGTATCCTGATTTTTAAATGTTTGTTCAAATTTGTTAAAAACACCATGAGCCAAACAAACACAATATGTTTTTTCCTAAAACACACTCAATAGGCCCAAGGTACCTCTCTGTCCTCTCCTTTTCTTCCTTGCAGTAGATCCCTGGACCCAGGCAGTTAGCTGCTTCTCTTTGTAACTACCCACTCTTCCCACTGGAGTTCCGTTCTGCCTGAGCTTGGTTGCTAAGAGGCAAATCAGCTCTTTAGCTCCTTTCATTATCTTGCTATCACCAAAGACAAATGTGTGTATACACACATACATATGTGTGTACATATACATGTATACAAGTACATGCTTTTATTTCCCAAGGTTCTGTTGCAAATCAGTGGGGAAACAAAAAAGGAACCAAAATAACTGGCTCCAGAAAAGTTACCGGGGTATAGAATTCAGCTGTTAATTCTGGCCCCTGAATCTTGGTCAGATAGTAACTGGATGCAGTCCAGGCCTTTACAATTGGGCTCTTAATTCTTCAGCGGGGCAGTCTGCAAAACTCAGCCCTTTTTTTAGGTTTTCCTTACTTCTCCAATTTAGAGAAGGGTTCAATTTCATGAAGGTGGAACTTCCCAATCAGTACATATTCCAAGGTCGCAGGAGGGTAACTGGCATTCCTTAATTGTGTGACCTTGGCACATGACAACTTCTCACCATTTTCTAATCTCTAAAATGCTAATCATACCTTCCTCTGCAGGGCTGTTGTGATGTCAAAAGGAGATGAAAGTCTATAAGGTGAGTGGCACAGAGTAGGTGGTCAGCTAACATTTGACTCAGCCCCATTAAGCAATGATCCCCGGGGGTATTTCCTCACAAAGTTTCAGAAGGATATTCCTGTGGTTCTCCATCCGCTTTTCTTCAGTATTTGCTCCACCACACACTAGGCTTCCCACAAAAGTGACTGAGTGAAAGCTCCTAGCCCTGGAAGGGCCCCACCCCAACAGAAACACACTTTCAGAAAATGCTGCTACAGGCCTTGGGTGACTGGGCAGCGGTACCTTTCAGAACCCCCTTGGTGCTCTCACATCCTGCCTCGCCGGCCTGGTCCAAATGGTTCATTTAACTACAGTCAAATTAAAATCTTGGTCGCTCGGAAAACGCAGGAGCTGAAGGAGACGGCTGCTTAGTTTTAGAGCGAGCACCCTGAGGCCCCAAAGATCCCGCCTCCTCCCACGGGGCGAGCCTATCAACGTTCTTCTAGCGATGAGCGGCAGCTCCCTAGGAGCCAATGAACTCCGCTCACTGGAAGAAACCCGCCCATCCCTTGGGTCGTCAGTTGGTCTTCGGTAGATAGAACCAGCACCTGCGCTTCCTCTTTGCAAATTTGTTGGAGGGTGTTTGCGTTAAAGTTGACGGAGTCCGGACCTTAAAGGGGAGGGAGCAGAGGGGGCCGGGGCCCTTTAAAACGAGGCGCCCGGTGCCTGCCCCTTTAAGGCGTCCGGAAGACTGAATCTGAGCTCCAAATTACCTCGAGTTTCCGCCGCAGGCTGCGAGGAAAGGCTCCTTGGTTGGGTCCGGGTGCTTGGCGGCGGCGGCTTCATCCCCGCTTGTCCTCCCCGGGCCCGGAGACACCCCCGCCCCAGTCATGCTGAGCAGAGTATGGAAGCAGCTGACTACGAAGTGCTATCCGTGCGAGAGCAGCTCTTCCACGAGAGGGTTCGCGAGTGCATTGTGAGTACGGGACCCGGGCAGAAAGGGTAAATAGGACCAAGCGGGGGAGAAGCACGGGTGTCGCGGGAGAGGGAGAAGTTCGGGTCGCAGTGCGACCACCCAGGCTCAGAGCCCCGTTAGGGCCTGTGTGGTCCAGGGGCGAAGGACGAATGGCCCCGGCCTGACAGAAGGACCGGCGCCCCGGCTGGTGAACCTCTAGATCGGATCAGTTGGGTAGCTGCGCGATAAACAAAGCCGCGGGTCGGTTTCCGTTCCTCCCCTCTACACGCCCCTCCCCCCGCCCGCCCTCCAGTCCCCCACCCCTGCGGGGGTTCAGGGCGTGGGTCTGCGAGTCTAGTGATTTCGATCGTAATCGGATAGTCTGAGAGGAATGGGTTTAATAGGGGGAGATCCCGCCAACTCCGCTGATGTTTGACGAAAGGGAGACGTCCAAACACTGAACTAGTTTCCAGAAAAGACTTGGGAGGTGTAAGGGTGGCATGCCAGAGGAACGGGGCACTCTGATGGGTCTCCTACTTCGGAAGGGAGGACTCTTGTGGGGTGGATTCTGCTGTGTAGAGATGGAGAACAACTAAGGTATCCCCTTCTTTCCCCCTTCATTGGTGCTTGTTGGAAACCCCTGTAAGCCGAGGTTCCTAGCTCCCCAGCCATTCAGGGATTTCCCCTGTGAGTGGTACCGCCCCCACTCAGGGCAGCAGGCTGCGTTCCCTACTCTCCCACTGCCACCTTGAGCAACAGCTGAACCTGCCACACGGGCGATGGACTCTTCGCCTCTGGGCCCCAGGGGAATCCCTGGGGAAACTTAGGGAGCTGCATCTTCCTCAGGCCTGCTTTCAATTCTCATCTCTCCCCTCTTTCCTCAGAGTTCCCCAGAGTAGCCCTGACCCCCAAACACTAAACGAAAGGCAAAAAGGAAAGGTTTGGAAGAATAGAAGTGTTAATGAGTAGGGGTCGCACTGATGGGGTCATCCTTTATTTTTCTCATTCTGCCCTGGGCAGCCTCAGACTGGAGGAGGGGTAAAGTGAGCCACCTGTGAGGACTGAAAAGTAGGGAAGGGAATATATTTGTCCATGTGTGGAACTCTGGATCAACTTTCCTTGTGTGATCCTTAGTGGATAGTCCCACATGGTGAGGTTGGGCATGTTGGGAGACACGCCCAGGCTTTGAAACTTTGTAGGGACAGAGGCCCACATTCCTAGAGAACAGGGAGGGATGAGACCTTGGACAGAGAAGCAGCCTCCTAGATGTCTCCCCCATTCTTTAGTCCTATTAGCTGAGGACATCAGTGCTGGCCAAGGGCAGCCTGAAGGCTTCTGGTGCCTCCCCCACCTGGCTCCCATGCCCTGCTCTAGAGAATGACCTAGCCTGTGCTGGAACTGCGTGGAGCTCCAGCCTGACCTTTTGATCCCTCCCACCTTCCTGGCTGTTACACAAGCCCAAGGGCAGAGGGAGCACTAGGCAGTAGAACTCTTCAGTACAATCTGAGTAACTCATTCTACTCTGCTTCCCTAATGTTAAAAGCTAAAATTTTGTTCTAGACCCATCACTGTCCTTGGGTCTCTTTGACTTCTTCTTTCCACTTATAGATAACTGTGTGTGGATTCCCTGTGGGGTCAGCTGCTCTTGGAGACTGGAGGACCCAGGAGACTGATCCTGCTTTCTTAGCTTGCTTTATTATTTTTTTTAAATATTTATTTTTATTTTTTAAAAAATATTTATTTATTTATTTGTTTATTTATTTGAATCAGAGAGAGAGCAAGACAGAAAGCAGGAGCAGGGGTGGGGAGGGGCAAAGGAGAGGGAGAAGCAGACTCCCTGTGGAGCAGGGGGCCCACTGTGGGGGCTCAATCCCAGGACCCTGGGATCATGACCTGAGCCAAAGGCAGACACTTAACCATCTGAGCCACCCAGGTGCCCTCTTGGCTTACTTTAAATGCAGTAACATGACGGGGTGCCTGGCTGGCTCAGTTGGAAGAGTGTGCAACTCTTAATCTCAGAGTCATGAGTTCAAGCCCCATGTTGGGTGTAGACATTGCTTAAATAAATTAATTTAAAAAATAAAAATAAATGCAATAACATCTCAGGACTCTCTGGTTCTGATTGTAGAGCCAGGCTGACCAGAGACTCCTCCCTTGGGCAACAGCAGCTTACTTGGGGTAGGGTAGGGATACATGCATGTGCAGACTAACTTGGCCAAGTCCTGCCATGACTGTGGATTGGAGGGCCAATTGCCCAGGGCCATGGGACAGCCTGGCTCTGGGGTTGGAAGTCACTTGAATAGGGACCAGGAATTGACAGCCTTTAAAGGGGCTGATGTGGCTCTAGAAACATTGCAGATTTTAGATGTGGGGCCCCAACTAAGGTCTACTCTCGGGGCAAGGGATTAAATGAGGCTCTGGTTTGTCCCAGAGCAGACCTGATCTTCCAGGGGCCCTGAATAAACACAGAGTAGAATTTTTTTTTTTTTAAGATTTTACTTACTTAGTTGAAAGAGAAAGAGTGAGTGAGAGAGAGCCCAAGCTGGGGAGAGAGTCAGTGGGAGAGGGAGAAGCAGACTCCCTCTCTGAGTGGGGAGCCCGACTTGGGCTTGTCCCAAGACCCTGGAATCATGACCTGAGCCAAAGGCAGGCGCCCAACCGACTGAACCACCCAGGCGACCCTAGAAATTCTGACTTAGCCTAGGAGCATGATTCCTACTTACTGTCTCCTGGAGCTTGGTTCAAAGTGGCAGCAGGGACAAGGAGGGGTGGGAGGAGGAGCAGAGTGTCAGGACAATGCAAACATCCCCTTCTTCCCTGAAACCTGCTTCGCTTTTCAATAATGTGCTAGGAGTAAATTCCCTCAGGTTCTGTGGCCTGTTTCAGGTATGTGTGTATATGGGTCTCTAGGAGTTTTCTCTGCCTATTTACCAACCAGGGTTCAGCTGAAGCTGTTTTCTCCCGGAAAAGGTTTCAAAGGGCTGGACATAATGCTGTTTCCCCATCCTTTGTCTGGTGCTTCTTAGAGGCCCCTGAGGGCCCTGACTAGAAGGAAATGCTGGGGAGAAAGATGGAACCCCTAGAAGTATGGAGCCTTGTTTTGGAAAAATGACCCCATAGAATTAACAGAGAGGCCCACTGGGGCTGTGGAATGTGCTAGGAGCTTCTCATCCCAGCTCCCACTCTGCCGCAGATCTCAACACTTCTGTTTGCGACACTCTACATCCTCTGCCATGTCGCCCTGACCCACTTCAAGAAGCCTGCTGAGTTCACCACAGGTACCTGTGACTGCCCTGCCTCTCCCCTACCCTCTGCCAGTGTTCCTCTTGCCATGGGACCAGCCTCGGGGGAGTGGGCCGTGTTTGCTGCTGGGAAAGGAAAGGTAGCTGTTCCACAGCCTTTGCCGCTTCTGCTTCACTTCTTCCACAGGCCGGGGCAAGGCGGGATAGTGGAAAGTCTAGACAGAAGGGTCTGCAACTAATAAAGCCCTGGGCAAGTCCTGTAACTTTCCTGACCCTCAGTTCCATCCTCTACAAAATGGGCCTAACAGTCTCTAACCGATTCATTGACCTTGCATGGACCAAATGAGATGGTTCATGTGAAAGCCCTCTGTGAACCTAAAATGGACAACCTTTAGAGTGAATGTTATCATGGGCACAAGCTCTGTCCTCTCCTCAACCACTGCACTCACATCCAGAAACAGAGACCTATCTGACACTGGGGCCCCCGGGACCTGGTGATGGTGGCCTTGCTCTTTATAGGGAGCGTTAAGTGTGCTCAGATCGGAGCTTTCCTTCCTGTAAGCATTGTGCGATTTGGGGGGACACACTTGCCCCAATTCCTAGCCCCAGCCTATCCAGATCATCCTGTCCTGGCCCTAGTCTTTCCTCCCCTCCAGAAGGCTTCAGGAACCCCCACCCAAGAAGGCTAGCTACTCCTCAGTATAATTCTCCCGAGGACTTTCTCTGTGAATCTCCCCCCCACCCCGCCTCATTTCCCTTTGCTGCCCCAAGCCACCGATGTAATCAGCCTCCCAAACCAGTTGTTTCCGATATTTTCAGCTTACAAAGAGGAGCCTACAATGAGAGAGATCATGGGGAGGGAGGGAAGTGAGAGAATTTCTGGCCTGTGCTCTTTCCACCTGGGACCACAGATCTTTAAGCTGCCACCTTGGCCAGAGAATAGGTTGTGGGGTTCGTAGTGTGAACTCTCCCAGAGCCTCCTGTCCAGCTCTGCCTCTGTGGCCCAGGCCCTTCCTCAGGGGGCAGGGAAGGGGCAGGAGGGCACACTGCAGCACAGATGGTTCCCAGAGCTGCCCACTGATGTCTTGCCTCTTCCCCATGCCTCTCTCTTGTAGTGGACGATGAAGATGCCACAGTCAACAAGATTGCGTAAGTGTTGCTCTCCCAGCTCCTGGCACTAGGAACCTTTAGAATCTGGGATCCAGTGAGAATTCTGGAGCTGGGGGGAGAGTGGGATGTCATACAGTGAACAGAGGGTTCCTGCTTCCACTCCATTTCTGGCTTCTTCCGGCTTTACCTCGCCCTGGGGACGCTTGGAAAAGTTGTTGTTCCTGTCTCCCTGGTTAGGCCAGGAGTTTCTGGGAGCCTCTTGGCCAGGAACTGTGAGCTGGGGCCTGAGTCACCGGAAATGGTTCTAGCTTGGCTTCACCTCCCAGTGGTCATCAGGGAAGGAGTGGGGCAGGGACGTAGACCCATGGACTAGAGCGGGGGATGTGGAAGGTGGAATCCTCAAGGGCAGGGCAGGCTTGGTTCTGACAGGACGGCCCTTGCTCCAGGCTGTTATTATTCATTAGCACAAACAGGGAAAATATAGAGATGACCCCTCCAGTCAACAGATTAAAAGAAGGCAATCTTCCCGCCTTGGTGGACCAAGTAAAAATGTCTCTTCTGTTCACCTGAGGCAGCCCTGGACACAGGCCTTGGCTATGAAGCTGGGTTTCAGGTCCTTCTTTTCCCCCTTTGCCTATTGCCTTCATGCAGGGCCTAGCCATATGGGGTGACCCTGCTCTTGTTTGCGCTAGAGAAGGCAAGCTCAGAAATCCATACCTCTGAGCAGAGAAGAGAAGAGAAGGCCCTTAGCTTAGCATGCCTGCTGTACCTGGCAGGCATGTGTAGGAGGACTACCTTCCTGGGGATAGTCTGGGCAAGTGTCGTGACCCACGACATGAATGCCTAAGGTGTGCCCATCCCTAGCGCCAGGGCTTCCTTGGAGGGGGAGTTTAAGGGGCAGTCAGTGGAGCCTTAGCTGGATGGCTCCTTCCCTCAGTCTGTCACCGCTACAGGTAGTTCCAGGAGAAGCCATAGGTGCCCAGAGAAGTGAGTGTCTGAGCTAAGCAAGGGCACTGCCCATTCTCTGCCCAGGCTCGAGCTCTGCACCTTTACCCTGGCGGTTGCCCTGGGTGCTGTCCTGCTCCTGCCCTTCTCCATTATCAGCAACGAGGTGCTCCTCTCACTGCCTCGGAACTACTATATCCAGTGGCTCAATGGCTCCCTCATCCATGGTACGTGGCTCCTGGTTGCAACTTGGGGTGGTGACAGGGAACAGACTAGGTTCATGCAGACGCAGGCAGTCTTGGCCAATTAGTCATATATCACCCCATCCTTGCCCCCTCCTCCACCACATGGTCAGTCCCTGGTAGGTTGTCCGCCCCCCCCCACACTGACCCCCTCGGCTTTTTCTTGTTTGCTCTAGGCCTCTGGAACCTCGTTTTTCTCTTCTCCAACCTGTCCCTCATCTTCCTCATGCCCTTTGCATACTTCTTCACTGAGTCTGAGGGCTTCGCTGGCTCCAGAAAGGTGAGTGGGGGATATATCAATCAATCTAGGCAGGAAACAGAATTCCACTCAGGTGGTTCAACTGAAGAGATTTTATTTTGTTTTGTTTTGTTTGTTTGTTTGTTTGTTTTAGGGGGGGCAGAGGGAGGGAGACAGTCTTAAGCAGGCTCCACACCCAGTGCAGAGCCTGACGTGGGGCTCATTCTCACAACCCTGAGATCATGACCGGAGCCGAAAGGAAGAGTCGGATGCTTAACTGACTGAGCCACCCAGGCGCCCCAAGTGAAGAGATTTTAACAAAGACTTTGCACAGGTTTAGTCAGAGTTAAGGGGATCAACAAGAAATTGGAGGTGCTACTGCCAGTAGGAAGTCATTACCACCCCTAGGCCTGTGGGAGCAAAAGGAAGAAATAGCTTCTGGAACCGACTAATAGTTGAAGCTGGAGGTGTTTCACAGCTACTGCCAAAACCATAGTGTCAAAGGTTGAAGGAAACTGAAGAAATACCCTGACCCCCCTCTCTTCCTACGTTCTACTCTCCTGCCTGTCCTTCTCACTGGGCAAGCTGAACCAGAGGGCAAAGAGCTTGTGTGATGCAGCCCTCAGGGGTCAGCCTCTCAGGGCAAGGCAGGGTGGGGAAGGGATTCGGGGAGGGGGGTTGCCCACGAAGACTGTCCGGTATAAGGAATGGCCCTAGATGTAGAGTTGGAGGACAGAGTGATTCAGCAGAATAAGAAGGAGACGCCCTTCCCTGTCTCCTGAATCCAGCCCTCTCTGGTTTCCCCAGCCAGGCTGCCATCCTATGTCTCCTTCCTTCCCCCGATGTTGATCCTGCCCCTTACCTATTTCCTCCTCCTGTAGGGTGTCCTGGCCCGGGTCTACGAGACGGTGGTGATGTTGATGCTCCTAACCCTACTGGTGCTGGGCATGGTCTGGGTGGCGTCGGCCATTGTGGACAACAAGGCCAGCAGGGAGTCACTCTATGGTGAGAGGGCTGGCTTCCCCCCACCCCCCTCCAGGCTGAGTGGCTCTGCAGTTGGCTGATGTTCCCTGCCTGGAACAACTGTATCCCTCTAAGGTGGAGAAGGTTGGGAATGTGCTTCTTAGACCGAAGTTTCAAACTGATGGACGTCAGGCCAAGTCCAGCCTGAGAAATGATCCCTTGCGCCCATGCAATGATTAAAAATATAAATGAGTCAGTTCCTGACATGCAATAATTGAGAGATTTCACATTAATATCCAGATTTGTGGTTTTGCCTGACAACGTTGAGGATCTGGCCACACTAGGCCTCAGGGACTGGGCCTAATACCAGTTGTGTTCCTTTTTTTTTTTTTTTCATCTTATTTTTTAAAAATTTTATTTGTTTAATTTATTTATTTGAGAGAGAGAGAACATGAACGGGGGGGGGGGGGGCAGAGGGCAGAGGGAGAAGCAAATTCCTCACTGATCAGGGAGCCCAGTGCAGTCTTTGATCCCAGGACCCTGGGATCATGACCTGAGCTGAAGGCAGAGGCTTAACCTGCTGAGCCACCTGGGCGCCCCTGTAGTCGTGTTCTTTAGATATGGCTTAGGGCCTCAAATTTGCTGTAGCCCCACTGCTCCCTCTTCTGCTGACACTGGGCCAGCTTTCCTCATTCACATTACTTGCCTAACCCCTGTAGGCTTATGGGTGGTGTCCTTGCTAGTCTCTGAGGCCCATCAGCCCCCAGGAACCTGGAAGAGAGACCAACTGACATACTTCTTTTTTACCCTTAGACTTCTGGGAGTACTACCTCCCCTACCTCTACTCCTGTATCTCCTTTCTTGGGGTCCTGCTGCTCCTGGGTGAGTGTTCAGGGTCTTGGAGGGAATGGGTAAGGTCCGTGGATTAAAGTAACCAGGGTGGAAGGGTGGGTAGGGGAAGTGGTGGACCGAAGGGTCTGGCAGGTAACCGGCTTCTGTCCCCACAGTGTGTACTCCACTAGGTCTTGCCCGCATGTTCTCGGTCACTGGGAAGCTACTGGTCAAGCCTCGGGTATGTGGTGCTTTTTGCCCTTTGATTCCTGCAAAGCTGGAACCAAACAGCGAAGCTACCCTACAGTTGTGTAGCACACACCTTGCGGAAGGCCACAGCCTTTGGTGGCTCCTGTATCCTTCAACGCCATCATCTGGAGCTGGTGGTCACCAGACATGCAAGGCAGAGCGAAAGGCAGTTGGGGGGGACTGGATAAAGCTTCTGGCCACAGGGTGGTGAATGAGGGTTAGGGGAAGGAATGAGACTGTGGAGCCTGGGATGAGCAGGGGTCTCCTGGGGCCCTTGGGATCTGGGAGCCTCTGACAGTTAGTCCCTCCCTTTCCCCTGTCCCCAGCTGCTGGAAGACCTGGAGGAGCAGCTGTACTGCTCAGCCTTTGAGGAGGCAGCTTTAACCCGCAGGATTTGCAGTGAGTCGTGGTTCTCCCCAGCTGGGACGGGGGCTGTGGCTTGGATGGGGGCTGCAGGACTGGAAGCAGCACCATCTTCTCTGCCCTCAGATCCCACCTCCTGCTGGCTGCATTTGGATATGGAGCTGCTGCACAGACAGGTCCTGGCTCTGCAGACACAGAGGGTCCTGCTGGGTATGTAGGTTGGTAGGGATTGGGATACCTGTGTTTCCCCAAGGAGAGTGGCCCGTCGTTCTAGGCCCTTGCTGACAGCTTTCCATCCCTGTACAGAGAAGCGGCGGAAGGCTTCAGCCTGGCAGCGGAACCTGGGCTACCCTCTGGCCATGCTGTGCTTGCTGGTGCTGACGGTAGGTATTCCATTCCTGGTGGAGGTGAGGAATAGTAGGCTCTTGACTACTTTAGGTCTTCTCAGGGAAGAGGAAGGAGGTACAGGGACCCGGTTATCATCAGTAATAGTAGTTCCCTCTCACTGATTGCCTATTTTGTGTCCTGCCCTGTACTGAGCACATCGACCCCCATTTTGTAGATGAAGAAACAGGAGTGAAGGAGTTTGCCTAATGTCATACATGGCCACTGAGTAGTTACACAGGTTTTCTCTGGGGTGAAAATAAGGGTTGAAATCAGTTCATCCCTCCACTTGCCGTGTTCTGGACTTGGAAATAAGCCTTATCGGTCTGGGGGAAGATTTTTCTCTTCGAACTTTTTGCAATCCTTCCACCCCGAAAGTTTGTGTCTTACAATACCCTCAAAGGTGCTCTGTTGCTAGCAGTAACCTTGACGAGGTCCCACACAGCTAATGGGAAACTGAAAATGTTGGACCAGCGTATCTGCTCTTAACATTCAGTTCCGAATACAGCTCTGGGCTGGGGCAGGAATGGGAGTCCATGACCTTGCTTCCCACAGGGCCTCTCTGTGCTCACTGTGGCCATCCACATCCTGGAGCTGCTCATCGATGAGGCTGCCATGCCCCGGGGCATGCAGGTACTAGGCTGCCTATCTTTTGGGGAGGTCTTAAGAAAGGCTGGGATGAGAGACAAAAGCTGAGGCCAGAAGGAATTTGGGTGCTGGGTGGTGCTCCTGGAAGGGAGTACTCATAGTGACACCACTCCATTTCTCAGGATGCCTCCCTGGGCCAGGTCTCCTTCTCCAAGCTGGGCTCCTTTGGTGCCGTCATTCAGGTTGTACTCATCTTGTATCCTTCTGGAAACCCATCATTGCCTCTCTTCACTGAATCTATCTCCTGGGACTGTGGTGGGGAGGTGTGGTGGGAATGATGGGGAAGGGGGCAAGTCTTCACCCACCTGGGGTTGAGGAAGAAGGAAAAGACTTTATTTGAAAGGAGGCTTGGGGGAGAGGTCCATTCCCTTTGAGATGAGGCATAATCCTTGGGGGCTGGCCAGTTCTTCCTTAACCTAATGGCAGTTACCTGATGGTATCCTCAGTTGTGGGATTCTACAGCTCTCCATTCTTCCGGAGCCTGCGGCCCAGATGGCATGACACAGCCATGACACAGGTAGCTGGGCAGGAATAAAGGAAGCCTCCCGGGGGCATACCGGGGTGCTAGGTGCTGGCAGCTCTGCTACCCTCACCTCTCCTTTCCTTACTCCCACCTAGATAATTGGGAACTGTGTCTGTCTTCTGGTCCTAAGCTCAGCACTTCCTGTCTTTTCTCGAACCCTGGGTAAGTAGCAAAAGAAGGTAAGGGAATTGGCTTTTTCTGAGTACCTACTGGTGCTAAGCATACATTTTATATACATTCTCTCTCTAATTCCCACAACAAACCTATGAGGAGGTATTACCCCCATTATACAGATGGAGAAATTGAGGCTCTGTAAAATGCTTGTGTTGAGCTTCAGAATAGTGTTGCTTCAAAGCTCATACTTTTCCATTAGCTATATCCCACAGCCTTCCCTATTTACTTCCATTTTTTGGTGGAGAAGCACCACTTTCCCCCAAATCTTCCTCTGAGCTGGATCCTCTAAGAAACATTCTCATTTTATAAAGACAAGAAACAAGAGAAGCTAATCAATTTACTTAGTTAAACAGCTCGCTTGAAGCAAGGCCAAGTCAGGCTAGAACCCTTGTCTCTTAAACACCAGTCCAGCGCTTTTTCCCACACACTGGGACATCAACTAATACACTCAGTCCTTCTTCCATCTTTAGAGCTATCGTCTACAATTGCCCAGTAAAAATGTTCAGAAGTGTAATAGTTCCCCCCAGGGTAGTATGGGAGTTCCCCCTTCACCACATCATGAACCATATATCCTAAATGATTTAGTATTTACATCAGTTCTGTTTGGTTCTTCAGTTCATACTGTGTCCACTGTGCCATTGTACTTACGCCATGGGGATTCAGTAGGAAACTAGGCTTGTGAGTCCACTAGTTAGTTCCTTTAGGTTGGATGCAGGTAAGAATATTTTTTAAGTGGGGATGGCCCCAAAAGTTGGACTTACAATGACATTATTATGATATATGTGTTGTTTCATTGAATTCTCACAGCCCCATTATTTTCTCTATAGTGAAGGAAACTGAGGCACAGAAATTTAAGGAATCTGCAGATCACACGATTAGTTAGGGGTGGAGTTTGGATCTGAACCAAAGCCGCCTGATCAGAGTCGGGGCTCTTAGCCTCCACACTGGGTGATCAGCTTTTAGGCTCCTGGCCCAGGAACAAGTAGCAGGCCCAGGGAGCTCCTTGGGACACATGGAGCCGGGGGAGGGGGCGCCCACTGGAGAAGAAGATGCCGAACTTTGGAAGGGAAGTTGGAGCAAGCCTAGCTGCTGACACTTTCTTCACCAGCCATAACTCCCTCTGAGACAAGTTGGGAAGTAGGAACAATTAATACATAGAAGAGGCCAACCTGTCAATTGCAGTGTTGAGATATGGCCACTAGGAGGCAGCAGAAAACTGGGCTCTGAGCCAGGGAGGAGCTGGGGAGCCCACTCCCATATTGGCCTTTGTACTTCAGGGCTCACTCGCTTTGACCTGCTGGGTGACTTTGGACGCTTCAACTGGCTGGGCAATTTCTACATCGTGTTCCTCTACAACGCAGCCTTCGCGGGCCTCACCACTCTCTGTCTGGTGAAGACCTTTACCGCGGCT
This sequence comes from Ursus americanus, assembly GCF_024610735.1. Taxonomy (NCBI): domain Eukaryota; kingdom Metazoa; phylum Chordata; class Mammalia; order Carnivora; family Ursidae; genus Ursus; species Ursus americanus. The sequence goes on along the minus strand of NC_142151.1, from coordinate 40,711,559 downwards.
GTGCGGGCAGAGCTGATCCGGGCCTTTGGTGAGAGGGAGTGGGGGCGCAGGCTGATGGGGTGGTTGTGAGGTGGGGCCCTCTGGAACCATGGTCATCCAAGCAGGAGAGATGGCATGCTGTCTGCTTTGTTTGTAACGTACCTCATCCGTGGCTTGGTTGTCTTATCCCTGAGACCGGACCTGTGCCCTGCTTTTGACTGCCCACCCTCCCTCTTCTCTAGGGCTGGACAGATTGCCATTGCCCGTCTCCGGTTTTCCCCGGGCATCTCGGAAGACCCAGCACCAATGACTTCCAGCTGGGGGTGGGAGGGAGAAAACTGGACACTGCCATCTGCTGCCCAGGCCTGGAGGGGCGCCCAGGGGTGGGTGGACCACAAGACCTGGAATCTGAGAGGGTGGTAGAGGGGAGCTGAGCTGTCTGCACTGTTGCATAATCTGAGCCAGAGTTTGGGACCAGGCCCCCCTGCTTTTCCAAATTTAACTGTGGGCCCCAGCATGGAGTGGGGCTGGGTGACTGGGTCTGGCTCCTGGTCCCAAATCTGTTTACACATCAATCTGCCTCACTGCGGTTCAGGGCCATGCCCGTAGCCATGTTTACATGATTTGATGTGCAATAGGGTGGGGTGGGGACAGGGGAGAAACTGAGCCAGGGGCTGACTTGGGAGGCAGGTTGTCTCCCTTGCTTCTGGCCCAGCAGAGCCTAAGCACTGTGCTATCGTGGAGGGGCTTTGGACCATCAGAGAGACAAGGGCGTAGGGAAGAAGAGACCACAACCATCAGCAATAAAGTTGATCCCAGGGTTTGCTTTGGTTTTTTAAAGGGTCTGTCTCTGTGTCTATTGAACAGCCTTATTCCCACCAATTCTGAATCTACCAACTAAGAAAAACAGGGATCCTGCCTACCATCTTTCCCTTCTCCTCCATCTGCATTCTTAGTATCTTTTAGGGCCTTGGGTCTCGTGTTAGGTCATACGATTAGGCGGTGGGGAGCTCCTCCTCCTTTAGCCTTGCTTAAAGCTGGCTGGTCCCTGACTCTTCCTTATACTCATGCCTGGTTTCTATGCCTTGGTTATTGGGGTAGGTGGGCATGGGTGTAGGAATAGGATAACTTCCCCCTATACTCACACACCATCCTCAGCCCTGTCCTCCCTGACTTGGGTTGGACCTAAAGTAAAAGAAGGCTGACTGACATGGGTTTGTGGTTCTCAGAAAAGAACATAACTAGGTCTTTCCAGAGGCTGTCAGTGCCTAGAACACTGTGCAAGCCCTCCTGCTGTGTTGGGGGTAGGGATAAAGTTTCTGCTCAAGGTGATGCACTTTGTGCAACTTGTAGGGGCCACCATTCAACTTGTAGGCTTATATAGAGTTACTACAACTATTTTCTTGCAAATGGCAGTCAGGTGTCTTGAGGAAGGAACACTTTTTTCTAATGTACACCAAGTTGCTGTAAGTGCTAGCCATGGAGCTGAGGCAGGGGGGAGTATTGAACACCAGACAGTGTGGATGCCACAGATACTTGGTGAGCCCTCTGCTATAGGCCAGGCACTTAGCCATGGGGATTCATGGTAAACAGTTTTGTATTTAAGAGTTGCTTTGTCTTGTAGGGGTGATATAATTCTAATACCATAATGGTTCGCAGTTAGTTACTGGTTCTCAGGGAAACAGGTGGGCAGTGTCAGGACATCAGGGAAGTCTTCTTAGAAAGATTTTCTTTCTTTCTTTCTTTCTTTCTTTCTTTCTTTCTTTCTTTCTTTCTTTCTTTCTTTCTAAGATTTTATTTATTTATTTGACAACACAAGCAGGGGAAGCTGCAGTCAGAGGGAGAGGGAGAAGCAGGCCCCATTTGGAGCAGGGAGCCCAATATGGGGCTCAATCCCAGGACCCTGGGATCATGACCTGACCTGAAGGCAGACGCTCAACCGACTGAATCACCCAGGCACCCTGAGAAAGTGATTTCTAAACAACAATAGATTGGTGGGTGAAGTGTTGCAGGCTCAAAGCCTCTGAGAGGAGTGGTAGGAAGCAGAGCCCCAGGGGGTCCAGAGAGGTACCTAGATGGAAGGTAAAGGGAAGAGACCATTAGCCTGTTAAAGATTTTGACTCTACCCACTGCCCTCCAGCAGCTTCCAATTGACAAGTTAGGCATTTGAAAAGAAGCAGCCATTTGGTGTCTGGCAAGGACAAGACAGGAGGCAGAAGTTTGAAGTCCAGAACCAAATTATAACTACAGAGATCTGTCCCTGATTCTGGGGGAGGCTCTCAGCAGAAGGCTGCAAAGTTACCAGAGAAAATGGTCTCCTGGTACCCACCGCTTCTAGTCCTGGTTACTCTGCCAAGGAGGAGAGAGGAAAGTTGGGGAGGACCACAGAGAAGAAAGTCTCTGGTTGTATGCCCAAAGGGCTTGACTGGCCTTGGGTAGAAACTGGAACCCATACTTCCTGGATGACAGCAGAGGACACTGGCCTGCCAGGATAGGATTTGGGAGAGTAAAGATCCAATTCAAGTATCATAGGAGGGTGGTTTGGTGCCAAGCCTAGGCTTGGAAGTAGAAGGATGCTTATCCAGGCAGCTAAGGACTGAAAAGCGACTAGGATTTCTTAGACAGGTGCCTGCCTGGTTTCCAGGATGGGACACGCTTCAGTCGCGAAATGGACCAGCGGTGACCGGCTAGAGCCCCCGCCCCGGTGGGAGGGGGCGGGACGGTCCTGGGAGAAGGGCGGGGGGCGGGGCTAGGGGCCACTTAAGGCGGAGCCGGGGTGTTCTGGCAGCGCCGGAGCCGGGCAGCAGAGCCAGGCTGGGCTGGCACTCACCCACGACCCCCCTTCCCTGCTATGATGGCCCGTCAGTAGCAGGTTCCAGACCCCCTGGGGGCATGTAGGCAGAGCTAGCGGCAGCCAGGTGCGCAGAGCCACAAGAGCTCTAGGGCACTCTGGGGGCAGCTCTGCCTGCTGCGCTCTCTGGCGCCTGGGGAAATGCCCAACTGACGGGCGAGCTGGTGAGGACAAGAACGTTCCCTTTGGCCCGAGTCCTCTGCATCCATGGCGTTGCCGGCCAGGCTCGTGCCCCTGTGCTGCTTGGCACTTCTGGCGCTGCCCGCCCAGAGCTGCGGGCCGGGCCGGGGGCCGGTTGGCCGGCGCCGCTACGTGCGCAAGCAGCTCGTGCCGTTGCTCTACAAGCAATTTGTGCCCAGCGTGCCCGAGCGGACCCTGGGCGCCAGTGGGCCTGCCGAGGGGAGAGTGGCAAGGGGCTCTGAGCGCTTCCGGGACCTGGTGCCCAACTACAACCCGGACATCATCTTTAAGGATGAGGAGAACAGTGGTGCAGACCGCCTGATGACCGAGGTAAGGAGGACCTCTCCCCACCTGCGCCAGGGCATTGCCAACTCCTGTGGCAGCCCGGGAGGGTAAGCTGGGCTTCATCGATAGAGACCTTAATCTCAAAGATCTCCTCTCCCTACCCTTCCACCTCCCCCCCACCCAAAAAAAAAAACCCAAACCTGTGCTCACTGGGCTAAGTGGTCAGGAGGGATCCTAACAGGGAGAAGCTGGAATGGGGAGGGGAGGAGGGACTAGTGAGAGTGAAGCTGGGAGAGACAGCGAGGGCGGGGAAAAGAGGATGGCGGCAGGCGAGACGGGAAATGGCTGAGGCGTGGACCGGGGGTCAGCTACCGAGCCAGGCAGGAAGGGCTGGGGTGAGCTGGGGGCCAGGAGCGGGCTAGGCAGCAGACAGAAAGCTCTACCCTTAGCTTGGCTCCTGACCTGATTGTGGGAAAGATCTGTGGGCTAAAGAGATTGAAGGAGGCTGGGAAAGGGGTGGCCAAGGGTTAGGTCACCAGGCCATCTACCTGAGAAGGGGCTGGGCAGGAATTGCCTTCAGCATGGGGGTGGCATCCTAGAACCAAGGCAAGACTATTCTAGCGTCTAAACGACTGTCTTGGGTGAAAAGTAGTTCTCAATGGGAAGAACAGATGGGCCCACCTGAAAAAGTGTTCCCACATCCCTCAAGCTCAGCTTAGCTCAGGGGTTTTCCTTGGAATTAAAGAATTAAATTCAATTAGCTTGTATCAAGCATCTGCTGCAATATGGAACCTAGCTGACCTAGGATGAGGTCAGCAATGCCTTGGGAGAGAAGGACCACCTCTGGCCAGTGATCTCAAATGTCAGACCTGGAAGGAAACTTTGAAATCACATTCTTCCACCTCCTTGCTTCAATTTTGCAGCTGAGAGCTGGGCCCCAAGAGGAAAAGCGATTTAATCAAAGTCTTAAAACTAATTAGTGGCATGGCTGGGACTAGAATTCAGGACTCCTGATTCTAAGTCTATACACTTTCCATTACACCACCTAATTGTGTATGGAGTGGGGAGGTGGAGGGAGAGGGAGGGGTACGGATTTCCTCCGATTAATTGCCATAGTTTTCCAGGTTACTTTGTTAGGAAAACCTGTGCAGGGGAGAAAGAATTCCTTCTACTACTACTCAGAGATTGGGAAGGGGGACACTCCTTCCCTCCTTGCTCATGGAATATTGTGGCCCTTTCCCCTGGCTGCCACCTGCAGCAGAGGGGCCAGGACAAGGGACAGGCCCAGGAGGGGCTCTGACAAGGCCTGGGAACCCCTCGGTCCTGCTTATCTCCCACACCCTGGCTGCAAAAGGCCTCCATTGAGTTGGCTCTGCACTGGGCTGCTGCCCCCGCAGGTCAAGGCCTCAGGGCCTCCTTAGGGGACAAAACGACAAAAAGTTGGAAGGAGTTACCACTTTTCCTGTCTTCCCCTCCTCTGCTCTCTAACCTTGCGGAGGTGTAGAAAATTCGGGAAGAAGGGAAGGAGGAAAATGCCCCCTCTGACACTTAGGAGAAAACCAAGTCTGAGGTGAGAGGTCGGAGCGGAGAGAAGAAAAGGAAACTGTCCTCTCCGCGCCTCCTCCCGCCGTGTCCGTGCTATGGTGCGCGCCAAGGTCTCCGGCTCCCAGACTAGAGCCGCCCAGATAACCGTGGTCTCACTCCCCCGGGTGCAGGCTTCCAGCCACCGCTGCTTTTCCTCCTCTCCACTCCCACCCTGCAGGGGGCCCCCCAGTTCCGCGCAAGGGCAGCTCCGGTTAATCTCAGGTGCTAACTCCCACGCCTATCTGGGCTGCATCTGGAACAGAGATGGAGAGACGGAGGCTCAGGGCTGGCAGAGCCTGAGCTGGAATTGGGAGGGCTGGTCGCGCGGGGGGAGGGGGCCCGGCGGGCGGGAGCAGGGATGGGGGGCGCGGCTTTCTGCCCTTTCCTCTCCCGGAGCCGGGGCGGCTGAAAAGCGCCTTTGTGGATGGAGCTGCTGAGTCCGCTTCTCCCGGCGCGTCCCCGGCCTCGGCCCGGGATTCTCGCTCGGTTAAGTCATCCCGGAGAATGGCCATTGTACTTCGCGCAGCCCCCGCCACCCAAACCCTTTTTCCAGCAGCCTTGATACCGCACGGCTCCGCTTGGGCACCTCTGTGGGGGGCACTCGCACCACGAAGGGGTTAATGCTAGGGGCCGAAAGGAGGAGGAGGAGGAAGGAAGGAAGGAAGGAAGCGATGCCCGGTGCCAGGGAAGGCAACGAAACAAAAGATGAATCAGGCGGAGGGAGGGCAGCCGGGGCTTGGGGCGGGGGCCAGGCTCAAACAGGGGCTCCTCTTGGGGAGCCAGGCTGCTCAACCCCTCCCTGACAGAGCTTCCACCGCCCTCTCCACTCCCGCCCTCTCCCAGGTTGAGCCCAGGTCCCATAACGAGTGAGGGGCGGGCGTGGAAAGTGGGGAAAGAGTTCGGTATAGGCAACCCCTCTCAATCTCTGAGGTGACCCCACAGTTCTCCCACAACGCTCTGGAAAGGGAGTGCATATTGGCGACTACACCTCTTCGGATTCTCACTTCCCCAGGACACTCAAAAGCTGGGAGGGAGTGGTGTGGGGCCAGGAAAACAAAGAAGAATCGACCCTCCCTTCCAGGTCCTTTTTGCTCCTGCGGTGGTAGTGGTAGTGAGGAGACTGACCCCTTTATTCCCCGCCAGCGCTGCAAGGAGCGGGTGAACGCGTTGGCCATTGCCGTGATGAACATGTGGCCCGGAGTGCGCCTACGGGTGACCGAGGGCTGGGACGAGGACGGCCACCATGCTCAGGACTCGCTTCACTACGAAGGTCGTGCCTTGGACATCACCACGTCCGACCGCGACCGCAATAAGTATGGGTTGCTGGCGCGCCTGGCAGTGGAAGCCGGCTTCGACTGGGTCTACTACGAGTCCCGCAACCACGTCCACGTGTCCGTCAAAGCCGGTACAGTAGAGGGTGGGTGGTGAGGTCCGCCCAAAGGGTGCTCCTTCCGGGGAAACTGAGACCGCACAGCTCTGGTGCGACCCTAGGGGAGACCAAGTGGGCGTTAGTGTTATAAACCATCCTTCCATTTCTGCCCAGGTTGGGGCCAGATCCGTGGGAAATTACACGTCCCAGGACTGGCGAGGTCTGCTCTGGGCTTGACCCACATCTTTGAGAATCTGTACCAACATCCTGGAACTGCTGGTCTTGACTCAATCATCGCTATGCTTGTTCCTTGCAGATAACTCACTGGCCGTCAGGGCAGGCGGCTGCTTTCCGGGAAATGCCACCGTGCGCCTGCGGAGCGGCGAGCGGAAGGGGCTGCGGGAACTGCACCGCGGGGACTGGGTGTTGGCGGCAGACGCGGCAGGCCGGGTGGTGCCCACGCCCGTTCTGCTCTTCCTGGACCGGGACTTGCAGCGCCGGGCCTCTTTCGTGGCTGTGGAGACCGAGCGGCCCCCGCGCAAGCTGTTGCTCACGCCCTGGCACCTGGTGTTCGCCGCTCGAGGGCCGGCGCCCGCGCCAGGCGACTTTGCGCCGGTGTTCGCGCGCCGGCTGCGCGCGGGGGACTCGGTGCTGGCGCCCGGCGGGGACGCGCTTCGGCCAGCGCGCGTGGCCCGCGTGGCGCGGGAGGAAGCCGTGGGCGTGTTCGCGCCGCTCACAGCACACGGGACGCTGCTGGTCAACGACGTCCTGGCCTCGTGTTACGCGGTTCTGGAGAGTCACCAGTGGGCGCACCGCGCCTTCGCTCCTTTGCGCCTGCTCCACGCGCTGGGGGCGCTGCTTCCGGGCGGGGCGGTCCAGCCGACCGGCATGCACTGGTACTCTCGGTTCCTCTATCGCTTGGCCGAGGAGCTACTGGGCTGAGTGCGTCGGACAGAGAAACCTCCAGGCGCCTGCTGAAACCCGGGCGTGCGGGCTGAGATCTGGGGATGTGGGCAGCAGAGGATGCTGACTCGGGGGGTGGGGGGCGAGGGGCGGATTAGGGAGAAAAATGGAGGCAAGACGGGACTGCTTGGTTTAGGGGCAACCTCCACCTGAGAGGAGATCCCTGGTCCTAGGTAGATGGGGTTGACGGTGGATACTCCTTGACAAGGACTATTTCGCCTCTTCTTCCTGAGTGCCTCAGCCCCACCCGATTATTTTATTTTATTTTCTATTTATAAATTGTAATATAATGATATGCTTGCCCCGCCTGGCAAGATGAAGGGCCAGGGCACGGCGTTAACAATGTTTGACACAGCCAGCCAATCTGACGTCTGACATTTTCCTACAGGTGGGCTAATAAAGGGAAGGCTTGCAGGAGCTTATTGGAGAATATCTCTATTCAAAGGGTGATTTCACCTCCAGAGGAGGGGAGAAGGGGACCAACTCTGAGTCAATACCTTGCTTCCGACTCCTCCCTCCTTGCCCAGCAGGTCTTCCTGCCTGCTTCCTCCCCTCAGGGGGGCGTCCCAATCGATAGGCAACTGTGACCAGAAGAGTCGTGCCCTTTTCTAGGCTGCGGGTCCCTTCTCCCTCCCAGAGAGGACCAGCATTCTGCCCGCATGATTGCATACCGAATGTTGGAGGGGCCAGGGTTGTTGAAGGAGCAGGAGGGTCCGTGCGTGTCCTTTCTCCTTTATAGAGGCTCCCGCGAGGTCTCAGGCCATTGTGTTACTGATACTTGAAGAATTCTGGTCCCTGATCATTAGCCTGCAGTCCTGGTCCCTCCCTGAAGGCCATGAATCAGCCTAGTTCCCATCCTACCCTGGTGTCAGAGTCTGAATGGGGGTGATGTTTTATTCTGGGATGTCCCTGGACCAACTGATGACCTTTGGGAATCCCTAGTGAAGTTAACTGATAGTCCCCACACAATCTTGGTCAAGAGAAAGAACGGGAATAGAGGGCTGGAACCTATCTGTCCTGAAGGGCTGTAGGCAGAGAACAGCTTCAAGCCCTGGCGTGTTTGTTTAGGGGAGATGGGTAGGCTCTCCAAGCAAGGGCATATAGACATTACAACTGGAGTCCTCTTCTTGATCGCCTGTCCTAGTTGTTGTTTCTACTGGCTTCCTCCACCACACCACCCCCTCTTCCCTCCCCCATTCTCCTGGCTCTGCTTCCCTGGCCTGGATATTCCTGCAACCTTCAGGGTCCAATGCAGTAGACAGGCAGGAACTCAGACAGTCAGATGCTCCTGAGTTAGAATGGAAGCTGGGAGGAAGTTGGGCTTCAGTGGAAGGGGAATGTCTGTAGATGGAGAGGTTTGGTGGTACCACCAAGGAGCCAGCCCTTGCCCGAAGCAGCTGTGCAGTTTCAGTCCGCAGGGTCCCTGCTATACACTGCCCTCTGGTGGCCGTCAGGATCGGTTCTCTTCCAGACCAGAGGAAAGAGATAACTATGTACTGCAGGGATGGGTGGACTGGACCTGCGCAGAGGAGCCTTCCCTCAGGAGGCGAGAGATGGGTGGGTGGGGCTTGGTGAGCTGCCAGGGCCGAGCCACAGGTGTCAAGGGCTGGTGAGCCCACACACCTCTCCTTGCGAAAACCCGTCCAAGCCTGGCATTTTTGCATCCCTCGTGCCTGGTTTAGCTTTGTGGCTCCCAGAAGCTGGAGGTATAGTTGTAGCCAGATTCTGTGCACCTCCAAGTTGCCACCTCAACTCCGTCACCTTGTGACCCTTGAGTTCAGTGTCTGGACGTGAAAGCACACTTAGGGCTTCAGGAAGTGCTTGATAAAGGCAACGATTGGAAGCGGAATAAGTTTACCTTTAGTGTCCTTCCACGCACCATTTCCTTCAGTCCGTACCAGGTTCCTGTTGCCACTTCCTTCCCCCTTTCCTGATCTCACAATCCAAGCTGTGGATCTTTCCCAGAGCATGGCCTGGAAGTCAGGCAGACCTGCAGATACTGATGCTACCCCAAGAAGATTGTTAACAAGATCAATGTCTGTGCCTGATGTAAAATAGGCACTCGGGCAATGTCTTCTACACTCTGCTCCCATTTCTCACTGTCTTTGCTGCTTTCTGCTGTTTGTCTGCTTCTCTCCTCACCACTCTACTAGAAGCAGGATTTATCCGTGGTTCCCAAATATTTGGGGGGTTGTGTTGCCCCTATAATTGTTTGATTTCATAACACTCCTTCAAAAGGTGCTGTGTGAAAGATTTGGGCTTGCTTTAAAACTAAGGTATAATTAAACGTGATCTTGTTTTGAGAATTTACAGAATATTTTTTGATAATCTTGGCAAGATCTCTCTGCATACTGGGAAACCAGAGTTGAGAGCCACTGCCTCAAGGTTCAGTTGACCTTTTTAACTCCCTGGAATCCAGACTTTTTCCCCCTTCCTCTCTTCAAGCTGGATTTACTGAACGTCTACAGTATAGCACTGTATTAGGCATGAAAAACACACAAAATATTAAGAAACAGCTTCCTCCGTGGAGGGAAGGTAGAAGATGGTTAACTACCAAAGCAACATTGTGACTTAATCAGGATGAGCTGAATGGGTGGAAAATGTCATATCAGTACAGAGAAAGCCTTGTGGAGAAAGGAGGGCCCGGCTAGGATGATGAAGCGTGTAGGTGGAGGAGAACGGAGAGGGCATTCCAGGCAGAAGTAACAACATGAACAGGCACTTGGAATCTGGAATGAAGTTGTGCAGGCTGCCTAGAGTGGGAGATCGGGGAGTATACCTACAGGCAGCTAATGTTTCTTGAGCACTTACTACGTGTCAGGCCTTGTGCTAGCTCTTTACATGCATTCTCATTTCCTCCTTACGATAACCTTGTGGGATTGTATTACAGATGAGGACACCAAGGCAAAGACAGGTTTGAGTCACTGGTGCAAGTTACCACCGCTGGTAGGTGGTAGACCTGGAGCAGTAATAATAAGAAATAAGACTGCCTTGATGGACAGGGCCCCATCCCAGAGGGCCTTCAGACGTTTTTGACTTGGCGAACCTGGGTGGCTCGGACGGTTACGAATCTGACTCTTGGTTTTGGGGCTCAGGTCATGATCTCAGGGGCATGGAATTGGGCCCTGGGTTGGGCTCTGAGTTCAGCGGGGAGTCTGCTGGAGATTCTCTCTCTCCCTCTCCCTCTGCGTCTCGCTCTCTCTCAAATGGATAAATAAAAAGTTTGGGATTCTCATTCCCTTCACTGAGTCACTAGTAAGTCCTAGCTTTTTGACAGTTATTTCTCTCTCATTTCCATTGGCTCTCCTTTCTCCTGCCCGGATCGCTGACTTCCTTAACTAAAGTTACCTAGCCGGTAAAGGAAATCCTCCAGGGTAGAGGAGAGGGGAGACGGAGCTTTGTTACGGACTGAATATATGTGTCTCCCTCCAAATTCATACACGCAAACCCTAACGCCTGTGTGGCTATATTTGGAGATGGGGCCTCTAAGGGAGTAATTAAGGTCAAATGTAATCATAAGAGTAGGGCCCTGATCTGATAGGATTAGTGTCTTTATAAGAAGAGACATCAGAAAGTTGCTCTCTCTTTGCATGCACCAAGGAAAGGCCATGGAAAGATATCGTGAGAAGGCAGCCATCTGCAGGCCAGGAAGAGAGTACTCACCAGAAACCAAATTAGCCAGAACTTTGATCTCGGTCTTTTCCAGCCTCCAAAACAGTGAGAAAATCAATGTTTGCTGTCGAAGCCACCCAGGTGATGATATTTTGTCATGACAGCCCTATCAGACCAATACAATCTTCCAGAAATGTCTGAAGTAAGAAGAAGCCAGTGCTAAGATGGGAGTCTTCACTTAGTGAAAATAATGAACTCTGAAAAGTGAGCATTTCCGACCTAGAGGCTTGATGTGTTTATCCCTGACTGTGCCTCTGCGGTCTCTACGATATTGGAGGAAACTTTCTTCTCTGGCTGGAAGACTGACGCCACTGTCTACGGGAAGAAGGCTATGGCTGGTCAGGGTATTTCCCTGTGGGGATTTTGTGGCCAGTTAGCACATTCAGACTCTCCTCTCCCTGTTACTGTCTCTATGTGTGAATTGGTTGATGTATACACATGAACATCTCCCATTAGATGGGGGGACATCTTCAGTCAGGTTTTACTGAGTGCCTACCTTGTGCCAAATGCCATGCTGTGCCCTGGGGAGAGGACGGTAAGTCAGGCACGGCTCTCACAGTTCAGCTGGCAAGACAGAGTGGTCGGAAGGTTGTTGAGTGTGGTGTAAGAGATGAGGAGGGACATTGAAGCTGAGACCTGAAAGATGGGTAGGAGCTGTTCAAGCAGAGGGACCAGCATATACAAAGGCCTGGAGCTGGGGAGCAAGAGTAAACTGAACATCAATTCAAGAGTAAGGGAGCATCAGTAAGTTCAGTTTAGTGAAAGGGAGGTGTGATATACTTGAAAGATTTTCAATTTTATCCTGAAGATGAAAAGCAAGGGTAGGATTGGAAACAGTTGACGGGGGAAATCAAACTTGCATTTTAAAAAAGATATTGGCAACTGGATAGGCTTTTAGGGTCATCTTTAATCCCTAAGTAGGTTGGTCCTGCTCTGTGCATGTGAGTATTTCTAGTTCTGATTACAAACAGCCAATGCCCCTATCCCCACAGTGTGTAATGGACCAGCTGGTGGGGGACAGCGGAGGGATATTGGAGCAGGGCAGGATAGGATAGGGACAGATTTGAAGGTGATATCTCCAGCCCTGGCTTTGCTTCTCTCTGAAACCTAAACCCAAACTATCTCTCAACGTCTCTCCTTGGGACCACAGAACCTAAGAACATGGTTATTTGACTCCACACTGCACGGTGTCCACACAGAAGTCCTTGGAACTGGGAACTCCTTTTCTGCTCTTCTCTTTTGCTTTCCAGCCATTCTTTCAGCAGAGTTTGGCTTACTTTGGAGCTGACGGTCCTGAGCTGAGACCGAGTGGCCACCCTGAGAGCCAGGTCTGGGCTGAACATTGCAGCTGCCCAGGGAACAGCTGGTTAAGCCCTCAGCAGCTGCAGCAGCTGGGATTCCACCCAATGTTTGAGCTGGGATTAATCCCATTTCCTCCACACACATCCCTTCCCTGTTCTAGTCCCTGGCTAGTCTATAGTATCTCCTAGAAGTTTTGAGACTAAATGTTACAAGTCTGTCCCTGAACTAAGCTGGAGCCTAAGTCACCCACCTTCCCCTTGGAGGGAGCTGGCCCAAAGCACCTTCAGACCATCACAGGAAGGAGGGTGTGGGTCTCTCTCAGACACGACCCCCTTTCTCTCATTCTCTCTATCCTTTGATAAACGGGCTAGGCTGGATTATTCTTTGAATTGTCCGATTTTCAATAGCCGTTAGAATTGTCTAAAGAAGAAGGGGCTCCTTCGGTGGGGTGAGGAGGTAGATTTCCTTTATCTTGGAAAAGCTCTACACCACGGCCTAGAGACTTGGTGGGAGTGTTACGGGAGGGTCAAACATCATATGGGTGGTTGTCACGTGTCAACCACGATTGCTTCTCCCTTAACTGTGATGCTACAGTCGCAAACAATAGGGCTGTATATTCTGTCTGGTGCTTTTGCACCAGCTGTGTGACCTTGAGGAAATCACTTTGTAAGAGATGCCAGAGGCTACAATGCGGTACTTCCAAGAAGCTGGAAAGAAGGAGGTGCCCTGAGATTTGAACAAGGCAAATTAACACACAAAAGAACAAGGCATTTCCTCCCAGGCTCAGAGATTTGACTCCCTCCCTTCAACAAATATTTATTAGGTCCCTGCAAGTACTAATAGGCATTTTACTATGCTAAGGATTTTTAATATTTTTCTAGAGAAACTGGCAGTCATTTGAATAGATGGAATAATTTAATTAGGTTTTAGCTTTGTGAAATGACCTGATCAGATTTGGATTTTAGAAAGATCACTCTAGTTGCTGAGTGGAGAATGGACTAGAAGGCAGTTAGTGAGTCCAGGGAGGAGAGCAAAAGCAAAAAGGGTAGTGCAGTGGTGCAGATGAGAGATGATGCTGGTGAGATACAGAGATGGCAATGGACAATGGAGAGAAAGGAACAGTTGCAGGAAATATTTATATTTGTGGGATTGATAGGACCTAGTGGTTGATAGCATGAAGTAGGGAGTGAAGAGTAAGGAGGATGAGAAAAAGATTCCTCTCAATTTTAGCTGCGTGATATTAATGTATCTAAAATGAAAGAGAAGGGGGCGCCTGGGTGGCTCCGTTGGTTGAGCATCTGACTCTTGATTTTGGCTCAGGTCATGATCTCAGAACCATGAGATCGAGCCCCTAGTCTGGCTCAGCATGGAGTCTGCTTGAGATTCTCCCCCTCTGTCCCTCCCCTCCTCCACTCTCTCTCTCATTCTCTCTCTAAATAAATAAATACATAAATAAATAAATCTTTAAAAAAATGAAATGAAAGAGAAAGAATAATTGATCAGCCAATATCACTCCATTAATTCAAAATGGAATGTGGTAAAATGGACACTCCGTCAATAAGAATTATTACTGTGTGCCCAGAATGATCTTGGTGAGAGAGGTGCCCAGTGTGGTCATTGGTGGGACAGGAATGGTTCTTCAGGCCTCCAGACAACTGTCTGATATACCCCATTGAGAGAGTCCTAATTTTCTACTCATCAGGTAGCAATCTGGTACCTCAGTAGAAAAGGGAGGGCCCCAGATAGAGGACACAGGCATTCTGGGTGGTGGAAAGGGAATGCGATGGATACATTGGCACAGTAGGACCCAGATCAGGCACTCAGAAATTATTGCAAGGCTTTCCTAGCATATGAATATTTGGAGGTGTCCCAAGCAAGTCCAGTTCCCAAATTGGCTAGACTGAGTGTTCTTCCCAGGATCATCTTTCTCAGTGGTGTCCGGGGAGAGAGCCAGACCATCTGCCTTCCTCTGGGCATACCTCTCTAGCCAAATTGTGAATTCACTTTCAAACTAATAACGATAGTTATTATGATGGTGTTAATTCAGCGAATACCAGCTCTTTCTTAGTAGAGTACTTCTCAGTACTCTATTAAGAAATGTATATCACAGGGATGCCCGGGTGGCTCAGTCGATTAAGCATCTGCCTTCAGCTCAGGTCGTGATCCCAGCGTCCTGGGACCAAGTCCCACATCCGGGCCTTGCTCAGCTGGGAGCCTGCTTCTCCCTCTGCCTGCCACTCCCTGCTTGTTCTCTCTCCCTCTCTCTCTCTCTGACAAATAAATAAAATCTTTAAAAAGAAAAAAGCAAATGTATATCACATACATTATTGCATTTACTCCTCACCACAGCTGTGCAAAAGTAAGTATCCGATTCCAGAGGATTTTTTTTTTAAGATTTTATTTATTTATTTGACAGAGAGAGAGACAGCCAGCGAGAGAGGGAACACAAGCAGGGGGAGTGGGAGAGGAAGAAGCACGCTCACAGCAGAGGAGCCTGATGTGGGGCTCGATCCCACAACGCCGGGATCACGCCCTGAGCAGAATTCAGACGCTTAACCGCTGTGCTACCCAGGCGCCCCCAATTCCAGAGGATTTAAGCACATCACAGGGACCACTGGAGACATCTGCTATTGTTGTCCCAACCATTTCATAGAAGAGAAACTGAGGCTCAGAGTAGTGAAGTAAACTGCTTAAGATCACATAGGGAATAAGCTAGGATTTGACACCAAGTCTGGCTGACTGCAACGTCCATGTTCTTTCCATTCTGTTTTGCTGCTGTGAATCGCGTTCCTTCTCCAGGATGCTGCTTCTCAGCCTATAGTCTGGAGAAAATTGTGATACCAGGTGATCACCGGCCCTAATAGGTAATAATTCAATTATTTTGCATATTGCTAGTTATGGTCCCTGGATTGAGCAAGGTCCCCTGAGGGGAGCTAAGTACTTCTCATTTCCCTGAAATGGAGTGGTATTTATCATCTCCGTACTAGCAGAAGTCAAGAGTAGGTGTGGGAGTGAGGGGAGAACCAGACCTAGGGAACATGCAAGGAAGACGCCTGCATGTATATCCTGGTTAGTTTTCTGTGGAGTGCCCAGAGACACATATCCTTCAATGGCCCATCAACAGGTGAATAGCTGGGAGGTGCCCCCAAATCCACATGTCAAAAATCAGTGCATTAATTCAGTACTCTCCCCTTACCCCCACTAAAATGTTCTTCCTCCCATGTCTTCTAATCCTATTGATGGAATTGCCATCTTCCTTCACTTTGTCTGCTTTAATCAGGTCATCAACTTCGCAACTTCTATCTGCAGCGCCCTCTCTATGAGCCTTCACTATCCTTGTTGTTACCTGGTCCGGGCCGTCATCTCCTTTCCGGGTATCGGCCTCCTAATACAATTTCCGCCTCCGGCCCCAACCTCTCTTGGTCCTACGTCCTCTACAGGGCCACTGGTGTGACCTCATAAAGCACAGCTCTCCTTGTGGTACTGCCTCTCCCCATCACCCCACCAAGTTACTGGCAAAGATCCCATTGCTCACTGCAGTGCTACCGAAACCTGGTACTGTTTTCATGACGATGTCCATGGTATCTCTCCACCTATATAAATATTTAGTATTCTTCTTGAATTCTATTGACTTTTCTTACTACCAGCTTTAGCTTCTGTGCAAGAATATTTGTGAAGTCATAGTTTTGGTGTTATAACTATTGTTTTTCCCACGACACATTAAAAATTACATAACAAAAAAAATTTTAAAGACTGTGTATTACCTGAATCATCTTCCATACCACTAATGGTATATTTTGAGAACTCTGGATACTGAATAAAGGTCAAATTCTTTTTAGTAAACTCTACCCACAATGTGGGGCTTGAATTCATGACCCCGAGATCAAGAGTCGTAGAGTTGCATGTTCTATCAACAGAGCCAGACAGACACCCCAAATCAAATTCTTTTTTTTTTTTTTTTTTTTTTTTGAGAGAGAGAACACATGTGCGGGGGTGAGGGAGGGGCAGAGTGAGAGAGAGAATCTTAAGCAGACTTCATGCCCAGCACAGAGCCCCATGTGGGGCTCGATCTCACTACTCTGAGATCATAACTGGAGCTGAAATCAAGAGTCAGATGCTTAATCGACTGAGCCACCCAGTCAAATCAAATTTTTAAAGCTGGCATTCAAAGCCCTCCATGATTTGATTCCAGTCTAATTTCCAGGTTTAATTTCCAGAGAGCCAATACACACAGAGGGCTGCAGGTACAGGGTCCACACTGTATTTCCAGACACTGTATTTCCAGTCTTCCCTTCACTTTTTGCTTCTTTCCCCTAGGGCCTTCACAAGTGGTAAGGCCCCTCTCAATGATCAAGTACCCTGTGAAATCTCTGATCTTTCCAGACAGAATCAAGCCCCTTCCTTCTGTCCTCCCTCCCTCCCTTCCTTCTTTTCCTCCCTCTTTCCTTCCTTCCCTCCCTCCTTCCTTCCCTTCCTTCCTTCCTTCCTTTATTCCCTTCTTCCCTTCTCTTCCTTCTTTTCTTTCTTTTTTTTTCTTGAGAATGGTCTCTCTCTATGCTTCTAACTATTCATACTGTGATGTGAGACTTAATATAATTTTGCCTCTAATCTTTTACTTGATCATTTTCCCCCTATGTCATTCAGAGGTATAGCATTCAGAGTCCTTGGGGAAAACAGATTGCACACTCACATGGGGAAACTGAGGAAAATATAAAGAAAGCGTTGTTCTTACGGTTCATACAGTTGTGGGTGGGGTTAAAGAATATGGACAAGAGTGGTGAAACATTGAGTCTGGCATCAGTGAGGAACACTAGAAGTAGTAACCCCTAGGTCCGAAGGGGCCAGGGAAGGAAGGGTTACAAGAATCCAGAGAGAGCTGTAAGTAGCTGTAGTTGAAGGAAAGGGCCACCCAACAGGGTCTGTGGCCTCTGGTAACCACATGAGTGAGTCCAAGAGAAACAACAAGAGTTGCCAGTTCAACCCACAGGATCGGGAGAAATAATACATTGTTTTTTTAAACCACCAAGTTTTTGTCGTCATTGTTGTTGTTTTTAAGTAATCTCTATGCCTAACGTGGGGCTCAAACTCAGGATCCTGAGATCCAAAGTTGCATGCTCTACAGACTGAGGCAGCCAGGTGTCCCTGGAACCCATACTTTTTAAAATATAATTTATTTTTGTATTTTAGAGAGTAAGAGCACGAGAAGGGAGAGGGGTAGAGAGAGACAGAAAGGGAGAGAGACTCTCCAGCACACTCCCCACTGAGCGCAGAGCCCAACACAGGGCTTGATCCCAGGATCCCAAGATCACGACCTGAGGTGAAACGAAGAGTTGGTCGCTTAACCAACTGAGCCACCTAGGTGCCCTGGAACCCATACTTTTGATACAAACATAATAAAAATGTTTTTACTTTTCAAAGAGATACTTAACACAGTTTCCTGAGAGCATTTAACCTTTATTTTGTCTCAGTTGTTTGAGCCATAGCAAAATATATGACACTGTCACTAGAAATTTTATTCCAAGGCCATTTACCTGCCATTAGGATAGTTTACTTTCTTTAGTTGGTCCTATATTGGTGATCCTTGTATATCTGTGGTCTTTACAAAGTAACCATTTATGCATTACGCTTTAAGGTCATTGATATTTAATAAACACATACCTTCGTTCTGAGGAGTGCAGGTCTTGCAGATTGGCTCGCTGAACATTTATTCCTAATCACCTTCTCTTTTGCTTTCCTTTACTATAGAGGGTAGAAAAGAAAGTGTTAAACTTTCCAGGCTCCCTTGCAGCTAGAGATGGCCTATAATAGTTTGGTTTGAAGAGATGTAGGTGAAAATCTGCTGTGAGATCTTCTCTTTCTGTATAAAAAGAAAAAGCCACAAGAGGAGGAAGCCCTTTGTCTTAGCCCTTTTGTTTTCCTCCTGACTGAAAACCAGAGAATTGGAGAATGATTTAATAAAGAGACTATTTACAAAGGTGTGAACAGGGTGTAGGGAAACCACAGGGGTACAGAAGTACCCTAGGATGAGTATCAGAGAAGCTATTACCAATGTAGGCCTGAAGGGGAGGGAGCAACTAGAAACAGAATAAGAGACTTGTGTGTGTGTGTGTGGGGGGATGTTGGAGGAGTGACTTGAAGGGTGCTAGGACCTTCAGCTGGGCATCACAGATACTTTCCCCACTCCATCTGACCTTCTGGGAGGGCTTCCCTTAGGCTGAACTCTGCTGAGATCCAGGGTGCAAGGTCTGCCTCCTGGAAACAAATCTGGGTGGAAAAGAATAGAGAGTTAATCTGGAAAGACAAACAGCACAAAAGACATCTCACTTATCTTTATATCCATACTGTGCAACACATGGTGCGAGTATCTGGTACAAAATAGGAGACGAGTAAATTTTTATTGAATTTCATTGAATCTAGTTCTTTGATCTACCCTGCAGTGCTTAAGACCCAATCTGGAATCTCCACCAACTCACTCAGGCCAAATAATTCAACATAAAATTGCTGGTCTGCAAAGAACTTCCTTTACCCAGTTGAAAAGGTATTTGGGTCCCTTTCTGAGGTCAGAGTAAGTGGCTCTTTGAAACAACTTTCGTAGACACGGACTTTCTAAAGCAGAAAATTCCACAGTTATACAAAGCCTGTCCTCCGGTACAATCTAACTGCTACATACCCACTTCATCAGGCCCTTCCAGAAGAACTACCTTCTGTGTGCTATCTATATGGCTAAGTCTCAGTTTCCACATCTGTAAGAGAAGGGTGATAATAGCTACCCATCATTCAAGCCTCAGGTACAAATGTCACCTCCTCAGGCTTTCTAAGATATCATATGAAAGAAGAGGAGTACCATACCCCATTACTCTCTGGCCCATTAATACCTTGTTTTTCCTCCCACTGCAGTTGTTAATTTTTTTTTTTTATCATAGCTTATTATTTGTTTATCTGAAGATTGTTGTTCTTCTCCCAAAAGAATACTTGCTCCTTAGGAGCAAAGACGTTATCTGTGTTGTGTGCTGCTCTACTCCCAGCATCTAGAAGGGTGCATGGGATATGATGGTTGTTTGATAAATATTTGTTGATGAATGGGTAAATAATACCAATTACCAGCTTTAGGGCTGTTGTGAATATTAAATGAGATAACAACGAAATGCACCTGGCGCAAAGTAGAACTCCATAAATCTAGCTGTTTTCTTTTCTTTTCTTCTTCTTCTTCTTCTTTTTTTTTTTTTTTTTAAAGATTTTATTTATCCATTTGACAGAGAGAGAGACAGCCAGCGAGAGAGGGAACACAAACCGGGGAGTGGGAGAGGAAAAAGCAGGCTCCCAGCAGAAGAGCCTGATGTGCGGCTGGATCCCAGAACGCCCGCCGGGATCACACCCTGAGTGGAAGGCAGACGCTTAACGACTGAGCCACCCAGGTGCCCCTCTAGCTGTTTTCTTTCTTCTTTTTCCCTCCCTCACCTCCTATATCCAATCATTTAGCAAGTCAGATTGACCTCAGCCTCAAAATGAATCCAGAATTCCCTACTTCATTCATCTTTACCATTCTAGTCAAGCCCCCTTCACCTCTCACCTGAACTACAAGTAAATCTCCTAGCTGATCTCCCTCCTTCCCCTCTTGCTCCTGCCCCCCTCATTCTTCACAGAGAGATTTATTATTATTATTTTTAACCAGGGAAATCTTTTAGAAACACAATTCAGATATTCAGATCATCAACTACCTTCTGGGTAACCAAACTTCTTTACATGGCCTGGCCCCTGCCATCCTCTTAGACTTCATCTGCTTTATGTTGACACACACTCTCTCTCTTTCCCTCGCTCTCCCTCCCTTTCTCCTGGAATTTAACAAATTTATTTTCATCGTAGCACCCATAGCACTGATGGATTCTTCTGTCAGAATTTTGTTCTAGCTGGCTTCTTATTGTCTTTCAGACCTCAGTTTAAATAGGAATTCCTTTGAGAGGAAGTATTACTAATCTAATGTGGTCATTTCTTATTATACCACCTTTTATTGCACTTAATAGTATCTAATACTAGGTTTTAAGCTTTGTGAGCATAGAGACGTCCGTCATGCTAATCGCTCCATCCCCAAAGCTAGAACAATGCCTGAAACATATAGTATATACTTAATAAATATTTGTTAAATAAATGAATGCATTGATTATCATGACGACAACAAAATTTCAGACGACCTGGCCACAAATTCTAACAACTTTTTCAAGAATAAGAATAGCATTTCCGAAGATCCTGGTAGACTGTGGAAATTGACAATAAAAGATCTGGGGCCAAATTCGGGGGGGGGGGGGACAGAGGTACTGGTATTTGGGCCTTTTTTTCCCCTATCCAAGGATCTCAGAGACCTCGCAAAAGGGAAGCCTAGAATCTTCTGAGAAGGAATTCCAGCCCAGCCACAACGGGTATTTTTCCATTCACGATTCTTCTCAGCCACTTCTGCTAGGTTGAAAATGCGCAAACACCTCTAGGACCCCGGGCTCCTTTCTGTTTCTTTATGAATGAACCGGCTCTAGTCTGCGCAGTCGCAGCTCCTGGTTCTCCTGCTCCACGTGAGGCCCACCCTTCCCTCCCGCTGGCGGCCCCGCCCTTATCCTTTCTAACGCACCAATGGCGAGCGGCCTGGGGGGCGGAGCCCGGAGCGGCGCGGCACTGTAGATCCCCCGGCGCCCGGCTCCCTCGCGCTAGTCTTGCTGTGTTGTGATCACGTGGCCAGCTCCGGGCGCGGCGCTTGTTTTGGTTTCCCTCTAGCTTGTCCCTGGCAGCTTCGGGGTGAGCGACTTTGCTGTGCCGGTTGTTGCGCCTGCCTTATACTCTGATCTCCTCTTCTTAGGGCTCTTTCAGCCCGCAGTTCGGCAAGCCCTTCGGGGCCGGCTCCTGCCATGCCGTTAGTTCGCTACAGGAAGGTGGTCATCCTCGGGTACCGCTCTGTAGGTGAGTCTCCGCCTTGGGGAGAGCACCGACGCACCGCGGCTTTGTGGCCAGAGGAGGCGCGCTGTCGCGGAACGCGACCCAGAGAGGAATGGTGGCATCGTTAGAACGGGGTTGTAGGACGAAGATTGAAAGGATGGAGGAGGAAAGGCTGGGGTGGTGGTAGTGTGTGGAGGGCTGCAGGAAGTAGGAGCATGTAAGGGTTAATGTGGGCTTGGTTGCAGAACACCAGAGTGGTCTCCAGTGTTACTCTGGGAGGGGTGGGGATGGGGTCAGGATTTGATGACGGGGGCGCGGTCTGTGTGGGTGGCAAGTCTCAGGTGTCCGGGTGAGGGGCAGACCTGATCCTAGGGGAATCCCGGATCTTCCCAGGGTTGGGGTGGGGAAAGACGGCAGGAAAGGCTTCCTGCGGCGCTACTGAATGCATCCGGTGGCCAGGGTGCAGAGACCCAGGACGAAAAGAGGGTGAGGGTAGGCTAGGTAAAAACATTGCATGGCACCCACAGGCTAGGGCGCTAATTTGGGGTCCTCTTTAGTCCTGGGCCACAGCCCGGAAGGACAGAGGATGTAAATGTGGATGGATGATTTGGATACAACTACCACTGCTTCCCACAGGGAAGACATCTTTGGCACATCAGTTTGTGGAGGGCGAGTTCCTGGAAGGCTATGATCCTACAGTGGAGAACAGTGAGTAGATTTCTTCCCTAGGGGTGGGGCAGGGAGGTCTTTGTTACCCCACCCAATTCCGTAATTTGGGATTTTTCTGGTGCCAGGGGCTGATTTAATTATCCACTAAATCTAATCTCTTCTCTAGCAATCCTGTTCTATGAGTTGAGCTAGAGTGTGGATTTTGCAGGATACTGCATCCAGGATGGTTTAGACTAGACAATAAGAACCTTAACATTGTCTCTCCAGCTGCTGGAGAGCTCCCCGGACCTTGTCCATCTATATATCACCTGTAGGGTTAAGAACGTATCGGGGCACACATTGCTAGCCCTACAAGGCACCTCACAGTCAAGTTTTCTTTTCTTTTCAGCTTACAGCAAGATAGTGACTCTTGGCAAAGATGAGTTTCACCTACACCTGGTGGACACTGCAGGGCAGGTACCAGTTTGGGGTAGGGTAATCTAAACGTGGCAGTTCAGTTGTGGGAGATGAAGTCTGGTTTCCTCTGTGGCTCATCTGTAAAGTAGTATTAAAAGAAAAGCATTGTAGCAGCTGGTAGTGTGCAGTGCACATTGGAACTACTCGGTAAATACTTGTGGAATAGAAATGACTGAGTAGGGAGTGCCCCAGGGAGGGTCCCCAGGATGCAATCCACCAACCTTTGCCATCTGACTGTTGTGTATCTAGGTTGATGTTTCTGTTTCTTGTCAGGATGAGTACAGCATTCTGCCCTATTCATTCATCATTGGGGTCCATGGTTATGTGCTTGTGTATTCTGTCACCTCTCTGCATAGGTAAGTGACCAAGGTTATGAGTGGGGGACTTGGGAGGATCTGAGGGCTGTCCCAGAATAAGTTTATAGCTCCATTTCTTGTGTTTAAAGCTTCCAAGTCATTGAGAGTCTGTACCAAAAGCTACATGAAGGCCACGGGAAAACTCGGTAAGTGGCCCTGGGGGATAGAGACATAGTATGGACATGAGGGGATGGAAGAGAGTGGAGGGTCTAAGTGAGGGAGGAGACCAGGACAGATCCTGTCTGATCTGCTGGGGGGGTTGTCCAGCCCTGGTGCGAAGGAAGTTGGGTTCCATGTGGAGTGGGAGGGGTTCCTATAGTAACTGTTATTTCTTCACAGGCTGCCGGTGGTGCTAGTGGGGAACAAGGCAGATCTCTCTCCAGACAGGTACGGAGATCTCGATAGCTCAAGGTAAAGGAAAGTGAGATGGACTAGCAATCAGTCAGGCTCTAGTCCTGGCTCTGCCACTGATTTGAACAAATCATTTCACCTCTTTTCATTTCTAACGTGAAGGTTAAGACAAGATAACCCTTTTCTTGCAAAAGCTATAATTTCATATTTCAAGCCTCAGTCCTAGGCTTCTGAGTTCTCCTTTTTCTCCTTTCTCAACCCACCTCCCAAAGCTCAGAAGCAGGATGGGTCAGATGAAGTCTAGATTCTATAATTATTTTGCAGAGGACATGGGGACATTGCTGTCTTCCATCTTCATGTTCCAAATGTGCTTCTAGGGAGGTCCAGGCAGTTGAAGGGAAGAAGCTGGCAGAGTCCTGGGGTGCAACGTTCATGGAGTCATCTGCTCGAGAGAATCAGGTGCTTGGCCTGAAAATTAGGGGCAAAATCAGGGTAGCAGTGTTTTTCTTATGGCACTTCTTGGTGGTGAGGATGGTGGGGAGCGGGGTATGCACCTCAGAGCTGGGTCGTATTGGCAACAAACTGACTTTTTTTTTGTCCTGAATCTTTGTGCCTTGCAGTTGACTCGAGGCATCTTCACCAAAGTCATCCAGGAGATTGCCCGAGTGGAGAACTCCTATGGGCAAGAGCGCCGCTGCCGGCTCATGTGAGCCCTCAGGCATTGGGTGGCCACCTTGATTCTGCCTCTGGCACTTGCCAGGCTCTAGCGGGTGTAGGCCCTTAGGACTTCACGGGTATGGTTGCCAGCTGTGTCCCCGGTCCTCTGGTCACACAGTGTGGTACCCTCATGTTTGCACACTTTTCCAGGCTCCAGTGGCCTGGTTGTCAATGTTTACAATGGGGCAAGGATGTCTCACGGGCACTGGCCTCTAGTCCTCTGTTTTTGGTAAATGAATTGTTACAACCTGCAGGGTTGGGATATGAGTCCTAAGCAATGTTTATTTAGGACCCAGTCTTCTGTGCAGGTTTTGGGTGTTGGCTGGGTAAAGGGAGCTGGGGATTCCTGAAGCGGAGCTGGCTCCCTAGGGTGACAATGTATATATGCAAATAAACTGAGAAATCTTTTTGTCGTTGGCTTCTCTGTATGTGGGGAGAGCTCAGGGCCAATATCTCCTTTTCCAAGGAGTGGTGACTCTGCCTTTTGGTGGGGAATCAGGGCTAACTTTTTCTTCTTCTTCATTCCTATTCCTTACTCCTCACTCATTCAGGAGGACCATTACCCTAAGACTTACTACTTAGTTTTTCTCACCTTTCTTTTCTGCTGGGTTCTCCTATACAGGTACCGGCTGGCTGCCACTCCCATCCAAGCTTGTAGATGTTCAAGATCCCCTTAACTACAGAAACACCACCCTCTAGTGGCCAGCTGCCACATGCTGACCTAGCTTCCCTCCTGGGCCTTGGCATTCACTGGCACTCAGAGAGAGGCTAAGGTTTGGGGAGGAAGGAAGCCCCTCATCCTAGTGATGTAGTAATTGAGAAGGAGTGCAGAGGCAGGGACTGAAGTGTTGGTGAAGATTTTGGCTTTCTAAGAGTTGAGTAAAGTAAGAAATAATGCCCCTGGTGTATATCAATCCTTCTGCTCCCCGTGTCCCCAGAGCCTTTCATTAAATCAATGTTCTTTGGTCTTTTCATACCTTTGGTGACCTTTTCACACCCTTCACACCTTTGGAATCATGCTGCTTTTTTAGGTGTCAAAGGGTATTGCTTCTATTCTTTTTTTTTTTTTTTTTTAAGATTATTTATGAGAGAGAGAGAGAGAGAGAGATTGCACTCTTGCATGTGCCTGAGCCTGGGGAGGGGAGGGGCAGAGGAAGAAGGAGAGAGAGACTCTCAGGCAGATTCCGGGGGCTCGATATGACACTGAGATCATGACCTGAGCCAAAATTAAGAGTCGACTGCTCAACTGATTGAGCCACCCAGGCACCCCTACTTCTACTCTTTCTTATTAACTGGCCATCTCAGTAAGAGGCTGGACATTTCAGCTAGGAAGAATTGGTCCTATCTGCCTCTACTTTTTCTGCTCACCCACCACCCCCATCGGACCTAGGGCCTAACTGGCCTAATACCTCCTCCAAGGACTTAGAAAGGTTACTGGAACAGTATCCTTCACAGGGAGGACACAGACTTCTCTTGCCACCTGAGGAAGTCTGAGGTACTCTGTCAATGCACTTAGTTGGGGAGGATGGGCAAAATTTTAGCAGTGATCTTGCTAGTGCCTGACTCTAGGCTAGTTGGGCATACAGTTGGGGTGATTGTCATGCTAGTTTTTAAAAGTTCTGCCAGCTGCTTTTGCATCTCTAATCTAGAATCTAAAAAATAAGGACCTCTGGAAGGAGCATTCTCCAAAGAGCAATCTCAGTGGTTTAGGATTCTTTTTAGGGTTGTCACCACGCTCTTTGCTTACATTAAAATTAGGTCCTTTTGCACATCTGACCTGGAATACTCATTATAGGTTGTCTATTGCCCTGCTACCATTTCCATGAAGTCTGGGATAGACTTAGAAATGTTTGAAGTTTTCAAAAAGTGTATCAAGCAATCTCAAAGGCCTGATAAAAGTAATGAATAATAGTTAATGGCTAGGTTGGAATACTTTTCCACTTAGCTGTGTGACCTTGTGTGGTCACTTAACCTGGCTGAGCCTCAGTTTCTCATTTATGAAGTGTAGTTAAACCTTCATAGGGTTGAGGTGAGAATTAAATTGAGGTGATATATTAAATGCTTAGCACAGTCTCTCATACAAAATAAACCCTTAAGAAATGGTGGCCGTAGTGTTATTGGATGTCTTTTTGGTGAAAGTCAGCCTCCCTGCCTCTGGATATAAAGTAGAGAGGGACCTTCCATTTTCCAATTTTTTAAACAAGTGTTTATTTTTAAAGATTTTATTTTTAAGTAACCTCTACACCCAACGTGGGACTCGAACTTACAACTCCGAGATAAAGAGTTGAGTGCTTTATTGACTGAGCCAGCCAGGTGCCCCCATTTTCCAACTTCTGTCTCAGTTAATTTATTCATTATAGCTGGGACAGGTATTGGGTCGCTGCTGGACTTTTCTGCTGAACTAGACCTGACTGGGCAGCGCAGGGCATATGATGCCAATGTGGCTAGCACAGGATATGCCTAGTTCTGGTCCCTCCTATGAACCTGGCTGGTTGGCAGGGATTTAGGTTTTCTGCACTGTCCAATGTGGAAGTCACAATTCACATAGTTTAATATAGTATTAAAATTAAACACAAAGTTCCTCAGTTGCACCACCTACATTTCAAAGTGCTCAATAGCTACATGTGGCTAAGCCAAATTAGACAGTGTAGCTATAGTGCATTTCTATCATTGCAGAAAATTCTGTTGGACAACACTGTAAACCCTTTCCCACAAAACCAGCCCTGTACCTGATTTGCCTCTTTCTCCACATCCTCCTTAAAAAAAATTTTTTTTAATTATATAAATATATATAATCCTAGGAAAAACATGGCCATTGGTTTGAATCATGGATGTCACTTGATGTGCTTCATTGGAAAATTTTACCTATTTTATTCAGCCCCAATCTCATCATCATAGACTTAAGTCCACGTAGTTCACAACGAGGGTGAGAAATAACTAAGAATATATAAAGTATCTAGCACATAGTTAATTTGTCTCCTTCTGTTCATCCGTGGTTATAGCTAATGCAGAAAAGGCATTCCAATCTCTTCTTACCCAGACTTATGGGGGTGTGTGGGGGAATGCCTGCAAGTAGTGTTTGGGGATCTTGTCTGGAGTAACAGCACTCCGGCCAGGTAGCAGCAAGGTTCCAAGGTACATTCCCTCTGTTAACTAAAAAAAAAGGGAATACAGGGCCTGAAGGTCCCGAGAGAAAGACTGGGGATGGGAGTGGGAGCACCAGGGAAAGGAAGGAAACTCTACATTTATGTTTTGATGGGGGAGGTGTGTGTGGTGATTGCGAGGGCACTGACTCTTCTTTTCTCACGAGGGGGTTTGAGAGCCAGAAGGAACGACTAGGGACTCATCCCGCTTTCCTTCGGGCCCCCGAACGTGGCAAGAACCCACCCATTGCAGCGCCAGGCGCCGTGCCTCACTTTCTCCATTTGCGGACTCCAGTTCCCAGGATGCAGAGCAGCGGCCAATCTCCTGGCTCTTCTTCCATCCCCCTCCCGCGAAAGATTGCCCCTGGCCAAGGCAAGGGGGCAGGTGGTTTCAGGGGCCGAGAACTGGAAGGGAACGGAACTAGAAAGTGGCCGGAGTCCTAGTTTCACCAGCCGGGCGGTGAAGGAGGCAGGTCCAGGGCCGGGGCGCAGAGGAGGGGGGCTTCATTCCCACGTGTCTGCACAGTGGCCGGCCCGGCGCAGTCGGGGTTAACCCAAGGCGGAGGGATCCCGCAGCGTGTGCGTAGAACTGCAGAGTCACAACCTTTCCTCGGAGAGGGCCGTATCCCTCCGCCGCTCCGCTCCAACACAAAATAGGGCCGCGTCTTCTCCTTTCTCCGCTTCTCGAGTGGGGTTCCCCAGGCAAAAGGCCCCCCCGGATCTCGCGCCGGAGGCTTCCTGAATCTCCACGACCGCTGCCGAGATCTTGGGCTAGGAAATAGCCCCTTCGCAGGAACCACCCTACCGGCCGAACAGGAGGCGGAGGGGGGGAGGCGGAGCGGCGCCGCGCTGCACTACTTTCCTCTCCGGTTGCAAATGGCTGCCTCGTTCCCCACTTTCCGCTCAGTTTCCTGACCCCCCGGTGCCGGGAGCCGGGGTTGGGCCATGCACCTCTAGGCCCCCCGCGATCACAGCCAGCCGGGGGTCGAGGGGGTGCCGCCGATCAGAGCCGGCCAGGCCGGGGGCGGGGCAGCTCCCGAGGCCAGAGGGGAAGGGAGGCGAGCGCAGGGCCTGGAGCGGCCGGAGGGGAGCGGGCAGAGGGCTCGCACCGCCCGCCCCTTCCTCTTCCTCGCCCACCTACCCTCCTCCCTTCCCCGGGGGGGAGCAGAAGGTGGGGGGCTCGAAGCCTCAGGGCGAGCGCTCGGGGTCGAGGAGCCCGGCGTTGGGTGTGTGTCAGGTTCAGCCCCGCGGCCCCGCCGGCTCCGCGTCGCCGTAGCTCGCGCGGCCCCGGGGCGCCGGCCCGGGCGGGGAGAGGGGCTCGGCGCTCCAGCGAGGGTCTCACGTTCCATCCGGGCCCGGCGCGGGGCGGTGCGGCATTCCTTCCGGGCTGCTGGGGAGGCGCCTCGACGTTCCATCTGGAGAGCCTCGACGTTCCGCCCGAGCCCGGCGCGGGCGGCCGGGGCGCTGGCCCGGCCCTAGGACTAAGAGGCCGCCCGGCGACGCGGATGCGGAGCCTGCTCGCCCAAGATCAAAGCCACCGGTGCTCTCTTTGTGTCCGCTCGGGCTTCGCCGCCCTGGGGCTGTCCATGGAAACCTAAACTGCTGGAACCCGAGGCAGAGAACCCCTCTTTGGCTTCTTGCTGTTTTTGGGGGAGGAGGGTGGCCACTCCGACCTGGATTTACCGTTCTTGGCCCCCCTAAGCCCCCCCGTGCGGGGGGCGGCTGTGATCGCTCTGGCGGTTGGAGGTCGGGGAGCGGCCCGGGCTCTGGCCATGTTCTCGGATGAGGATTTCTGGATCGCCCTGTGAAGAGGTGAGTGAAGTCTGCCCAGCCAGGGCCCAGAAAGGGTTGGACTGGGGGCATAGCCAGATGGACTATCTTGGCCGGAGCTGGCCTTTAGGTTGGAGAAAGGGGTGCCAGAGCTGAGGAGGGTTCCTTTGGCAGGGTCTGTCAAGGGAACCTGAGCCAGTCGCCTGGGCAGAACTGAGGCCTGGTGTCTGGGGTGTGCCTCTTTAAAGACTGGGGGTTCAGGGAACCACGGGAGTTTGGGAACCTGGCCAGATCGCCTTTCTGCCTGTTTATTTTTGTGTTGGGGGGAAGCTCTGCTAAACTAGGACCCAGGCCCTGATGCCAGCACCAATCCCAGTTGGCTGCTTCTCCCTCAGGGTTCCTTGTGGGTCTTGGGAACAGAACAACTTTGGGAGGGAGGATAGAGTGCCACTGCCAGGTCAGACTTACTGCCAGGTTGGACTTTAAGGTTGTTCTTGCCCATCCGGGCACCCAGAAACAGTCTCTGGGAGACTCCAGGAACCCTAGGTCTTTCACCAGGCCTTATTTCACTGTGCAAAGGGGAGAGTGTGTGGAAATTGACCAGTGTGATGAAGGGGGTGGCTGGGGCAAGAAGGAGGCGGGGCTGGGGGCAGCTCTGGCCTTGCTGTTCAACTTTAAACTGCCCCTGCCTGGCAAAGTGACCCCAGCGAGGCCTAGTGCTGTCTTAGCCTCCTTTGCCTCCCCTCCTCTGGGGATGGACATAATCTCTAGGGGATTATAGAGGAGGCCGTTGAGATTTGCTCCCTGCGAATGTGGGCTGCAAAAAATGGCTTTTGTCTCCCGCTTTCTCTGGGCCTGGTGTGGAGAGCTGGTTGCCCATAAGTCCCTGGCCAATCCCACAGGCCCCTCCCAGACCTCTCCAACCCTTTTCAATCAGGGACTGTTAACTGGTTCTCTGATCCTGTCCCAAGCCTGCAGAATAGGGTGGCCTGTCCCTCTTTGGAGGAGAAATGACCTGATCAGAGCTGTTGCTGCTGAAGCGTGTGTTTCCAACCCTGGCAGGAGGTGTTGGGGAGAAGGGGTGTGTATGTGAGTGCACGAAGGGTGCAGCATGAGCCTCATGCCTCTGGGCCCTGGGCTGGGACAGCCCCTCTCACAGCTGTCATGCTGCCCAGCAGGGATTTGGCTGGTGTGTTTTGCTCCCTCACTCCACCTCCTGCAACATACATAGGCTAGATCCCTTCGAGGCTGGTCTTGGAAAGGAGGAAAATAGGCATTTTGCTCTTGAAAGATTTCTGGGTGGTAACCCTGAGGTGAGAGGTGCTACAGGGGTGGTAGAGTGAGGCTAGCTGTCACCCATGCTCTCTTCTCCTACCTCCTCAGCAGCGTCCCTCCTGTTGTCTGTTCCCAAAGAAGTTCCTTAGGAGGGACCTCTCCTTGTTAGCTGTGGCTAACCCCAGGATGACCCAGAGACTGTCCAGAGGGTCGACAGTGCCAGTGTTGCCATTTGGATTCTTCCTGGAGGGCCGGCCCAAAATGGGGGTGGGGAGAGGTGTGGTTTGATTCTCAGGCTGGGAACCAGGAAGTCCTGAGTCCTACAGAAGAGCTGTTCACTCAAGGGCCTGTTTCAGCCTTTCACCTCTCCAAGCCTCCATTTCCCCTTTGGCTGGGAAAATGGAGTTAAAGCTGTTGGTCTGGGAGGGAGGCAGGGGGGAGAGTGGGTTGAGATGAATCCATGTCTTCTTCTTTGCTGTTTTGGGCCTCTTAGGCCCAGGACTAAGGGAAGCCAGCACAGTTTTACTCCCTAGATCTGTACTTCTCTGGGATCTCTAGTTCCCCAGAGGAATCCTGGCTAGGCATTAACCCAGTTTAGATCCAGGGAAAAAACCCTTGGGGTGTGTGTGTGTGTGTGTGTGTGTGTGTGTGGTTTCTGGCAGTGAAAGATGGGACAGGGGAACCTGTGGTCTTTATTTGTTTTGGTCCATTCAAGGGCCTGGCAACTGGGACTCAGCATTGGGGTGCAGGTGCTAGACTGCAGGGGTAGAGAAATGGAGCCCAGGCTTCTTGGAGGTACCCCTAGATTCTTTTTGGTACAGCTTGGAGGGCACTGTTCTCTTTGCTTCTTGGTCTGTCTTCCATGGCCCCATGAATAAGGCTCTGGCTTTGGAGGATGATGGTACTCTGTCTTCCAAGGCTGGACGAAGGTGGTTTCTGTACCTCCCCAAGCAGTGCCAGCCTTACCAGCTTGAGAGGGCTGCGCTCGGGGGAGGGCAGAGGAATTTGTCCCTCTGGCCTTGTGCGAGGCAGTCCTCCTCCCACCTACTGTATTATCACTGTTGCTTTTTATTTCTTACTGTTTGTGACTCCTTTGGCTTAACTTTGAGAACAGAGCTGGTGGAGGATCTTTGGGGGCATGTAGCGGTGTACACATTTAGGCAACTTTGAAGTCTCTGGGTGTGGTCAGACCTTGAATGACTGAATAGGAAGAGGGGCCTGGCTGGTGCCCTGACTTCCAACCCCTGCTTCCCAACGGTGGCTTCTAAGGGCCCCTTGAAGTTCCAGAGCAACTTTTCTGTGGGCTGGCCAGATGACCACCCTACTTTCCTTTCAGGTGTGGTCGTGTGGCAGGTTTGGGAAAGAGATGACCTGGGAAGGGAGGTAACATTGTATCTTTCCCAATCTAGTAGATTCTGATAGTGTGAGGGGAAAAAAAGTAAAACAAAATTTCTTTTCTTGTGATATGCCACAGAAGGTGCATTGCCAGTCTCTGGAAATGGAGTGTGAGCTCAGGGAAAGAGGACTGATAATTGTGGTTCTTAAGTAATTGATTCACCAATCCTGGGCACCTTTGAGGGTTGCCCCAGTCACTCAACCCCAGTGGCCGACCACTGGGGTATTTGGTTTGGAAAGAGACACTTGTCCTTACTAAGGTTGGTGTGGTCCCCTCTGGTTACATAAGAGGAGTGGAAAAGGTGGGGGAGATAAATTTCTCAAACTTACTTAGAGTTGTTTTAGGGATTTTCCCCTTCCCGTGGCACACCCCCCCCCCCCATCCTTAGGAGCATTATGCTCTCTTTTCTCTGCTTAAGCCCCTACCTTTCCCATTAAGAGCTGCTGGCACCTATCCCTTTCTCCCTTCTTCTGTAAGATGTCTTTCTTCTTCCTCACCTCTGTAACTCTTCACCTCTCTCTTTTTTGTACTGTGCTTAGTTCCCTCTGGGGTTTAGGAAAATATGCCCAAACGGTGGGTCTCAGCCTTCTTAGGTATAACTTTAGTGTGTTTTATTTGGCTATGGTATAGGCAGGCATATTGTAGAAGAGGGGACCGTTACCCCCCACCCCCATAGTGTGTGTGGAAACCCTGCTTGACGGAAGAGGAAGGAAGCTACTCTGCTCTGCTGTGTCCTCCCCGGTTTAGAACTCCTCCAAGTGGCAGTGTGCTTCCTGAGACTACAACTCCCAGCATGCCTAGCCTCAAGCCTGGCTACACATGCTCAGTAACTCTTAAGGCCCACTTCTGTTAACTACTAGGGACCTCTGAGGAGGAAGGGCAGTTGGCGTTGCTAAGGGCAACGACCTGAGGCCTTCAGGCTGGGTGAGATCCTGAGCTCCGTCACAGCAGGGGTCTGAGCTGGATTTGGATGGGCAGTGGGGGGAAATTGGGGAGTTTCTTCTGTTGTGATTGGGATCTCCTGGTTGAAACCAGTGGAAGTGGGAGAGATCCATCCATAGCTGGGCTTTAGTTTCAGTAATTTATTCTCCATCCTGCAAGACCTCAGACTCTGTCTCTGGGAGAGGGATTTTGACTGGACTCAGACTTGGGTTATGGCTACTCTTGGGTTGGCACTGACATACCTCTAGGATGGTAGCTGACTTGAGATCCGAAGAAAAAGGCCAGGGAATAGGGCCCACCAGGAGCCAAGAACTCAGACATGAGGCAGAGGGTGGTACTAGGTAGAGACTGGATGTGCTTCCAGTTGGGTGCTGTTGCCCTGGGAACTCTTAGGTAGGAGGTAGGAAGCGGGAAAGGGGAGTGGATCCCCTGAGAATCCAGAGTGGGAGAATAGGGTATGTGTTTATCCGGGGAGGAAGTAAAGCAGTGGGATAAGGGTTAGGGAGAAAGACTTTCCTTGTCATTAGAACAGGAGTTTGTAGGTATGGCTTTTCTCGGCTTTCTGCAAAGTCTATTTAGCACTAGCTGTTTTCCTTCTAGGATTCTGGGGAAAGTGTTTAGTTGGGGAGACTTACTGGACATATAGATCTTTCTTTTTGGCTCTGACAGGTCTCCCCGAGAGGGCCCTGCCCAGTCGGAGAGAGGGATGGACAGCCAGAAGCCGCCTGGTGAGGATAAAGATTCAGAACCGGCAGGTGAGGAGGGCAAATTCTGGGTTTGCTGGCAGCCTTCTGTCCTTCCCAGGCAACCTTAGGTTTCTGGTCCTGGCACAAGGACGGGAGCTAAGTCTGTCTAATAGACAGGTAATTGGAGGACTTTGTTCTTTGGAACAAAAGGCAAATTGCCATCACTGTGATCCACCAAGGGTTTTGGTTAATCTCCTGGGTCTGAAGAGCAGACTGGTGTCATACAGAGGACGATGGCTGATGTGTGCTTCTCTGTCTGTTCATTCAGCTGATGGACCTGCAGCCTCTGAGGAGTCAGGCACCACTGAGCCAGACCTTCCCAACCCACACGTGGGGGAGGTCTCTGTGCCCAGTTCTGGAGGTCCTAGGCTTCAGGAGCCTCCCCAGGACTGCAGGTAACTGGTTTGGGGAAATGAGGATATAAAGGCACACAGAGATTTAATTTGAGAGTTTCAGCTTTCAAGGAGGAAGATTTGGGAAGATGAGTGTTTGGAAATCATAGGCATGCCAGATCATGGGGATGTTAGGGTTGCCTTTGGGCAGGGGCCCGGCATGGTGCTAACGCTCGTATGTCCACAGTGGGGGTCCAGTGCGGCGTTGTGCTCTCTGTAACTGCGGGGAGCCCAGTCTACATGGGCAGCGGGAGCTACGGCGCTTTGAGTTGCCATTGGACTGGCCCCAGGGTCCAGTGGTGTCCCCTGGAGGGAACCCAGGGCCCAATGAAGCAGCGCTGCCCAGTGAGGACCTGTCACAGATTGGTTTCCCTGAGGGCCTGACACCCGCCCACCTAGGAGAGCCTGGAGGTAAGTGAGGGGAGGTGGGGCAGCTGACTTGGGCAGGAAACGGGGGAAGGGCTGGGTGGTCCTGAGCCAGTAGATTACCTTTTTGCTAACTCTGTCCTTTCTTTATACCCTTTCCCATTATAAAGGGTCCTGCTGGGCTCACCATTGGTGTGCTGCGTGGTCGGCAGGCGTATGGGGGCAGGAGGGCCCAGAACTATGTGGTGTGGACAAGGCCATCTTCTCAGGGATCTCACAGGTGGGCCTGGGGCCAAGGAATTGCACAGGCAAAGGGCAGAGCCAGCAGGGCTGGTGGGCTTCTGAGAGGGTTGGACAAGGAGGGCAGTGGGTAGACAGAGGCAGAGCTGGTGCCTGACCTATTGCTCTGGAGAGAGTGGCGGGCACTGACACTCTGTCTCCACCTTGGCAGCGCTGCTCCCACTGCACCAGGCTCGGTGCCTCCATCCCTTGCCGCTCACCCGGATGTCCACGGCTTTACCACTTCCCCTGTGCGACTGCCAGCGGTTCCTTCTTATCCATGAAAACACTGCAGCTGCTATGCCCGGAGCACAGTGAGGGGGCTGCACATCTGGGTAAGAAGTCCTATCCTCTGGCCATAGGGCAGATGAGGGGCCAAGTGTACCCCGGGGGTTTTGTGCTCTGCAGAGCACCGTCTGTATGCCCTGCTAAAATAGAGGTGAACTTTGTGAGCGTAGGGACTTTTTGCCTGTCTTGTTTACCATGGCATCCACAGTGCCTAGAAGAGTGCCTGGCATATATTAGGCAGATATTCAGTAACTGTTTGTTGTTTGTTCATTTTCTGTCTCTGGAATGCCTGTTATGTAGGGAGCACTGTGCTGAGTCCTGCAAGGAATCCATAGCTGACCCGTGTTCTCTGTCTCTTCCCACTACAGAGGAGGCTCGTTGTGCAGTGTGTGAGGGGCCAGGGGAATTGTGTGACCTGTTCTTCTGTACCAGTTGCGGGCATCACTATCACGGGGCCTGCCTGGACACTGCTCTTACCGCCCGCAAGCGTGCTGGCTGGCAGTGCCCTGAATGCAAAGTGTGCCAAGCCTGCAGGTAAGAAGAAGAGGGCAGGAGAGAAGCCTTAGGTGAAGCAGGGGTTAGGGTTGAAAACAAGGGAAGGAAGGACCCTGTTATGTGCCCTATGTCCCTGCAGGAAACCTGGGAATGACTCTAAGATGTTGGTCTGTGAGACGTGTGACAAAGGGTACCATACCTTCTGCCTAAAACCACCCATGGAGGAACTGCCTGCTCACTCTTGGAAGTGCAAGGTGAATATCCCCCAATTCTGCCTTCCTCTCCCTATCTCTGCCTCCCACAACCTCTTGTTTCTCTGTTGAGTCGAGTCCCGTGCTCTCCTCCAGGCTGCTCTCTGACCAGTGCCTGTTTTGCCCGTTTATTTCCGCTAGGCATGCCGGGTATGCCGGGCCTGTGGGGCCGGCTCAGCAGAGCTGAATCCCAACTCTGAGTGGTTTGAAAACTACTCACTCTGTCACCGCTGTCACAAAGCCCAGGGAGGACAGCTTGTCAGTTCTGTTGCTGAGCAGCAGCCCCCTGTCTGTAGCAGGTAAGTAGTGTGGACTGGAAGAGATGGGGGGCGTTGGAAGTACTGAGACCCGCAGGGGACATGTGAAAGCAAGTTGACTTTGAGAGGAGAGCCCCAAGGTGGGCAGTATGCTCTGTAGTATTCACGCCTCGCTCCAGGGTGCGCTCTAGGAGTTGATAGTTGACGAGAGCCACGGTGCCTGCTCCCCTGTACCCTCTGCAGGTTCTCACCCCCAGAGCCTGGCGATAACCCCACTGATGAGCCCGAAGCTCTGTACGTTGCATGCCAAGGGCAGCCAAAGGGTGGGCACGTGACCTCTATGCAACCCAAGGAACCGGGGCCCCTGCAATGTGAAGCCAAACCACTAGGTGAGTGGGGTTTGAGGGTCCCTGAAAGTAATTCTTGTCTGTTCTGTGGCAAGGGGCCGTGTCTGCTTCACCTGCTCTGTGGAGTAGAGCTGGGCTAGGTGGGAGCATAGTGTGTTGTGTCTGCAGGGAGAGCAGGGGCCCAACTTGAGCCCCGGTTGGAGGTCCCCCTAAATGAGGAGATGCCACTGCTGCCCCCACCTGAGGAATCGCCCCTGTCCCCACCACCTGAGGAATCGCCCACCTCCCCGCCACCTGAGGCATCGCGCCTGTCCCCGCCACCGGAGGAATCACCCCTCTCTCCGCCGCCTGAGGAGTCTCCTCTGTCTCCTCCACCTGAATCATCACCTTTTTCTCCACTGGAGGAGTCACCATTCTCTCCACCAGCGGAGTCACCCCCGTCTCCCCCACTCGAGACACCCCTGTCTCCACCGTCTGAAGCGTCACCCCTATCCCCACCATTTGAAGAATCTCCCCTGTCCCCCCCGCCTGAGGAGTTGCCCACTTCCCCGCCACCCGAAGCGTCTCGCCTGTCTCCGCCACCTGAGGAGTCACCCATGTCTCCTCCACCTGAAGAGTCACCTATGTCTCCACCACCTGAGGCATCTCGTCTGTTCCCACCATTTGAAGAATCGCCCCTGTCTCCTCCACCAGAGGAATCTCCCCTCTCCCCACCACCTGAGGCATCACGTCTGTCCCCACCGCCTGAGGACTCGCCCATGTCCCCACCACTTGAAGACTCACCTATGTCCCCCCCGCCTGAGGTGTCACGCCTGTCCCCACCGCCTGAGGAATCCCCCCTGTCCCCACCACCCGAGGAGTCTCCCACGTCCCCTCCACCTGAGGCTTCACGCCGATTCCCACCACCTGAGGACTCACCCACTTCCCCGCCACCTGAAGACTCACCTGCTTCACCACCACCGGAGGACTTACTCGTGACCCTGCCGCTAGAGGAGTCATCCCTGTTGCCACTGCCTGAGGAGCCACGACTCTGCCCCCGGCCTGAGGAGCCGCGCCTGTCCCCTCGTCCTGAGGAGCCGCACCTGTCCCCTGCACTTGAGGAACCATGCCTGTCGCCCGCGCCTGAGGAGCTGCGTCTATCCCCTTGGCTTGAGGAGCCACGTCTGTCCCCCCGGCCTGAGAAGCCATGCTTGTCCCCTGCCCCTGAGGAGCTGCACCTGTCCCCTGGGCCTGCGGAGCCCTGTCTGTCCCCCCGGCCTGAGGAGCCACGCCTGTCCCCCCGGCCTGAGGAGCCACGCCTGTCCCCCGTGCCTGAGGAGCTGCACCTGTCCCCCGGGCCTGAGGAGCTGCGCCTGTCCCCCCGGCCAGAGGAGCCGCGCCTGTCTCCCAGGACTGAGGAACCGCGCCTGTCCCCCCGGCCTGAGGAGCCGCGCCTGTCCCCCGGGCCTGAGGAGCCACGCTTGTCCCCCCGGCCTAAGGAACTGCGCCTGTCCCCTCGACCTGAAGAGCCCCCTGAGGAGCCGGGCCTATGCCCTGCACCTGAGGAATTGCCCTTGTTCCTCCCACCTGGGGAGCCACCTTTATCCCCCTTGCTTGGAGAGCCGGCCCTGTCTGAGCCTGGGGAACCACCTCTGTCCCCTCTACCTGAGGAGTTGCCGTTGTCCCCATCCAGGGAGCCATCCTTGTCACCTCAGCTGATGCCACCAGGTAAGGGGATGTTAACACCCCCTTATCTGGGACAGTCTTAATTCTTTATGGCACATCTAATCTAAGAGCCTCCCTTTTTCTCTTTCTCTCCAGATCCTCTTCCTCCTCCACTCTCACCCATTATCACAGCTGTGGCCCCGCCGGCTCTATCTCCTTTGGGGGAGTTAGAGTACCCCTTTGGTGCCAAAGGGGACAGTGACCCTGAGTCGCCGTTGGCTGCCCCCATCCTTGAGACGCCCATCAGCCCTCCACCAGAAGCTAACTGCACTGACCCTGAGCCTGTACCCCCTATGATCCTCCCTCCATCTCCAGGCTCCCCAATGGGACCAGCCTCTCCCATCCTGATGGAGCCCCTTCCCTCTCGGTGTTCTCCACTCCTGCAGCATTCCCTGCCTCCCCAAAACTCCCCTCCTTCCCAGTGCTCTCTTCCTGCTCTGCCACTGTCCATTCCCTCCCCGCTGAGTCCCATGGAGAAGGCAGTGGAGGTCTCAGATGAGGCTGAGCCGCATGAGATGGAGACTGAGAAAGTCCCGGAACCTGAGTGTCCAGCCTTGGAACCCAGCCCTACTAGTCCTCTTCCCTCCCCCATGGGGAACCTTTCCTGCCCTGCACCCAGCCCTGCCCCAGCTTTGGATGACTTCTCTGGTCTGGGGGAAGACACAGCCCCTCTGGATGGGACTGACACTCCTGGTTCACAGCCAGAGGCTGGACAGACCCCTGGCAGTTTGGCTAGTGAACTTAAGGGTTCCCCTGTGCTCCTGGACCCCGAGGAGCTGGCCCCTGTGACCCCTATGGAGGTCTATGGCCCAGAAGGCAAGCAGGCAGGGCAGGGTTCACCCTGTGAAGAGCAAGAGGAGCCACGTGTACCAGTGGCCCCTACCCCACCCACTCTCATCAAATCCGACATCGTTAATGAGATCTCTAATCTGAGCCAGGGTGATGCCAGTGCCAGTTTTCCTGGCTCAGAGCCCCTGCTAGGCTCTCCCGACCCCGAGGGGGGCGGCTCCTTGTCCATGGAGCTGGGGGTATCTACAGATGTTAGTCCAGCCCGAGATGAGGGCTCCCTGCGGCTCTGTACTGACTCGCTGCCAGAGACTGACGACTCGCTATTGTGTGATGCTGGGACAGCTATTGGCGGTGGCAAAGCCGAGGGGGACAAGGGGAGGCGGCGCAGCTCCCCAGCTCGTTCCCGCATCAAACAGGTGAGAGGCTATCCGGCCACTGGTTGTGGTCAACGTGATGCCACTGTCAGGGGTGTAATCCTGTGTCACTGATAGCTTTCCACCTGGCTTATTGAATCCTAGACTGTCAGAGACCCTTCAGTTCAACTTCTTACTTCTCTAAGGGGAATACTGATACATAGAGGGGGATGTGAACTGCCTATGTTTGTGGTTATTCAGTAGGAGAGTAAGGACTAGAAATTCAGGTCTCTCTAGCCAGCATTTTTCTTATTGTGCCACGTTGGCCACTCTTTCTCCTTGGGACAGGGGAATGGTTTGAGCCGGAGCTACCCACCTGTTGCAGTCTGAGAGCTTGGCTTTTCCCCTGCCCTGACTGGGACTCCTGGGCCTTATCACCTGTCATGCTCTGTCCATTTGTTTCTTTTCTCCCCGCCCCCAAGCCTGCAGACCCAGCACACTGTAGCATTACAAGCTCCTGACTTGCTGTTGTAATCGTCCTCTTCCCTCACCCAGGGTCGCAGCAGTAGTTTCCCAGGAAGACGCCGGCCACGTGGAGGAGCACATGGAGGACGTGGGAGAGGACGGGCCCGGCTAAAATCAACTACTTCTTCCATTGAGACTCTGGTAGTAAGGAGAGGCTTCCCATTTCCCAAACATGCTTCAGCTGGCCCCTTCAAGATTAAACACCCTTTAAATCCTGCCAGTCCCCTGCACGCTTACCTACCTGCCTGCTAGCCTAGGGCCTGTCCAGCTGTGTCTGTGCTCTTTCTGTCCACCTGGCCCCCAGACTTCTCTGAAATCTCTGCTGTTGGGCTGAGGCCCAGTTGGGAGCTGGGGTGTTCTTCTGCTTCTTAGTCCTGGCTCCTGGCCTTCGTCTTAGCCAGGGGTTCATGCCTCCTTCCCCCAACACCACAGAGGAGAGCAGCTTAGTGGGGG
Source organism: Ursus americanus (assembly GCF_024610735.1). Lineage (NCBI taxonomy): Eukaryota > Metazoa > Chordata > Mammalia > Carnivora > Ursidae > Ursus > Ursus americanus. Next base: position 40,672,135 of record NC_142151.1, on the reverse strand, counting down.
CAGATTTAGCTGCCTCACTTGCCACAACTCTCTGCCTGTAAGGTTGCTGATATCGATAGCTCTCCCAGCAAAGAGGAAGAAGACGACGATGACGACACCATGCAAAATACTGTGGTTCTTTTCTCCAACACAGACAAGTTTGTCCTAATGCAGGTACCGTACTTGACTGGTGTAGTCCCGTCCTCAACACTGAGACCTGGCAGACCCAACATTGGGTGTGCATATTTTGGTGGGAGGGTAAATGAGGAAACCCAAACCAAGGACCTACTTCTGAGGATATCCAGCTTTGTTTGTCTGTCCATCAAATTTCTCTTTAGTGTCTCCTCTGAGCTTGGTGCTGAGCTAGGAGCAAGGGGTATAGTAGTGAAAAAGGCAAGAAATGGTCTCTGCCCTATTGAAGCTTATGGCCTAGGGAAGTTAATGTACCTTTTCACCTGAATGATCTAAAGCTGGTAGACTTTTGTCAGATATGCTGCTCTCTCATCCTGACCGCTCTTTGCCTTTGTCACCTTCCTTTTACGTCCCCTTCCTTTTACGCACGTCAGGATGTACCAATTCAGATTCCCTGGTCATGATCAGATGAGCAAGGCGTGCTAGGAAGGAACAGGCCCGTGATGGCTAAGTGTCCTAATGATGGGGGCTGGGTTTTTGGTTCCCTGACTCCCTCCTTTCAGATTAGTGTTGGTCGCTGGGACTGAGATGAGGAGACCAGGTTGGACATTTGGGTTTCTCTGTGTTTCTCTAGGACATGTGCGTGGTATGTGGCAGCTTCGGCCGGGGGGCAGAGGGCCACCTCCTTGCCTGTTCCCAGTGTTCTCAGTGCTATCACCCTTACTGTGTCAACAGCAAGGTGAGTTCAAGGCCCAAGAGGCCTGGGCTACGGAATGGGGTCAGTTATTCCTTACCTTAGGCCCATGTTCTGGTCACACTGTGTGTGTGTGTGTGTGTGTGTGTGTGTGAATTTTTAAATTTGAGTATAGTTGATACCTGGTCACACTACTTAAAGTGGCTTTTGGTCATAGAAGTTATATATTAGTCATTAGTGGTTATCAAACTCATCTTGGGGCAAAGTAGTCTGGAAATCGTGGTGGTCTTTATTAAGTTTTTTGTGGTAGACCATGATTTACTGGTATAATTTAATCTATTGTATAAGCTGTGAGAGCTTTGCTAATAGAAAACATGATATGGCCTGGAGATAAAGTATAAAATCAAAATTATAAGCACATGTCTACAAGGAGAAAGCACCGTTTTTGACCCAGGTGTGATCACTTGCTTTCATTAATATTAATTCAGAACTTGTTCACTGCTAACATTCACTGACTTTTAACAGTAGCAGGTTCAAAATGTTCAAGAAAAATTGGGGGAAATACAACCTAATTCTCCCTGCAGTCTTTCTGGGGACGTGGCTAGTGAAAGATTGTAATGAGGCGGTGGCGGGGTGAGGCTGTTCTCTGGTGGAGATTCCTGGGGGCCTAAGTTTAGGACCACGCTTTTGGGGATTAGGGTGCTCTGCACGGCCCTCCTGTGCTCGGATGGGCACCGAGGTCCTCCAGCCCTACCCACGGTAAGTCCCACCCTCCCCAAAGAGAGCGTCCCTCTCTTGTACGTCAGACCCCGAGGAATTGCCTCTTCTGCCCCAGATCACCAAGGTGATGCTGCTGAAGGGCTGGCGTTGCGTGGAGTGCATCGTGTGTGAGGTATGCGGCCAAGCGTCGGACCCCTCACGCCTGCTGCTCTGTGATGACTGTGACATTAGCTACCACACGTACTGCCTGGACCCGCCACTGCTCACCGTGCCCAAGGGTGGCTGGAAGTGCAAGTGGTAAGGAGACCTGGGATCTTGAGGGGCCTGGGCCAGAGATGTTGGAGGGATGTGATATTGCTCACATGACAGAGGCTGGATTTCGAAGGCCGGGCTGGTTGCTTCTCCGTGTGAAGGTGCTTTTGGTTGCCTTGGGGAGGTTAGGTGCTGAAGTTCGGGCTTTCTGCTCCCACCAGGTGTGTGTCTTGTATGCAGTGTGGGGCCGCCTCCCCTGGCTTCCACTGTGAATGGCAGAATAGTTACACACACTGCGGGCCCTGCGCCAGCCTGGTGACCTGCCCTATCTGTCATGCCCCGTACATGGAAGAGGACCTACTGATCCAGTGCCGCCACTGTGAACGGTGAGGGTGCCCCGTCCCCTTACGTAGGCCTTTCCCCCGTTCTCCTCCTTGTGCTGTCAGGGCTTATCTCTTCCTGCCTCCCTTCATCCAGGTGGATGCATGCTGGCTGCGAGAGCCTCTTCACAGAGGACGATGTGGAGCAGGCGGCTGACGAGGGCTTTGACTGTGTCTCCTGCCAGCCCTACGTGGTAAAGCCTGCTGGTGAGTACCAGGTGCTGGGGAGAGGGGAGAGGGGTCAGGCCAGGGGTGCCTTGCTTTGGGACAGGGCCTCAAGCTGCCTTGGTTTGCCTGTCTCTTCCATAGCGCCTGTTGCCCCTCCAGAGTTGGTGCCTATGAAGGTGAAAGAACCAGGTGAGTCACAGAAGTCCCAAATGCCAGGGCCAGAGGAGACCTAGACACCGTCTGGCCCCACTCCAGCCCCCCAACTTCATCTCCTCATTCAGAGGAGGAAACTAAGATCCTCAGAGGTTGAGTGGCCTGCCCACGGTCATCCCAGTAGGTTAGTGGTAAACTTATATGACGAGAACCAAGGCCTCCATTTTCCCAGGTAGAGTTCATTCCGCTAGGCAACATGGCCTTCGCACTGCCAGAACCTCATCTCCAGAGAGCACAGAACACAACTTTTTCTCCTCGGTGAAGGAGGCTGGGGCCATCTCCTCCATCATGATGTGGGCACTGCTCCTGGCATCTGGGGCACCATATGCTGGCATTCGGCAGGCCTAGGCAGCTAGAGAGTATGTTAGGTGAACAACTAGTGTTAGTCATGAGCAAAGTCAGGCTTCTAGCAGCCATCTCCGTGAACCCCTCTCGGTCACTGATGGAGAACTCGGGGCCTTAGCTGGCACCCGTTGGTGGTCTGTCCTCTCCAGTCCTCATACCCCAGTGTTTGCTTTGGCCTGTCTTTTGCTGCTTTTGTCCCAGCTGGGGACTTAGGCTGGAACTTGGAGTTCTGGTTTCTCTGGGGCCTCTATCCAAGGGTTACATGCTCTTCTCCTTTGTGCAGAGCCTCAGTACTTTCGCTTCGAGGGTGTGTGGTTGACAGAAACAGGCATGGCCGTGCTGCGTAACCTGACCATGTCACCCCTGCACAAGCGGCGCCAGCGGCGCGGACGGCTTGGCCTCCCAGGCGAGGCAGGGCTAGAGGGTGCTGAGCCCTCAGATGCCCTTGGCCCTGATGACAAGAAGGATGGGGACCTGGACACTGATGAACTGCTCAAGGGTGAAGGTGAGGCTGGGGACTCTCAGGGAGTGCCCAAGGAGCGGGAATGTGCCCGTGAGAGTGGGGTGT